>NW_004443961.1:6187938-6362095 GCF_000243295.1 Trichechus manatus latirostris
CTGTCCCCTTCTGCCTTCTGGCCCTTGTCCCTGGACTGCTGTGCCTCATTAGTCCCATTTGGTTTTATGGGGCTGTCCACTCCCCGGCTGAACGGTGAACCTCAGAAATGACTTCACCACTGAGCTAAAAGCGTGTCTGGGGGCCATACTCTCGGGGTTTCTCCAGTCTCCTTTAGGCCAGCAAATCTGGTCTTTTTTTTGTGAGTTAGAATTTTGTTCTGCATCCTTCTCCAGCTCTGTCCAGAACCCTCTGTTGTGATCCTGGTCAGAGCAGTCGGTGGTAGCCGGGCACCATTCAGTGACCTTTTTGTTTCTTTCCTTTGTATCCCTTTTATTTATTATTATGGTGTGTTGGTGGCTAGAACCTTCAGTGCAGATCTGCCCCTGAATATAAATGGGAGTCTCTGACATTTTCCCATTAGAAATGGTGTTTATTTTATTATGTTATTATTATTTTTTGGGAAATCCCTGGTAAGGAAAAATGATCTAACACTTGTTAATAAGACAAAAAGATGAGTAGATATTTTTTAATGATATGTTAGGGTAATTTTTAATAAGCCTAGCTGGGGCTCTAGTGGAGCAGTGGATAAGAGCTTGGCTGGTAACCAAAAGGTCGGCTGTTCGAATTCACCAGCCGCTCCTTGGAAACCCTATGGGGCAGTTCTACTCTGATAGGGTCTCTATGAGTCAGAATTGACTTGCTGGCAGCGGGTTTGGTTTTTTTGGTGTTTTTTAGAGCTGGGGCTCATCTGATACTCTAGGAAATATAACTTTGTTTTACTAACAGTTGATTAGGATCCAGATGGTTTACAACTTGGCTATGTTAGAGGTTAATTTTTTTAAAATTTATTTTGTTGTTGTTGAGGATATACACTGCAAAACATACGCCAATTCAACAGCTTCTGCGTGTACCTTTAGTGACATTGATTATATTCTTCTAGTTGTACAACCATTCTTACCCTCCTTTTCTGAGTTGTTTCTCCTCCATTAACATAAATTCACTGCCCCCTAAGGTTCCCATCTGCTCTTTCAAGCTGCTGTTGTCAATTTAATCCCATTGTATAGTTCTAGAAGTTATTTGTAAAAGACTAAATCCCAAAGGTTAGAGTTTCGAGCCCTGGTGGTGCAGTGGTTAAGTGCTCGGCTGCCAACTGAAAGGTCAATGGTTCAAACCCACCAGTTGCTCAACGGGAGAAAGATGTGGCAGTCTGCTTCCGTAAAGATTACAGCCTTGGCAACCTTATGGGGGCAGTTCTACTCTGTCCTGTAGGGTCGTTATGAGTCAGAATTGACTGGATGGCAATGGGTTTTTTTTTTCCCCCGGTAGGGCATGAAGTAGGAATCCCTGGGTGGTGCAGATGATTAAGTGCTTGACAACTGAAACGTTGGCAGTTTGAACGTACCCACCCAGAGAAGCCTCAGAAGAAAGGCCTGGCGATCTGCTTCTGAAAGGTCACAGCCTTGAAAACCCTATGGAGTGCATTTCTCTGAAACACATGAGGTCACCATGAGTCAGCATCCAGACTCAACTGGTTGGCTTTTTTGGTTAGGGCATTAAGTCATTTTGTATATAAGTTAACATTCTTATTTTAGTATCTTCTTCTGCTCACTTTATATCCCAATCTCTCATATCCTCATTGAACCTGCCTTGTCATTCTGCTGATTGTTTCATTAATGAGTAAAATAAGGCTTTGAGACATGCTCACTATTTGTAGGGAATTATGCTTTTAACAATTTGAGAATTATGCTTTGATGTCATATATTAGGTTAGGAAAGTTCCTTTCTAGTTCTAGTTTGAGGAGTTTTTTTTTTTTAAGAATAGGTATTGAATTTTATCAAATGCTTTTTTTCGTTGATTGAGATGATTATATGATTTTTCATTTCTAATCGATCAATGTGGTGTAAATGATTCATACATTATTTCCCTAATATTAAACATTACTGATATAAATCCACCTTGGTCATTGCTGAATCCAGTTTGATAATGCTTTGTTTAGGATTATCAGAATTTATCAATGTGTGAAATTGGCTTATGTATTCTTTCCTGCACTGTCGTTGTCTGATTTTGTTATAAATTGCAGAGAAGTCCTTCTTTCTATTGCCTGGAAGAGTTTATATTAAGATTGGAACCTGTACTTGAACGACTGCTAAAATTCACCTGTAAAACCATTTGAGCCTAGTGTTTTCATTGAAGGAAGACTTAAGAGTTGAAGAACATACTGCCTTGTAACTTTGCTAGGGTTCCTCAGCCTTCTGGATTTTCCCTTTCTGACAAAGTAGAAGGAATCTGTGGTGAATTGTCCAATTCTTTATTACTGTTTGTGATTTCCCTCCGATTTTGGTCAACCTAGGTAGCTATCCAAATACAACTGAATGCTGCTTAGAGGTGAGGATGGCGAGACTTTGTCTTGTTTACTTTGGATACATCATCAGGAAAGACCAATCACTTTAGAAGGACATCATATTTGGTAAAGTGGAGGGTTAGCAAAAACGAGGGAAACCTTCAGTGAGTTGGATTAACACAATAGTTTCAACACTGGGCTCAAACATATCAAAGATCATGGGGGTGGTGCAGGGCCTAGACAATGTTTCATTCTGTTATTCATAAGGTAGTCATGAGTCAGAGCCTGCTGGAAGGCAACTAACAGCAACAGGCAGCTGTCCTGGGAGGAATTCCTTTTAGTTTTGGCTTCTGGAACCAGAATAGAATGGAAGCAGACCGCAAGCACCCAGTCCTTCCCTTCTACCGTCTGGCCCTTTCAGTTCTCCAAAGCAAAACCCCTGTGACCACAAGATTTTATCTTTTCAGTCAACTGTGTGACCTTGCAGGAGCCCTGGTGATGTAGTGGTTAAGTGGTTAAGAGCTCCGCTGCTACTTAAGAGGTTGGCCGTTCGAATCCACCAGACACTCCTTGGAGACCCTGTAGGGCAGTTACTACTCTGTCCTGCAGGGTTGATACGAGTCAGAATTGACCTGATGGCTTCGGGTTTGGTGTTTTGGTTCGGTGTGACCTTGAGTGAGTTAACCTTTTGATGTTCATATTAAATGCTCAAATGTTAGCTGCCTCTGCTGTTAGAAATGCAGAGATGCCTCCTGCTTCAGCACTGGCACATCTCTAGGACTGATGGAAGGAGTCTTAGGATGATCTTGTGCTCTACCTCTCATTGTCTTTTCTATAGTGGGTGTAACACTTTCAGTAATCAACAGCCTTTGCATTTTTGAGATGGCTCCCTTATATTTATCTGTCTGACATAAAATATTGTTTTCTCTTTCTTCCATATTGCCCCTAGGTCCTTGAGTTAAATAATTTTATCTGGCAAATTCTGTTATGAATCTTTGCTTCAGCTATAGAACCAGAGAGTTGTTACTTGAGTGAATGAATTATATAGGGTGGATTGTTAGAAAGGCCTGAAAATTTATGTGCTTTGGAGGAAAATGATAGGGCCAGTTATCTTGAATGTCAAGCTGAAGAATTTGTAGTTAAAGTGGTTTGCAGTTGGAAGCCACAGTAAACCCAGAGAATGGCTTCTTAAGAATAGTACCTTTGGAAGATCATACATATAGGTGGAGGTTGGGGGTCTTGTAGAGTTAAGAGCAGGAAGACCAGGAGAAGGACATCATGCTTGGTAAGGTAGAGGATCAGTGAAAGAGAGGAAGACCCTTAATGAGATGGATTTACACAATGGCTGCAACAGTGGGCTCAAACATAGCAACGATTGTGAGGATGGCACAGAACAGGCAGTGTTTTGTTCTGTTGTACATAGGGCCGTTATGAGTCGGAACTGACTCGACAGCACCTGACAACAACAACAACAATGTTGATAACATAGAAGTCCCTGGGTGGTGCAAAGGGTTATGTGCTCAACTGCTTACTGAAAGATTAGAGATTCGAGTCTACCCAGGGGCACCTTGGAAGAAAGGCCTGGTGATCTACTTATGAAAAGTTAACCATTGAAAACTGTATGGAGCATAGTTCTGTTCTGACACGCATGGGATTGCCATGAGTTGGAATTGACTCAATTACAATTGATCTTTTTTCCCTTTGATTGATAAAATGGGGGCTTATACTTGTGTCAGTTACTTGAGTTAGGTAATGTAAATAATCAGTTTCTTCCATTCCTCCTCCCTCCCTCCTCTCTCTCATATATAACATTGGGGCCATGAAGGACTTCAGAGATCATTTAGTTCACTGGTTTCTACAAAAAAAAAAAACCAAACCACCAAACCCGTTGCTGTTGAGTAGATTTCAACTCATAGTGACCCTATAGGACAGAGTAGAACTGCCCCATAGGGTTTCCAAGGAGCACCTGGTGGATTTGAACTGCCAACCTTTTGATTAGCAGCCATAGCTCTTAACCACTGATTCAGTTTCAGATTTGAAAACATAAAAGTTGGGCTGACATTGGTTTGCCAACTTTTTATTTTGCCAGAATAAAATTATTACAGAAAACTTGCGGTTTATTGTTACTACCTGTTCAAAGCAAGTTTCAGAGTCTCTTCTGACATCCATTTTGGTCTTTTCTTCCTTTTTAATGACCTTTTGCTTTCTTCATGTATGATGTCTTTGATCTGAAACTTGCTCTGGAACATAGAAGAGCTAAAGCAAACAGAAGAAATGATGAAGTGAAAGAGCTGAACAGAAGGTTTCAAAGAGCAGCTGGAGAAGACAAAGTAAAGTATTATAATGAAATATGCAAAGACCTGGAGGTAGAAAACCAAAAGGGAAGAACATGCTAGGCATTTCTCAAGCTGAAAGAACTGAGGAAAAAATTCAAGCCTACAGTTACAATATTGAAGGATTCTATGAGAAAAATATCGAATGACACAAGAAAAATCAAAAGAAGATGGAAGGAAAACACAAAGAGACTGTACCAAAAGGAATCGGTCAACATTCAGCCATTTCAGGAGGTAGCATATGATCAAGAACCGATGGTATTGAAGGAAGAAGTCCAAGTTGCACTGAAGGTATTGGCAAAAAACAAGAATCCAGGAATTGAGGGAATACCAGTTGAGATGTTTCAGCGAGCAGATGCAATGCTGGAAGGCTTCACTCATCTATGCCAAGAAATTTGGAAGACAGCTACCTGGCCAACTGACTGGAAGAGATCCATATTTGTGACCATTGTAAAGAAAGGTGATCCAACAAAATGTGGAAATTATCGAACAATATCATTAATATCACACACAAGTAAAATTTTGCTGAAGATAATTCAAAAATGATTGCAGCAGTACATCGACAGGGAACTGCCAGAAATTCAAGCTGGATTCAGAATGAGCGATATCATTGCTGATGTTAGATGGACCTTGGCTGAAATGAGGGAATACCAGAAAGATGTTTACCTGTATTTTATTGACTATGAAAAGACATTGAAATGTGTGGATCATAACAAATGATGGATAACATTGCATAGAATTCCGAAACACTTAATTGTACTCATGTGGAAACTGAACATAGACCAAGAGGCAGTTGTTAGAACGTAACAAAGGGATACTGCATGGTTTAAAATCAGGAAAGGTGTGTGTCAGGGTTGTATCCTTTCACTATACTTATTTAGTCGACATGCTGAGCAAGTAATACAAGCTGGACTGTACGAAGAAGAACGTGGCATCAGGATTGGAGGAAGACTAATTAATAACCAGTGATATGCAGATGACACAACCTTGCTTGCTGAAAGTGAAGAGGACTTGATGCACTTACTGCTGAAAATCAGAGACTGCAGCCTTCAGCATGGATTAAACCTCAGCATAAAGAAAATAGAAATCGTCACAACTGGACCAATAAGCAACATCATGATAAATGGAGAGAAGATTGATGATGGCAAGGATTTCATTTTACTTAGATCTACAATCAGCGCCCATGGAGGCAGCAGTCAGGAAATCAGACACATATTCCACTGGGCAGATCTGCTGCAAAAGACCTCTTTAAAGTGTTAAAAAGCAAACATGTCACTTAGTGGACTAAGGTGAGCCTGAACCAAGCCATGGTATTTTCAGTCTCTTCATTATGCATGGGAAAGCTAGACAGTGAGTAAGGAAGACCAAAGAATTGATACATTTGAATTATGGTGTTGGCAAAGAATGTTGAATACACCATGGACTGGCAGAAGAACAAGTAAATCTGCCTTGGAAGAAGTACAGCAGAATGCTCCTTAGAAGTGAGGTTGATGAGACTTCATCTCAGGTACTTTGGACATATTATCAGGAGGGACCAGTCTCTGGAGAGAGACATCATGCTTGGTACGGTAGAGGGTCAGTGAAAAAGAGGAAGAGCTGGATTAACACGGTGGCTGCAACAGTGGGCTCAAGCATGGCAACGACTATGAAGATGGCACAGGAATGGCCAGTGTTTCTTTCTGTTATACATAGGGTTGCTATGAGTCGAAACCAACCCCATGGCACCTAATAACAACAACTTGTTCAAAAAGCACCAACAAAGTAGAAAGTACATTCTTTAGGAATAACAGGTGGAACCTCATGGAAAACTAGAGCTCTTTTATTCCTTTTTTTCCTGTGGACTGGTGGTACTATTGTGACAGACTGGCACAGGTCTGCCAACTAGTGTTTGGAAACACTGAATTTGTTCAGTCTCCTTGGTTTAAGGGTTACTAAGACTTAACGGAGATTAAGTGCCATAGTTGAGGTCACACCTGGGGTGTTGGTGGAACCAGAACTCGGCCCAGATCTGTTGCCATGATAGAGTCCGGTGTTTCTTAACTGTTTTCTGGTCATGGATCTTTTTGAGATGTATAATGCAAGCTATAGATCCTCACCTTAGAAAAACATCTATCTGGACAAAAACAATATTAGGAATATAAAGGGTACTGAACTACAGATGAGGAGACCATGAAAAACTTATGCTAATAGATTTGAATGGACAATTTCCTAGAAAAAAATACAAATTCTAAAACAGACACAAGAAGTAATGGAAATATACCATCTAAGGCAATTGATTTAGTGGTTACACGTAATACCACAAAGAAAATACTAGATTCAATGGTTTTGTATGCTAGTTCTATGGAATATTCAAATAGTACTTAATTCTAAGGAGTCCCTGGGTGGTCCAAACGGTTAAGCGGTACGACTTACCGAAAAGTTGGTGGTTACATCCCACTCAGAGGTGCCTCGGTATACAGGCCTAGAGATCTGCTTCTGAAAAGTCACAGCCTTGAAAACCCTACGGAGCAAGCAGTTCTGCTTTGCCACACATGGGTTCAATGTGAGTTGGAATCAAGTCGACGACACCTACCAATAAGAAAACCTCACAAACTCTGAGAGTTTTCCTCTTTCAGGAATACTCCCGAACTTATTTTATCAGGCTAGCATACCTTTAACACTAGCACCAGACAAGGACAATGTGAAAAAGGAAAATGACAAGCTAGCCTCGCTTATGAACATAGGATATGAAACCTTAAATATAATATCCCAGAGAACTCCACAATGTGCAATTCTGATAATACATCATCATCAAGTTTAATCACCATGATAAATAAATGAGAAAAGCCATAATTATAAATGCAGAAAAAGCATTTTGATAATATTCAACACTCATTTGTCATTTAAAATAAAACAAACAAACAAACACAGAAAGGAATAGGATGGAACTTTCCTAATCTATTGAAGGATTCTGTTAGTCATCAAGTGCTGCTAAAACAAATACCACAAGTGGATGGCTTTAACAAAGAGAAATTTATCTTCTCACAGTCTAGTAGGCTGGAAGTCCAAATTCAGGGCGTCAGCTCCAGGGGAAGGCTTTCTGTCCTTGTCAGCTCTGGAGGAACGTCCTTGTCATCAATCTTCCCCTGGACTAGGAGCTTCTCTCTGCAGGAACCCCAGGTCCAAAGGACGTGATCTGCTCCTGACACTGCTTTCTTGGTGATATGAGGTCCCCAATTCTCTGCTAGCTTCCTTTTCCTTTTATCTCTTGTAAGATAAAAGGTGGTGCAGGCCACACCCCAGGGAAACTCCCCTTACATTGGATCAGGGATGTGACCTTAGTAAGGGTATTACAATCCCACCCTAATTGTCTTTAACATAAAATTACAATCACAGAATGGAGGACAACCACACAATACTGGGAATCATGGCCCAGCCAAATTGATACACACATTTTTTGGGGGGACATAATTCAATCCATGACAGGTACCTACCTATATAGTAAGCATCGTTCTCAATGGTAGAAGTTAGAAGCATTCCCTTTAAAATAAGACAGCTCACTGTCAGTGCTTATCTTCAGCACTTGGGTATCCTAGCCAGCTCAGTAGGATAAGAAAAAGAGAGAAAAGGAATGTATTGTGAAGAAAAGGAATTTTCTGAAGAGAAAATTCAAACCTTGAGTTGCATTACTGAAGGATTCTGTGGGCAAAAAATTGAATGACTCAGGAAGCATCAAAAGAAGATGGGAAGAAAACACAGAGTCACTGTACCATAAAGAATTGGAAGAGATCCACGTTCGTGGCCATTCCTAAGAAAGGTGATCAGAGTGCAGAAAGTATCGAACAATATCATTCATACCACACGTGAGCAAAATTTTGCTGACTGTAATTAAAAAACTACTGCAACCATACATTGACAGGGAACTGCTAGAAATTCAAGCCAGATTCAGAAGAGGATGTGGAACGAGGGATATCACTGCTGATATCAGATAGATCTTGGCCAAAAGCACAGAATACCAGAAACAAGTTTACCTGTGTTTTATGGGCTATGTGAAGGCATTCAACTGTGTGGATCATACCAAATTATGGACAACATTGTGAAGAATGGGAATTACAGAACATAGATTCATCTGTAGCCTTTGTTCTTTTGCTCCAGAAGCATCTTCCTGAGTCTACATTTCCATTCCTACCCCTGGTCTCTGCAGGCAGGTGGAACAAGATGGAGTGGTGATGGGAATGGGACCAAAAGGGTTCAGTAACAACTGCCGGGGGCCTCTGGGAAAGGTATGAAGCCTGGTGTGGGCAGAAATGACCCGCAGGCTAAGGGCTTTTCTTTGAAGTGTTGCTTCTGCCTTTGGGGCTCAGGCATATGGACGGAAGGCAGCGTTTAAAGCCAGATAGCCTGCTGTGGTTCAGTCTGTGTGTAGGTGTGCTGAGGAGTCATGTAGGGGTTTCAAGGTGCGTTGTTACTTCCCTTTTCCTCGAAAGTCTAGAACCATGGAGAAAGATAAACGAGTCAGACGGAGGCTCAAAGCATCATCAGCCTGACTGTTGATGAAGCTGGACTGGAGACTGTGGCCCTCTCCATTCCTTTCCCTCCAGTCTGGCCTTGATGTTAGACCACGCATGGTTGTCTGCAGTTCAGATTCATGCTCGGCCTTTCGTGAGCCCAGCTATAGTGTGAGCTGCCTGGGTCCTGGCTGGGTGAACTGAGCGCTCCAGGGCTGGGGTAGAGCAGGGTGGTGGCAGGCACTCCCTGAGCCTTGGCCCCTCAAAGGAGGTGTGAATGAGGGCTGGAAGGATGGCCTCAAGGGTTTGGGTGAGTCCTGTAGAGGAAGCCTGGGAGAGGCTGCATAGTGTCCGTCTAGGTTAGCACTGCTGGTAATTGTGCCTAATGCATTGTCTACCTAACTGATAGTTCCATGGTTCCCGGGGGACCCTGCTTGTAGTAGATCCTGGAAAGTGCTGTCTTCAGAGGCTGTTAGCAGAGCAGATCAGGACTGCATCAAAGAAACGAATACTCGCATAGTTAGAGCCATCAGCTTACTGTTCTCACAGAAGTTGTTGAAATAGGAGAAACAAAACTACAGATGTGCACAGGAAGGCAATATAGGGTATTGCATTACATTTGGCCGTTGAGCATCTGCCTCAGGCTCTGTTTTGATTGCCAAATAGAGATACATCAGCGTTAGAACAAGGGGAGTAAGTAGGTGCTTTTCTTTTACAAAAAGGCGAGCATTTTCAGAAACAAAGCTTGGGAGAGTTAGTTATAGGACTTACTGATGGGCTTTTCTTCACTTAATAGAAAAGATCTTTAGCTCCTTAAGAAAAAATACTCAGAGTACTTACTATAACCGTGGCTGATTGGTCTAGGTGGTCTCTTACACGTTGGAAATCAACTGCAGAAGCAAATTAACAAAGTTACCCTCAGATACTGTTGTCACTCACCATGGAGACTTAGTCTCGAAAGACGAAGAGCTTTAAAACAATGACTATTGCATCACCTTCGGCTAAAAATCATAGTGGTGTTTCTTGCAAAATGTACTAGTCTTTCTCCAAAGTAGGAAGTGGTATTGGGAGAGCAGGTGAAACCTACGTTTCTTCCTGGCTCAGAGAAATAAAGGTAAAAGAGAAGGAAGTGGGGCTGGGAATTCAATTCAAGCAGCATGATTAATTTAATAATAGTAAATGTGGATTAGGAAAAATTCTAGGAACAAAGGCAATTGATAAGCTATCTTTTAAGGGCAAAGAATGTAAACAGGTTATGGATGGTTATAAATGTAAAAAGAAAAAGAAAAGATCAATGTAACTAATAAATGAACTTCCAATGACAAGACTTTTTTTTGCCTGTCATATTGGCAAACTTTTGAGTGGTGGGGTTATAATTTATAAATTTTAGCATTAAAAATTTTTTTCCAAAAAAAATTTTTTTCCTTAAATAAGCTGGAGTAGACACTTTTTTCGTGGAATACAACTTAGAAGAATGAATGACAGACAAACGTTATTTGACAGGCCTTTTCTTAAAAATGAAAAAAGGGATCCTGCTACCTCAAAAACAATTGGCAGTGTTTGTTGCCCATGATAAAATTCAAGCTTCTAAGTAATACATAGGTTTTTGGAAAGCTTGTATTTCACTATCCTGATTTTTTTTTTTTTTTTTTAAAACAGTTTAAGTTTATGATAATTATATATCAACTTTATAGAGTGAAAAAGGTCTATGCCATAAGCTTGTGTGATCTTTAGTGTATGTTCCTGATTTGTAGGTAGAAGTAGCTTTGGGTCTTCAAGGAAGTAGTGGTGGAGCTAGGAGGAGGCAGAGTATTCTTCACTGACCAAAGGTTAGCAAAGTAGGTGGAGAGCTGATGTTTAATTCTGATTGCTGCTAGTGTGCTAAACAGTCTCCTTGCCTCAATTTCTTGTCACAGCCATTCTTCTGATGTGTTTAGACCAAAAATCTGGACTTCTCGTTTTCTCACTTCTATTAGGAAATCTTGTTCAGAATATATCTAGAGTCTGACCCCTTCTCGTTGGCAAGCTGCCATTTTACCCTGCCCTGGTTAGTGTAGGAGCCCTGGTGGTGCAGTGATTAAGATTCAGCTGTTAACCAAAAGGTTGGCAGTTTGAATCCACCAGGCACTCCTTGGAAATCCTCTGGGGCAGTTCTCCTGTCTCCTTTAGGGTCACTATGAGTCGGAATTGACTTGACGGCGGTGGGTTTAGTTTGTTTGGTTTTGGTTGCTGTAAGTTGCCTCCTTACTCATCTCTGCCTGCTTCCACCCTTGTCCTTTTTTGACACAGCAGCCAGAGTGAGAGAAAGTGTGAGGAGCCAGCTCTCGTCTGCTTAAACCCTCCAGAAGGGTGACCTTAGAGAGCAGTGACGTCTCCTTGGATGGAAATGCATGTTGGCATACCAATAACTGGATGCACAGGAAGAGGAAGAAGCCTACAGTTACGTCCCATCCCACTCACTCTAAAAGCTAAACTCCTTACTTTCCTCAACCTCATCACTTGCCACTATCACTATGCCCTTTGCTTTAATAGTTCCAGCCACTCTTACCTCCTTGCTATTCTTGGAACAGCCCAAGAGGCTCCTTCCTGTTGCTTCAGCCTGAAATTCACTTCTTCCAGATATCTGCATGATTTACTCCTTCCCTCTAGCCTCTGCTCAAATTAAACCTCCTCTGAACTACCTCTAAGCCCTGGTGGCACAGTGATTAAGCCTGGCTGCTAACCAGAAGGTAGGAGGTTCCAACCTAGCAGCCGCTCTGCGGGAGAAAGATGTGGCAGTCTGCTTCTGTAAAGATTACAGCCTTGGAAAACCTATAGGGCAGTTCTGCTTTGTCCTGTAGGGACACTATGAGTTGGAATCAACTGAGTGGCAACGGGTTTGGTTTGGTTGAACTGCCTTCCTTTGAATTCTCTGTATAAAATCGCTACCCCTCCCTGTTGCACACTACCTCCTTACGATGGTTTCTTCATAGCACTTCTTTATTGTCTGCTTCACTTCAGTGGTGTTAGGACTTTGTTTTATTCCCTTCTGAATGCCCCAACCATTTGCTGTCACGCTGACTCTGACTCATGGGGACTCCTTGGGTGTCAGAGTAGAACTGTGCTCCATAGGGTTTTCAAGGGCTGATTTTTCAGAAGTAGATCACCAGGCATATCTTCCCAGGTGCCTCTGAGTGGACTTGAATCTCCAGCCTTTCGGTTAGCAGCCGAGCATGTTAACCATTTGCACCACCCAGGGACACCTGGCACGTATTAGGTGCTCAGTGTTTGCTGAAAGAATCATCCTGTTCATTGACAGGAGGATTGAGCCTGTGTTTGTAGCAAAGCCTATGCCATCTTTTCTACTTTGATCTCCTGTAATCTCTCCCTTCTAAGCTCCAGACCCACTAAACTCCTCTCCGTCCCTACAGTATCTCCAGATATTTCCACTGCCTGGAACGCTCTTTCTCTCGTCTGACCAACTCCTACATCTTCTTCTAAGTCTTAACTCAGCTCCTCTCCTGGGGCATTTCAGGTTAGCTCAGGGGGAGTTAGTTGCTTTGTCCTGTGTACATCTCGTTATTGAAGTTTGTTCTGCCCTTGTCAGTGTGGGTCCGCAGAGCTAGGTGGCGAGCCTGGAAGGTGAAGACAAGCCTGACTCTTCAGTACCTTAGCCTGGTGCCTGGTGGTGCTGCTGATGAGTAGTTTGTAAATTATTACAGGGAAGCATGTATGACAAGCTGAAGCACACCTGAGTAAACTCTGTACTTGGGATGCTTACATTGTTCATCCTCTGCTCATCCTAGGCCAGGCCTTCATACAGGTGTGTGTGTGAGAGGGCGTCTGCTTCAGAACTGGTACCTAGGAGTGGCATCGTTTGTAAACTTGCAAAGTTAGAAAATTCATTTTTACTTGAAAGGATTTTGAGGAGGCGGGCCGTCTAGTCCAGTCAGCTATTCAGTGCCGGAAATAGGAGCTTGGCAGGAGATGCGATAGAGGCAGTTTTTCTCAGGAGCCCAGGGAACGGTGGGGGTGATAGAGGGGGAGGGTGAGTAACTGCAGGAGAGGAGGCCTGCGGGGAGCTTACACACTGTTTGGGACATCAGGCCTTCCCCTGAGAGATGACCACTGATCTCTGTTGTTGGTAGCTGCCATCGAGTCAGCCCCTGACTCGTGGTGACCCCATACACAACAGAGTGAAATGCTGCCTGGTCTTGTGCCATCCTCATGGTTGGTTGCAGATTGGACCATCGTGATCCACAGGATTTTCATTGGCAGATGTTTGAAAGTAGATCACCAGGCCTTTCTTCCTAGTCCTTCTTAGTCTGGAAGCTCCACTGAAACCTGTTCAGCATCACAGCAGCGTGCAGCCTCCACTGACAGATGGGTGGTAGCTGCACATGAGCTGCATTGGTCAGGAATCGAATCCAGGTCTCCTGCATGGAAGGCGACAGTCCTACCACTGAACCACCACTGCCTCCTTCCACTAACCTTGCCCACACAGTAATTAGGTGCTGACGACTGTATCATCTTCTCTGCAGAGACTGCCCCAGCCATCATGGAGGTGGCCGAGGCCGAGAGCCCTCTGAACCCCAGCTGTAAGATCATGACCTTCAGACCCTCCATGGAGGAGTTCAGGGACTTTAACAAATGCCTCGCATACATGGAGTCTAAAGGAGCTCACCGAGCAGGCCTTGCAAAGGTAATTTTCTTCGGATATTTTAACTGAAAAAAATGTCTACTTGGCCTTTAAATCATTGTCTTTGGTTTCTTGATATAGAAAATGATTTCTTCCAAAGGAGGATATAAACACGTATTTACTTATTTTTCTGAATACACACAGCTTATAGTTAGCTGTTTAGCTACACATCAATAAAGACTGGACTTCTTTGGGGGAAGAAGTGATTTATGTGAGCTTAATTTCATCCTCAGTTGAGAGGCAGGCAGGTTAACATAATAGCTAAGTGTGAATTCTGGGATCAGACTTTCTGCTCAACTAGCCTTTAGCTCTTTAAACTTCAGCACATTATTTTAATTCTGTGTGTGTGTCAGATTTGTCTTTAAAATTGAAGTGCTAACTTCATAGAATTCTTAAGAGCAATAAAAACTTCATAGAATTCTTAAGAGCAATAAAAATGAGTTAATACAAGTGTAGTATTTGGTATGGTGAGTAGTCAGTAAATGTTTGCTGTTTAAAAAAATTATAAGTGGGGCTGAATATTTGGAAGAACGCAGCGGTTCCGTTATTGCGAATCTTCATGGTTCCTTTACGCATTTATCACAGAGATGCTGAGAAATCCTTCATTTGTATTCTGTTGGAATATGAAAGCCAAGTAACTACCTGGAATGTTTTCAAGACAACATCCTACTTTATTGTTTTCTTTTTAGGTGATCCCTCCTAAGGAGTGGAAACCGAGGCAGTGCTACGATGACATTGACGATTTGCTGATCCCAGCGCCCATCCAGCAGATAGTGACAGGGCAGTCGGGACTCTTCACTCAGTACAACATCCAGAAGAAAGCCATGACTGTGAAGGAGTTCAGGCAGCTGGCCAACAGTGGCAAGTGGGTGGACTCCGTTTGCTATTTTTGTTTCTTTCAAAGTTCTGTGTGAACATGGTAAGAAACCACGGTGACGGAGGAGTTTGTGATGAAAGCGGTGCCTCCCTCACTCTCTCTTCACGTCTTCATTTCACTGTCTCTGTTTTCTGTTCTTCAGATGGTTGCCTGCTTACATTTAGTTCACTGTTAGGGAAATTATTCCTCATTTTATTATCTCATTCATAATGTCTGTAAATGAATCTCTTTCTGTCTTTTAGTTGCCATGCAGTTTTCATTCTATACATGATTCATTTTTGTTAGACAAATTTTTTTCTTTGTGTGGCAATATTTAAGCCTTAAATGATTAATTATATATATTAGAAGAGTAATCATTTTAGAAGGATATCCTTAATGATTGGAAGGATTATTGTATTAGTTATCTATTGCCATGTAACAAATTACTTTAAAATTTAGCAGCTTAAACCAACATTTATTATCTCACCATTTCTGAAAGTCAGGAATTTTGAGAGTAACTTAGGTGGGTGATTCTGGCTCAGGGTCCCTCATGAGGTTGCAATCAAGATGTTGGCCAGTGTTGTTGTCATCTGAAGGCTTGACTGTGGCTGGAAGATGCTCTTCCAAGATCACTCACTTCACATGGCTGTTAGCTGGAGGCCTGAGTTCCTTACCACACGGATTGATCCTTCATGGTGTGGCAGCTGGCTTTTCCTAGAACAAGGGATGTGAGGGAGAGTGATCAACGTGAAAGCCACAATGTCCTCTCTTGGCCTTTCTCAGAAATGACACACTGTTACTTCAGCCATATTCTGTTTGTTGGAAGTGAGTTGCTAAGTGCAGCTCACACTCAAGGAGAGAAGGATTAAATTCCAACTCTTGAAGGGAGGAGTATCAAAGAATTTGTGGATATATTGAAAAATATTCACAATTGAGATTTTATTAAATTACCTTTTTTAAAAAAAGTTTCTGATATTGGTGGTTAAGGACAACAAACAAACCCCAAAAAACCAACCAACCTTATTCAACCAAAAAAAAATTTATTGCGTGCTGTCAGTTCCAACTCACAGTGACCCTGTGTACAACAGAATGAAACACTGCCTGGTCCTGTGCCATCCTCCCAGTTGTTGTTGTGTTTGAGCCCATTATTGCAGCCACGGTGTCAGTCCATCTTGTTGAGGGTCTTTCTCTTTTTCGCTGACCCTCTACCTTACCAAGCATGATGTCCTTCTCCAGGGACTGGTCCTTCCTAATAACAAAAAGACATTGTGGTCTAAATTCCCTGGATGGGTCTATATGAGGTTAAGTCCTTTGGAGGAACTTGGTTGATACATGTTTTTTAAAAATTTATTTTGTCATATTAAGCACATAATAGTACTTGAGGAGTCTTAATTCTGTATATAAATTTCCCACTTATGGAGCATTCTGGCTATTCCAGAAGAAGTGAAAATTTTACATTTAATTTAAATTTGAATACATTCTTCTGAATTTTTTGTAGATATTAGTAAAGCCTCATGGATTCAGATCTCAGTAATTGAGAACGTGAAATTGTTATTATAGAGTGGACAAGTTTCTTTCCAAATTCTGTAAGAATCCTTTAGTAAGCACAGTATTATTGAAACAAGATTGTAGAGACAGTTTCACCCAACTTTTTGCACGCATAAACTGCTTACTGTATTCTGTTATTTATTTTTTAGTATCCATTTCCAGTGTCACTCTTAGAGTATTAATGAAATAGCTTAGTCCGTTTAGTAGAACCTCTGGCTGGTAACTTTGATGTGCTAAAGAACAATTTTTACTTGCAAGGAATCAGATTATACCTACTAAAAAATCTTTATTAATACTCTTAGTAATCATCTTTATTGCCATAGGAGAGGTGCAAAGTGCTGTGAGGTTTCAAAGGAAAGTAAGACGTTTGTGGTGCTTAATCAGGAGTGAAGTAATTTCATTTTGTAGGTGCTGTTGAGATGAATTTTGAAGGATGGTCAGAATGGGTTTTACTGATCACAAAGGCAGTACATTCTTATGTAAAAATGTAAACAGTCAAAATATCTAGAGACAATAATGTTAATAAGAATAAGAATAGAGCCTTGAAGTCTTCTGTTTTCTTGTCTAGAGAGACTTTGGTCTTCATCTCTAGCCAATTGGATTATCCTAGCACAGTATCAGTTTTCTATTTAGAGGGGATTTATTTACTAGGCACTTGTTTTATTCACATCTCTGAAGCCCGGGTGGCGCAGTGGGTAAGAGCTATGGCTGCTAACCAAAAGGTTGGCAGTTTGAATCCACCAGCTGCTCCTTGGAAACCCTGTGGGGCAGTTCTGCTCTGTCCTGTAGGGTCGCTGTGAGTTGGAATCAACTCAACAGCAATGGGTTTGGTTTTTGGTTCAATTTTAACTCTGGTGGGTTGCTTGTAGATTGGTTCTTCCTAAAGATAGCCATTCAGGTGACAGTGTCTGTTTTGCTATCACTGTATACCTAGTGCTTGGTGTGGTATCTGGCATATGGAAGGTGTTCTTTAAATATATAAGGAGCCCTGGTGTCACAGTGGTTAAGGTCTTGGCTGCCAACCAGAAGGTTGGCGATTTGAACCCACCCAGCAGACCTGGCAATCTGCTCCTGTAAAGTTTACAGCCTAGTAAACCCTATGGGGCAGTTCTGCTCTGTCACATGGGGTCACTTTGAGTTGGAATCAACTCTACGGCCCTAACAACAATGACGACAACCACAACGACAATTTCAGTATACGTTGATAGAATGAATAGTGTCATAAAAGGTAAAATATACTTGAAGTGGTGTAAGTTATTAGGCAGTTTATAAAGATTTGTTCATTAACACAACATACGTTTCCTGATATCTTGCAGTGTAAAAATGATTTTTTAAATAGTTGGGTTCTTTTTTAAGTTGGAAAATATAACTACTGTGAGAAATAGCCTGAAAGGTTATTTCCAGTTTAATTTTATTTCTTTCAAAATTAATTTATCTTTTGATTTACTCTAATTTCATTATCATTATGGTAATGTTAAAATAAATTACTTTTCAAATTTATATTTCTATATTTCCTCTGTCAATTTCATGTGGAAGTTTATTGCCAATGCTAGTGAGATGGGTTTCCAAGCCTCGGGCGTTGTCTTTCTTGTCCTCTTAGACTGCGCTGGGATTGTACAGTCTTCATGATGGTTGTGGAATGGTCCTGAGATGGCACTGACTTTCACGAGTGCAGGAGGCCTCCTGCAAGTCTTCTGTTCACCTATTTTCCTTTATGACAATGCCTTTGCGTAGGACACGTTCTGTGATGTGTTTGGTGTAAACAGTAGAGAGGATAACATGCTTATTTGGTTTATACCACTACTTAGTCCAAAGAAAATCTAGAGACCTCCATCATAGCTCTAACATAAAGCTTTATGGAGGTGAGTAACACACTCTCTTGCATCACTTGCGTTGCTGAGCTTATGCTTTCTTCTAGGCACAGAGCTAAGTGCTTTATATACAACTGTTACTACCTCTGTTTTATAGAGGAATGACTGAGGTCCAGGGAGATTCAGTCCCCTGTCCAAGCTTATGTAGCTTATAAATAGCAATGCCTGGATCCAGACCCTGGGAGTCTGGTCCTGGAGCCCCCTCTCTTATCAACCATGCAATGTAGAATGAAAGGTTCTGGGTAAGAAGGTATAGTTGAATCAGTTGTCAGCAGGTTGATGCAGGATTTGTGGAGGAGCTGTGATTGCCAGTCCATGAAGGATAGGATCTGTAGGCTCCTATAGGGATAGGACAGTCCATGAGGGATAGGTTTCATTAGATCAAGCGTCATCCAAGTGAACCGGTCCCTTTTTTGGAGTTCAGAATCATTCTTTGTTCAGATATTCAAGGATTTTAGAATTTAACTTGAATTAAAATAACCCATGCCCGTTGAGTTGATTCCGACTTATAGCGACCCTCTAGGACAGAATAGAACTGCCTCATACGATTTCTAAGGAGTGGCTGGTGGATGCAAACTGCTGATCGTCTGGTTAGCAGCCTGAGCTATTAACCACCGTGTCACCGGGACTCCTAACTTGAATAGACAAAATCAAACTTCAACGTTTTTAGAGTTATGGGTTGTTAAAAATTGCCCCTGATTGGGTGGGTTTACAGTGATAGATCTGTGGGTGCCATTTATGTAGAATAAGGCAAATTAGGGCTTCAGTTTTCAGAATTCTGGAAGCTGCGTAGAAGAGATCTCTTTTTTTCCTGCTGTCGATATATCAAGCATTTGTCAATCCGATAATTGAAAAGTATCTTATTATAGTTTTACTCTATTAGATTGGTAGTGAGATTGTTTTTTGTCCTTAAATTTATAAAATTTCATAGTATAATATGATCAATTAAAGATTTTTAGAAAATCTCTATTTTGAAAGCTAAAATAATGAATTTTTAACAAATTTGTTAATACTTTCATGGAAGTTTTTTCCTCACTAGTCAGGAATGTAGAATTATCATACAGAGTTATTTTGGAATTGTAAGCGTATTCACATACCTATGAGGAATATGTGTATTTACTTGCTAGATTTGAAAACATGATTATTTGCAGTATTTGTATTTTGATAGCATTTTGTTTACAGAGTATTTTAAATCAAATGGGTAGGGAAGATCTTTAAATTGTCTTACTGGTTTTGTGTTTATTTTTATTTACCTTTTTTAGATACTGTACTCCAAGATACTTGGATTATGAAGATTTGGAGCGCAAGTACTGGAAGAACTTAACTTTTGTGGCACCTATCTATGGCGCAGATATTAATGGGAGCATATATGATGAGGTATATTTGTGATGGTTTTTGTAAAGGATTACTCAATGTTACTGTCTTTGTTACAACGTTAGACAGTTGGGAAATAGTCATTTGTTGTGTTTTGGGTGATCCATTATTCCTCCAGGACAAAAGGCAATACAGGCTCATCAGTAGGATTTCTGTTGCTGATACATATGTATTCTAGCTGCTTAAAATAATACCCGTTTATTATATCACAGTTTCTGTAGGTCAGGATTCCAGGCACAGCTTAACTGGATCCTCTGCTTTAGGGTCTCATAAGATGTCAGCCAGGGCTGTGTTCTCATCTGGAGGCTTGACAAGGGAAGGATCCGCTTCCAAGCTTATTCACGCTGTTCGCATAATCTAGTGCCTTCTGGCTGTAGAATTCATGGCAGCTACTTCTTCAGAGTCCACAAGGGAGAGAGTCTCTGCTGTTTAGAGTTTCTCATTTCAGCGAAGGCCAGCTAATTGTACAATATTTTAGTATCTAGTTGTCTGTCTAATCTTTAAATTACATTAAAAAAATTTTTTTAAGCACAAGCCCTTCGAAAAATATTTGGAAAGCAGGATCCAGAGAGGTTAAATAGCTTTTCCAAAGTCTTGTGGTTAGTACGGGGCTGCCACGTGTCCTTGTCTCCCACCCCAGTTTTAGGAAACAGCTGTGCAGTCAGTCTCGTAATTGTGGAAATGAGTAAAAAGAGGTCATTATCAACTACAAACTGTCCCTGAGCTGGTGTGACAGTTTTTTTTTTTTTTAAATAGTATTTTATTGTGTTTTTGGTGAAAGTTTACACAGCAAGTTAGATTCCCATACAAATATTGTTCAAAGATATTGCCTATAGTTTTCACATTCTCATTAATTTCTTTTTTCCTAGTGGTTTCTTCCCTATTGTAACCTGGCAAGTTTTTAGGCTTCTGAGAAGAAAGTCAAAGCAAGGGATCATGTGGATCCTGGGCCAAGAGGTTACATGTCTAATGGCTCTACAATGAAATAAAACTGAGTCTTAGATATTGTTTTGCTAACTGCCCCTTGGGATCACTGATCTCTTTGTTCTTTTCTGTTTATATATATATAGTTAAGAGTTAGAAGCAGCATATTTGGGACCATTTTCAGATATTTGACATAGAAATGCCCCTACATGAGCCTTTCCATATTTGATAGTGAAGTAATATAACTGTTGACTGCTGTGACGAGGTTTGCCCTGCTTATTAATTTACTGCTTGTGTTTGAAAATTATGCATTGAGATTGCTTCAAGGGAACATTGACATTAGACTTCAGACCTGAGTAACTTTAGTGATTGAAATCTAATGAACAAAATCCACTGGTTTGTAAAAATGCAGTGTTTAAAGCCTTCTCATCATTTACAGGTTTGGGAACTAGGAATCTGTCATTTTGGTAGGCCCTACAAGCCATAGTATTTTATGGACTTTCTGCAGCCTCTCTGGGAGTGTTTAGCAGCCCTGGACTGGGCTGACGTTTTCAGTGTTCTTGTAGCATAGAGAAAGACACAAGAGAAACGTTGTAAACGGCTACCGGTAAACAAAACCAATCACGCTCAAGACACCGAAATTCAAACAAATGAAAAATAACTTGTGTTTGCCTCCTTGAGGTAGATAGAGAATAACAAGAAGAAGAGTGCATTAAAGAGAGTGATGAGGGATGAGAGAAATAATAACCTGTAACTCGTCAGGAGCATTCCAAATCATTGCAATTGACAAAGCCTCTGTGTCGCTTTGCTGTTGGCCATCATTTCTTTGCATCGTCTAACTCTTCAGTTCAGTGTTCACTTTGTATTGAGAACTGGTTTCTTATGGTTCCTGGCATTATTTTGAAAGGAATTATAGAGTAATTACAGTTCACGATCCCCCTCATTTCTACTTATGGCTATTTATTTATTTATTTATATTTTAAAACAATCACACACTATAGAAAAGTTGGAAATACAGGACAGAGAACTTTTCTGAACCAGTTGATAGTTAAGTTGCTCATACCTTTAATATATATATATATACACATACATATGCACATATTAATGTAAAATAAATACGAATTGAATTTATTTCCGGACTCTCTTCTTTCCCATTGAACTGTAATCATGCAGTTCTACAGGTCTGTTGAATTATGTAGTCTTATAATATAAGGGTAAGTCAAAAAGTATTGCTACAAAATCATAGAAACCTTTATTAAACAAAAATCAAAAATGTGAAGCTGTTGTTTCTTGACATATCCTCCATCTAGGTCTATACACTTTTGAAGGCAGTGTTTTCGTCTTTTTAACCCTTCCCTGAAAAATCCTGCGCTCTTTGATTTACACCATGTCAAAACAGCAGTTTTAGCATCCTTGAGGGAATCACGTGTTCTTTTTAAATGTTCTTTGAGTTTTGGGAACAAAAAGAAGTCTGAAGGGGCAAGATCAGGGCTGTAGAGCAGATGGGGTAAGGTTTTCCAATGAAATGCTTGTAGGACAGCCTTCGCTATCAAAAGAATGAGCAGGTGCATTGTCGGGATGGAAAAAAATTCCTCGGTGCCGCTTTCCTGGCCTTTTTCTCACCGGTGCAGTTTTCAGTTTTCTTAAAACTTCTTCATAATAAGCCCCCGTGATCATGCTGTGTCCTTCGAGAAAATCTATCAAGATTACCCTTTGGAATCCCTAAAAACAGTCACCACAGCCTTCTGAGTTGTCTTCCCTCTCTCGCCTCGTCTTTGAGGTCTTCCTGACCTTCCTTAAAACGCGTGATCCATCTAAAAAATGTTGTTTTATGTGGGGCAGCATTCCCATAAACTTGTTGCAAAGTTTTTCAGTGATTTAGAAAGATACCCGCTTGAGGTTTGTTAAAAATTTAGTGTTAGCCCTGACCTCAAAATCGTTTCCGTGGCACAGAAAGTATCCTTTTTTTTTGGAAGGCACCCTGACGAGACTAAGCCAAGTGTATCGTTGAGAGAACTTGTCTGCAGCTGTCCGCAGATCCCAGAGACATGTTTAAACATGTTTTGTTTGGAATAAACCTGTGTGTGTGTGAACTGGAATCCTAGTAGCAATACTTTTTGACTTACCCTCGTATATGCTTTAATAGTCAATAAGGACAGCCTCACCCCCTCATTATACTTCTTTTTCAGAAGTTTTCTGGTTCTTCTTGCATGTTTATTTTTCTACATAAACTTTGTAATTAGCTTGTTTTTTTCCCCACCCCGATCCTATTGGTATTTTTATTGAGATTTTATCACAATTATAGAATAATTTAGGAAATATAGGTATCTGTACAAGACTGAGTTTTCTTACCCAAGAAAAGGGGTGCCTTTCAATTTTGTCAAGTATTATGTTGTTTTTCAGTAACATTTCAAAGTTGTCTTCAAATAGATATTGTATGTTTTTTTTTTAATTGTGCTTTAGATGAAGGTTTACAGAACAAACTAGTTTCTCATTAAACAGTTAATATACATATTGTTTTATGAGATTGGTTAACAACCCCACGACATGTCCACACACTCCCTTCTCTACCTTGAGTTCCCTATTACCAGATCTTCTGTCCCCTCCTGCATTCTAGTCCTTGTCGCTGGGCTGTTGCGCCCCTTTAGTCTCATTTTGTTTTATGGGCCTGTTTAATCTTTGGCTGAAGGGTGAACCTCAGGAGTGACTTCATTACTGAGGTGAAAGGGTGTCCGGGGGCCATACTCTCGGGGTGTCTCCATTCTCTGTCAGGCCAGTAAGTCTGGTCTATTTTTGTGAGTTAGAATTTTGTTCTCCATTTTTCTCCAGCTCTATCCAGGACCCTCTATTGTGATCTCTGTCAGAGAGTCAGTGGTAATAGCTGGGCGCCATCTAGTTGTACTGGACTCAGTCTGGTGGAGGCCGTGGTAGTTGTGGTCCATTAGTCCTTTGGACTAATCCTTCCCTTTGTCTTGTTTTCTTCATTCTCCCTTGCTCCCGAAGGGGTAAGACCATTGGAGTATCTTAGATGTCCACTTAAAGACTTTTAAGTCCTGAGATGCTACTCACCAAGGTGGAATGTAGAGCATTTTCTTTATGAAATATGTTATGCAAATTGAGGTAGATATTCCCCAAGACCATGGTCCCCACAGCCATCAGCCCAGTAATTCGGTCCCTCAGGGAGTTTGGATGTGTCTATGGAGCTTCCATGACCTTTCCTAGTACAAATTGTGCTGGCTTCCCCAGTATTGTGTACTGTCTTACCCTGCACCAAAGTTACCACCTATCTATTGTCTATTTAGTGTTTTTCCCCCACCCCTCCCCTCCCGCATAGCCATCAAAGATTTTCTCTTTGTGTGTAAACCTTTTCATGAATTTTTACAGTAGTGGTCTCATACAATATTTGTCCTTTTGTGACTGACTTATTTCACTTAGCATAATGTCCTCCAGTTTCATCAGTGTTATGAGATGCTTCACAGATTCATCATTGTTCTTTATGGTTGCATAATACTGCATTGTGTGTATGTACAGTAGTTTGTTTATCCATTCATCTGTTGATGAGCATCTAGGTTATTTCCATCTTTTTGCTATTGTGTGGCTATTTCTTTTAATCTTGAAAGAATGGCTAGAAAGCCATGGCCTTTTTTTGGTGTGTGTAGGAGTTCTGGTGGAGGGGTGGGGAGGTAGGAGAGTTTGTACAGGGTAGAAAGATGAACGAGGATCCTTACTCTGAAGTAGTTCACTGACTGGAGGGGCGGTGGGACAGGAGGCATCATGAACTCAGCCATCAAGGGAAGCACAGGGTTGCATGGAGACTGGCGGGAGAGGCATGTAGGACGGTGCAGGGACACTTTTGGGAGGAGAGAGGACACCTGAGGTTGGCCACGATGAATAAGTTCAAGCCAGGCAGAGAAGGAAGAGAGAAGGGACGGAGCAGGAGCTAGGTAAATTTGAGGGTAGCACCTCACCTAATAGTCTTGGGTTTTTTTGCTGTGTTCTGAATGTTCTCAGAATGAGATTCATACGCATCGACTACATTGAGACAATGAAATTGAATATTTGGTGATGTCAGGAACCTTCTGTGGTTAAAGAAGGCCCTGAACTTAGAGCTGCTAGTGACCCTAGTCTTGTGTGACCCTAGATGAGTCCTTGGCTACAGTAACATAAGTCTGAATATTTTATTTTCATTAGGTATCTCTGAGGGCTGGTCCACTGATAAAGTTTCATTAGTCTCTGTTAACTGTCTACATTTTAAAAAGCTAACCCTCTGTTAGAAGCAGCATGGGAGTCTCTTTAGAAAACCAAAGAACAAAACAAACCCAAAAAAGAAGATAAAGCATAAACAGGAAACGGAGGAAGACTAACATCCTGTAACTGTGTGCGGTGCTAACACCCGGGCGAGGGGCGTGCAAGTCGGCAGGTCTCCGTGGAGAAGACAGAAGGTGGGGCACTTCTAGGGTGGCCAGTGGACACTTGAAGGCGTAGCTGCGTCTCTTTGCTGTGTGTGTGAGAGGGAAGGATGGGCACAGCGGCAGGCTGAGTCATTCAGGCTTGTGTTCTCTACTGTTTACGGCTGTGTTTCTAGCAAGAGCTATCACATAGTGATATGGGGATCTTCCAATGATAGCAGTTCATTAGACAGAGCTTTAAAGCGACGTTCCACGAGTTTTGCTTATGCTAGCTATTATCTGTATAGTGGATAATACCGCAACGATCCCCACGAGTATTGTTTGTTTTCAGAAGAGACTTGTTGGAAGGTTTTCCCTTTGCTGAGTGGTAACAGATAACTCCTCCCTTAATACCCACCTGCCTCCTGCATCACCCAACCTTTAGGGCTTAAATGCCTCATAGCATAGTAGGCAGGGCCCTCTTGAATGGCCCTGAGCCCACAGCCTTCAGAGTAGTGCACCAGCAAGGAGTGTGGCTCACCCTCATATTCACACAGTTCTCGTGAAAAGCGGTTTTACTTTCTCTGGATGCTTTATGTCCAGCGACTTTTTTTTTTTGTGGTAAATATAAACCAAACCAAAACGACCCATTGCCGTCGAGTCGATTCTGACTCATAGTGACCTTATAGGACGTAGTAGAATTGCCCCCATAGGGTTTCCAAGACTGTAAATCTTTATGGAAGCAGACTGCCACATCTTTTCTCCTGAGGAGTGTCTGGTGGGTTTGAACTGCCGACCTTCTGGTTAGCAGCTGAGCACTTAACCACTGTGCCACCACGGCTCCCCCTGGTAAGTATAAAAACTAAACCCATTGCCGTCGAGTCAATTCTGACTCATAGCAACCCTATAGGACAGAGTAGAACTGCCCCATAAGGTTTCCAGGGAGTGGCTGGTGGATTTGAACTGCTGACCTTTTGGTTAGCAGCCCAGCACTTAACCACTGTGCCACCAGGGCTCCATGGTAAATACAGAGGTAACAAAACATTTGCCATTTCAGTAATACTTACATGTGTATGTCAGATACGTACCTCTTTCTCTTCTGAAAAATCCGTGAGATGGTATTTCATCAAAACTGAAAATTTACTTTGTGTCCGGCCATCGTCGGTGATCGTTTTCCGCAGCTCACGGGGGGAAGACAGCTGCGCCTCACTGCGAGGGAATCTGCGTCACTGGTGATCTTCCGCTGGAACCATTTCTTGTTGCTCTGGAATCTTTCAGACCATTTTGCACTTGGGTTCTTCACTAAATCTTATCCCTTCCTCGTTGCTGCTGCCTCCAGATCTCTGAAGGGGTCCCCGCCCCCTGCCTGGCACTACCCCCTTGCATTCCACTTGAGAGTGGATGGCAGTCCATTAAACAAGGAACTTCCCTGGTTTTTCAAAATACCGTGCTGGCTGGAGTAACACCATGAAGCCTTCCAGCACAACACTGCAGTGTGTGGTAGACGGCGCACGTCCAGATCATGTCTAGTTGCTTCCCTCCCTCAGTGCACTTCGTCTCTCCCGACTCTGTCTCATGTGTGGGCTTGTCTTAGGCTCACTGTCCTCCTGGGCTTTCCCCCGTCTCTGAACACACTTTCAGTAATGAGAATGGAAGGATGATAGCAGTGATGGTCCGTACATTCGGTATGAGTGTGAAGCGTGCTTATTTTGGAAAAGCAGCCGAGAGACAACTGCACTGTGGTCTACCTCCTCTCACTGGGATTTGCATACACCTGGACAGTTCTGTTGGTGGACGTTTACAGAGTGATTGAGGCAAGTTTTTGATTGGAATAGTGGATTTTGGGTAAAAAAAAATTTGTAAGTTATTACAGCAAATACTTGTACAGATAAGAAGGCTGACGGCATTTATTCATGGGACTCTGTCTTCCCCAGTAGACTGTGCGTCTGATTGTAGGCATCGTTTCTCATAGGTTTTTTTAGTCTCAACTCCTCACATATGTAGTGTCTGTTGCTGAGAATGTATGACTGTAGAATTACTAAAAGCGTGACCTTGGGCCAGATTCTGAAGGTTCCTGAATGTCAGGCATTGTTCTGTGCATCCTGAAGAGCCATTTGAGAGTGTTTTAGTAGGGAGTGATAGGTTTAGAATCATGCTTTAGGAACTGAAAGTTTGGCAGTTCGAACCCACCCAGCGGCTCTGCAGGGAAAGACCTGGTGATCTGCTCTGCTAAAGATTCAGCCTACAAAACCCTATGGGGCAGTTCTGCTCTGCCACATATGGAGTTGTTGTGAGTTGGAATCAACTCAATGGTACCTAACAACACAGTTTGATTTCAGACTACAAGATGGACTGGTTACAACAAGAGGCTTAGAAAGTGCTTTGGGAAAGGGCAGGAAGGGACTAAAGTGATGTTTTTTAGTGTGTGTTTTTCTGAACCTTAGCACCCTGAGACAGCTGTTCTCAAACATTTTGGTCTCAGGACCCCTTCACACGCTTAGTAAGTATCACAGACCTCAAAGCACTTTTGTTTATGTGAATATATATATCTCTGTTATTATACTAGAAATTAAAACTGAGAAACTTTAAGCATTCAATTCATTAAGAACAACCCATCATCTATCAACATAAATATTTTTATTAAAAATGACTATTTTCTGAAACTAGAAGTTTAATGCGAAGAGTGACATTATTTCACCTTTTCAAATCCGTGATGTCTAGTGTTACAGGAGACTGATGGATTCTGCCTGCTTCTGCAGTCAGTCTGCTGTGATATCACACGTAGCCTCTGGAAAATTCCACCATGTGCTTGTCCGAGAATGAGAGTGGAAAGGGCAAACAGTGTCTTGGTATAATTATGAAAGTAATTTTGATGTTACAGACCCTCTGACAGGGTCTTGGTGCTCCCTTAGGGGTCCCCAGACAACACTTTACAACTGTTACCTAAGATATTTAGTGTGTAAGATGGCTTCTGTGATCATACTGCACACGGATGATGCAGAGATCCTGAGGCAGGGAGACCAGGAGGATGTGGGGTCTATTACTCAGAAAGAGGCAGCTGTACCACTCAGTGTTCTTTCCTTGTTTGCTGACCTTGTCCCTGACAGGCACCCGAGAGAACTAACCACATTAGCAGACAGCGGTTCTCAGCCTGGAAGCCATGAGGTTCTTTGAGGGCCATCATGTTATGTATTGTCATGTAAACCAGGCAAAGTTTTACAAGCAGGAAATGGGCTTAGGGTGTGACCTCAAGTCCCTGCATCCCAAAATATTTAAATTATGTTAAAGACATTCTATTTCCAATATTTTTCTTTAATATCCATTTGCTAGCCTATTGCTTTTGTCATCTTCATGTATTTGTTCAGTTTGAAAAAAATCGTTAAACCTTAAGACAGAAATACAGTGTCTTCTACTGTACATTTCCCCTTGAGAGCTGGGAAAATTGTTTTTGCTATGTGTATACTGGGTGGGTGGGTAGTATCCTTTTCTTTCCATTCTCCCTTTTCAATTTTTTTCATGGCATATGAGTAGTATAGGTGTATTGGAAATTTTTCGGGTGAAAATATAAATGTTAAGTATGGAAAAACTGTCAGGTATTATATCAGAGAGAAAATTAAAATCACTCATAATCCTGGCATTCAGAGACAGCCACTGTCAACAGTTTGGTATATTTCCTTCCAATCTTCCTTCCTTCCTTATGGATCCATGACTCTCTATTTTGTTTTCAAACAGGTGTGGTATCACAGTGGACACAGTTTGGTCTTGGGATTTTTCCTTTCCTATTTTAGCATATTGTGAATGTTTTCTGAGGATGATAGATGTTCCTCAAAAGGGTGATTTGAAATTTATTTTGTCTGATTTTTATTTTCATGGGCAGAGGAAGGCAGATGAATCTAACGTAAGGAGGTATGCAGGTGGGTGGAGACGGGGGAGTGGGCCAGCTCTCATCTTGGGTTGGGATTCTGCAAGTTCACCTGTCAGTGTGGGGTAGGTGCAGTCCATGGCGGTGGCCAGGTTGTTGCTAACCTGGAGAATGGTGCTTTGCCACCAACCCTGGCTGCCTTTCCTCTGCAGCCTTTGAAGTAGAAGCTCCATTGCAGCATAGAATATTTGACATAGTTCCTTATATAACTAGGCTCTGCCATCCCCAGCTGTCTGCTTCAGAGCCTACATCTATTTGTAAAGTGAAGGGATTCAATTAACTGCTTTTGGAGGCTTTTAAATGTTTGCTTTATGAAAAGCAAAATTCCTTCAAGAAGGTGGACTGAATTCTTTGACAATGAATTTTTTGAATTACAGATTTTTTTTATGTGTGTGTTACAGTTTTGTTAAATCAAGAACCTCTTTATAAGGAATCTGTTGGCTGGGGCATGGGCTTTTACCTTCTAGACGACTTTTTTTCCTCTTCCCACAGTGAGGTGGCTTAAATACTTTTGTCCACCAGATGGCACTCTTGGACAACAAATTTGCCGAAGGCCGTAGTTTTCCAAATGAGGTAAAGCAGTTTAAACTGTTTAGGTCACCAGGAGTGTTCCTTTCCATTGTGTATCTTTTTCATGTCAGGATATTATTTATCCTGAAATAAATAATTTGAGGCCAGAAAACTAACTGTATGTGTAATTGTCCCATGCAAGGCAAAATGTCATCATCCTAGACATGTTATGGTGCAAAGACAGAACTATTGGCCTATGAGATAACGCCTTTGAGTTTTAGTTCTATGAGATAAGCTTCTTATCAATCAGATACTGTTATTATCTGTTAACCTGTTACGACTGCTCTTCAGTGAGTAAAGCCTTAGCATGATTCCCCCAAATGATGCCGTGCATACAACGGAAGCAAAGGGTAGTACTAACTCACGGGTCCCCTTGCATCTGGAATGTTTCATCAGTTCTGGAGACTGGGTTTTCAGACGGGTATTGCCAGAGCAGCTTGGCCAGCATGGTGTGGGAATTGTTGATTGAAAAGTGACTACGCTTTGCAGATGTGACTTCAGATGCATGATAACTGCCATCCAGTGTGTTGCATGTAAGCAGGTTCAATGGGGTCACTGGGGGAAATCAGTCTTGTCTCTGGAAGAACTTGCTAAAGAATACAGCTGCCCCAGAATGGAGCAAGGAGCTACTGACCTCGGAATGCTCTGACAGAGACTGTCTGGTTTCATGTTGAAAATGGTTTAGAAGAAAACTTCAGTGGATAGGATTTCAGTAAAATTGGCCATTTCTTTTCTCACTCTTCTCTTTACCTCTGCACTGGGAAGCTTCGGTATTGACACACACGCAGATGAGTAATAAACGGGTCAGTTGATAAATCAACAAATACGTGTGAAGCGTCACGTGAGTGGTTTGTGGGGGCGTGAGGAGTGTTGGGGATGGCTGGTATTTTCCAGTGTGAGGTGCTCACGAGTTAGCTGGAGAGTCTCGAATGGTTTCCCTGAGGATTAAGCAACATATCGTGCTGACAAGGGGCCTTCCAGACCAGGTATTTTTTTTTTTTTTGAGGGAGAATTTATAAATAGAGTAGAAAGATTCAACATAACTCTATTGTCAGAAAGGAACTATTGATCCACAGCTACTGCTTCTGGAATCTGCTTTAGAAATGATCGGAAACACGGACCAGTGTTCGTGCACTGAAGTTATTTTTCAGGGTTTTTTGTTATAGCAAAGAATGTGACACAACCTACGTGTCACTAAGGAAAATAATTATGTGTGCTTTTATAGACAAGATGGAATATATGCAATAAAACGAAAGCTAGGAAGATTTTCATCCTATCTTGCTGAGTGAATTAACCAGGATAACTGTACACAGATATAGCCGCAAGATCTTGAAATGCCCACACTGGGTCTCCAGGATTGTACACAGGCCCCGTCATAAATCACCCACTTGACCACAGGTAGAGGGCAGCCTAGAGAGGTTGGGGAGCTGTTAGGCCCACCAAGTGACCGGGCCCACACTCCACCTTCCTAGCACGGGCTCCTCAGCATAAGTCACCACCTGTCAGTAGGCCTTGGGGTCGCTGGAGTCGAGGTAAAGCCACGAATTCCAGGGGTCCAATTCTAATTATAGTTTGTATAAATATGATTAAAACAATTTTTTTATTGTGCTTTAAGTGAAAGTTTACAATTCAAGTTAGTTTCTCATACAAAAATTTATACATACATTGTTATGTGACCCCAGTTGCTTTCCCTAAACTGTGACAGCACATCCTCCTTTCCATCCCTGATTTCCCGTGTCCATTCAACCAGCTCCTGACCCTCTGTGCCTTCTCGTCTCACCTCTGGACAGGAGCTGCCCATTTAGTCTCATGTATCTACTTGAGCTAAGAAGCACACCCTTCACGAGTATCATTTTATGTCCCTTAGCTCAGTCTAATCTTAGTATAAGTTTTTTTAGATAAAATGATAAGAATGGTTTTCTCTTGTTTGTGGGTTTATGATTAAAAAAAAAAAAATACAGACACACACAAACACACACCTGCTTCTATATTTTCCAAACGTTCTACAATGACAAAATAGAGTTAATAATCAGGAAAATTATAAATGTTAATTTTCCTTTTTCTTAAAAAAAAAAAAACAAACGTTGAACCTGTGTATATCATCCAGAATTGTACCCTGTGAAGAATGAAAATGAAAGTGCTGGAAATACCTTCGGTTGTTTTCTCCATGAAGAAAGAAAGGGAAACTCAGTGGTCCCAGTTGTCTGCCAAGTGTCAGGAGAGCGTGTCTTAAATCTGAAATTGCTTTAAGTGGGAAATAACAACAGCAGAGAAATGAAGCAAGGTGGAAAAACAAACAAGTGGCAGATGCAGGGGAAAGAGTAGACAGAGTCTATAGAGGATTTGGGAAGGATGGTTTATATTCTTGACCTGAATTAGGATTTCCTTTTAGTGGTTAAAAAAGGCCCCAGTTCAGCCCGTGCCTTGGCACCATTTCAAAGCTAAACAACTTCTACTTTTGTTTGATAGGATCACATTAGTGCTACAAACCTTGGTATGCTACTTCCTTATTTACGTATTTATTTTGGTCCATCTTATTTTATCATTATTTTTTACTGTGGTAGATACATGTGTAACGAAATAATATTTCAGCGGTCTTCACCTGTACACCAGTGTTCCTTGCAGCACTGTTCACAGTAGCCAAAAAGTGGAAACCACTTAAATGTCCATCAGCAGATGAGTGGATAAATAAAATGTACTACTTCCTTATGTTAATTAATTAGTGAACAGGACTGAGGGAATCTGGATTTGTTTACTAACGAGAAAATGTACCAGTCAGAAATTGTTTGGCTGTCTGTAATAGTGACCTCAGAATCAGTGGCAGAAACAAATTAGGCAGGTAACGCAGGGCTGGTAGGGTGGTTCTGTGATATCACCAGAGACCCAGACTCCTAGCAGTTTCTTCTGCTACCTTTATTATGAGACCCTCACCCTCGTGCTCTTCTGATGGCTGCCGAAGCTCTAATCATCATGGCTAGATGTCTGATGGGAGGCGGGGGGTGGGAGGCCAGAGGACACAAAGGGCGGAGGCTGCTGAGACAGCCCCTTTGAAGCCTTCTAGAAGCTCTGCACCTGGCGACCACTTACATTTCATTGGCTAGAACCATCCTTAGCTGCAAGGGAAGCTGGGAATGCAGTTCTTATCAGGATACATTGCTCCTTCAAATAATGGGGTTCTGCTAGTGAAGAAGGAGAAAATAGGTACTAAATAATAGGAGCTAGCAGTCTCTGCTGCAAAAGTTTATAAGATGCAATGATCTTGAAATACTATGTTATACTGCAGGGTAATACAGTTTAAAGAATTAAAGGAGAGAAAGGACTTAATAGTCTAGAAAATATGAATACATTAGTAAAGGTTGTGTGTGTTTTTAATTTTCTGTGTGTAAAAGCAACTTGTCAGAGTCTGAGTATGGGATTTTATTCCTTTATTAAATGTTGAGATAATCGATCCTCTTTAGAGGATTTTGGAGTTTCACGTAGCTTTACTATTTTACTCAAGGGCCATGTGTGGATATGTAAAATAAAGTTGAGAGTTTTCTTACATTTCTGTGATTCCTGTGATTCATTTTCACTGAATGCGTATCTGTGTGCTGAATTCTCGTTAACATCCACGAGCCCTCATTGGCCCAAGTCAGTAATCTCTTCTTGACAGGCAGTCCCTTGAAAATAATGAAAAACGAAAATCATAATAACCAAGTTACCAACTTTTCCTTTCTAGTTCCTGGGATATAGGGGAAGTTTTCACCTCCTCAGTTATGTAAAAGTTTGTAGTTGAGAGTAGACTTTCTGGCTCACTGTTAGGCCAGGTTCCTTCAGAAACAGTGGAGAGAGAGGGTGGGTTAGAGTTTTCCACCTTCAAGCTTGAATCCTGGCTTCACTATTATGAGCTGTGAGATCTTGGGCAAGTTGTCTGACTTCTCTTTGCTGCATCTGTAGAATGGGGGTGATAATCAATGATTGGGGTGTCTGCATCATAGGGTAAAATGAGTCATCAGAGATAAAGCACCCAGAGCGGGACCTGCTAAATACAGGGTACTGAATAAATACCAGCTGTTACTCATGGCAAATTAAAACAAACCCAAACAAAGCAAAACAAAACCACCCGGAAGCTTTAATAAGAGATCTTCAGTCGATGATTTTGACCAAGAGAATTGTGAGGAACTCTGTTTTGTAACTGTCATTGCAAGTATAAAATCCAGCCTACAGCCCAGCAATTTGTGTTTTCTACCATCTCTCAAAGCCTGTCAGAGATGTTTGTTTAGAGGTTAGTGCTGAAGAAAATGCCCCTGCTGTTTTCAAGATCTCTAACATCATCTTCTTGTCAGTCAGATCCTGCCTTGTGAGAGGACGTGACCCCCAAGATAGTCTCTTTTTCATGAGTTTTTCTTTATTATTTATTTAATGTAATATCTGATTACATATATGTGACATTTGTGTTTTAAAGCACAGTAATACATTGACTGTCTCAAACCCACCATCCCGTCCAGCAACTGGAAAATTGACTAGAAAATGAATCCTGTTGTATCTGCTCTGTTCTTGCTGTATTCCCCTGCTGTCTCTGCCCCATCAGCCAGAGGGAGCCTGAACTTTCTGTTGTCTCGTCTTTTAAAAAATAGTTTGTTTTTTTTTCCTCACACATGTATGTATTTTTATACAATATATTTAGTTTGGCTTATTTTTGACCTTATTAAAAATATTATCACACTTTATGTAGTCTTTTTGGACTTTGCTTTTTCACCCAATGATATATTTCTCTCGTTTATCTTGTTATGTCTGAGCCATTGTTCATTCATTTTCGTTGGTGTATAGTATTCCATTTTAGCAGCATTTTACTTTTATTCTCTGTTCATGGATTTTTTCTTGATTTTTCTTGGCGGGGATATAATAAGTATGGCTGCTCTGAACTCATTCTTACACATGCTTCCTGCTGTGCTTGTATAAAAGTTTTTTTAAGGCATTTATGGAAGTACTGGCTTATAGACTATTTAGCTTTACCAGGTACTGCTGAATTGTTTTCTGAAGATATTAACCAAAGAAGCTTCTCTAGCAGTGTATAATGTTTGAAACAGCTTTATTGAGGCATGCTTTACATACTATAATATCCACTCAGTCTAAGTGGATTAATTCGGTGATTTTTAGTAAATTGACAGAGTTATGCAGCCATCAGCACCTATTTGGTCTCAGAGCCTTTTCGTCACCCCATCGAGCCTCCTTGTATAAATCTACCTCCTCCCCAGTATTTAATACTGTTCACCTCACTTGTAATCGCCAGTCTCAGGGCTGTGAAATACCTTATTGTGTGAGACATTCCTCTGATTATAAATGATTTTGCTTTTCTCTGATTGCAAATGAGGTTGAACATCTTTCTGTACCTTTATTGCTGATTCATGTTTCCACTTGTGTAAAATGTCTTCTGCCTATTTTTCTATTGATGTTTTTGCTTTTCCTTATTATTTGTAGTTGTTTATGTATTCTGGATATCAAACCTGTATCGGTCTAGTTGTTGAATTATTTGCACCAGTTGTAGCCCCCCCCACCATGTGTTTGTTTTATTTATGGTGTCTTTTAATGAACAGAGGTTTTAATTTTAATGTAATTGAATTTGTCAGTCTTTTATGGTTTACAATTTTTGTACCTTTTTTTCTCTCCTGTGACTCCAGTTAGACAAACTTTAGACCTACTTATTCGAGCCTCGATATTGCTTAACTTACCTTTCAGATTTTTCATCTAATCATCTTTCTGTACTATACTGTGTATTAATTTCTTGAAATTTATCACCCGGCCAAATACTTCTCCTGCTATTCAAGTTGTTTCATTGAGTTTTTTTTTTTTAATTGTTGCAAAAATATATATAACACAATGTTTGCCAATTCAACATGCTACAGTTTCTTGGCACCAATTACATTAATCATGTTGTGCAACCATCACCCATAATCATTGCCAAATTTCCCATCACCATAAAGAAACACTCACTGCTTCCTAAACAGTGAGCTTTACATTTAATAATTATATATTTCATTTCTAGAAGTCCTCCTTCTTCCCAAATCGGGCTGGCCGTTCCAGCACTTGTCTTAATGATTCCGTTCTTTATTTCTTAAAACATTTCATTTAGTCTTTTTTGGAGAATACTCATACCTGCAGTCCTTGAGGAGGAGGTTGGAAATGCTTGGTTAGTTGTATGTGCTGACTCTCATCAATGGTGGCTTGCCTCATTGTGTGCATGGTGATCTTGGACTGTGTGCTTTGGTTTGATTTTAATTTGTGGAAACCTTGCTGATCTAAACAGAGGATGCTTTTCTCCCAAGAGAATTTGTGTTGCTTCTGCCTGGGACCAGGGACACCATTAACCTCAAAGCCAACTCTCATGAGGCAGGAGTTGCAGGCTACTTTTTTATAGGGCACTTTTGTTGCACAGTTTGTTGTTTCTTTCAAAACTTGCTGCACCCTAGTTATTGTCTAGAATCCTAGAAAGAAAAGAAAGCACTGCTGTAAAATTGTGGGTATTTTGTGTACTAAAATGCAAAAAGGGAAAATAGGTATGTTTTAAAAGAAGAGCATTTAGAGAATGTAAGATATTTTCATGGAAAGGAAGCAGCAAAAAGAGCTAGCATGTCACACATTGTAATTAACTTTCAAGCAAAATGAATTCTACACGTCTAATTTTATTCTTACTGTGTAAAGATCTTAAGGAAATCTCCACTTTATTTTAAAATGTGGACCAGAGCTTTCATTTTAGCTATCAAAAGGTACAGTTTTCTTCTTATCCCAGAGAAAACACTACACACTACTGTGTTCACTGCTTAGCATTTTGGAATCTTTGAAGAACTAACCAAATTTTATTTTCTTTTCTCCATGTGTATTACCTTTGAAGCTTCAAAGGCGTGGAGCAGCCATATGAATCAATTGCAGTAATTTATATTAGCCCAGCTTTAGGTTACCAGCAAATTAGTTGAGATTGGGCAGATGATCTTGTTTGCATCACATTTCTCTATGCGATTAATGTAATTGAATTTATTAATCTTCTCTCTTGTAAAAAAAATTTATTTTGTTGTTGTTAAGAATGTACACAGCAGAATGTACCAATTCAACTGTTTCTGCACGTACAATTCAGTGACATTGATCACATTCTTCAAATTGTGTAACCATTCTAACCCTCCTTCTCTGAGTTGTTCCTCTCCCATTAATGTAAACTCACTGCCCCTTGAGGTTCCTATCTGATCTTTCCAGTTGCTGTTATCAATTTGATTGCATTTGTTGTTGTTAGATGCCTTCAAGTCAGTTTTGACTTGTAGTGACCCTATGTACAACTGAGCAAAACACTGCTTGGTCCTCCAACATGTTCCTCACAATCCTTGTTATGTTTGAGCCCATTATTGCAGCCACTGTATCCTGTATCAGTCCATCCTGTCAAGGGTCTTCCTAGTTTTCGCTGACCCTCCACCAGGCATGATGTCCTTTGCAGGGTTCCTCCTGATAACATGTAAAAGTATGTGAAATGAAGTCTCGACATCCTTGCTTTCAAGGACCACTCTAGCTGTACTTCTTCCAAGACCAAGTTGTTCTTTCTTCTGGAAGTCCTTGGTTTATTCAGTATTCTTGACCAACACCACAATTCAAATGCATCAGTTCTTCCTTGGTCTTCCTTATTCATTGTCCAGTTTTGCATGCATATGAGGTGATTGAAAATACCATGGCTTGGGTCAGGTTCACCTTAGTCCTCGAAGTGATATCTTTGATTTTCACACATCAAAGCAGTCTTTTGCAGCAGATATGCCTAATTCAATAGGTCATTTGATTTCTTGACTGCTGCTTCCATGGGTGTTGATTGTAGATCCAAGTAAAATGAAATCTTTGACAACTTCAGTCTTTTCTCCGTTTATCATGATGTTGCTTATTGGTCCAGTTGTGAGGATTTTTGTTTTCTTTATGTTGAGGTGTAATCCATATTGAAAGCTGTAGTCTTTGATCCTCATCAGTAAGTGCTTCAAGTCCTCTTCACTTACATCAAACGAGGTTGAGTCTTCTTCCAATCCTGATGCCGTGTTCTTCTTATAGACCAGCTTTCTTGGATTAGTTGCTCAGCATACAGATGGAATAAATATGGTGAAAGGATTACAACCCTGACACACACCTTTCCTGATTTTAAACCATGAATTATCCCCTTGTTCTGTTCGAACAACCACCTCTTGGTCTGCATACAGGTTCCTCATGAGCAAAGTTAAATATTCTGGAATTCCCATTCTTCTCAATGTTATCCATAATTTGTTACGATCCACACAGTCAAATGTTTTTGCATAGTCAGTAAAACACAGGTAAACATCATTCTGGTATTCTCTGCTTTCAGCCAGGATCCATCTGACATCAGCAGTGATAGCCCTCATTCCACGTCCTCTTCTGAATCTGGCTTGAATTCCTGGCAGTTCCTGTGAGTGTACTGCTGCAGTCGTTTTTGAATTATCTTCAGCAAAATTTTACTTGCGTGTGATATTAATGATATTGTTTGATAATTTCTATATTCTGTTGTATCACCTTTGTTTGGAATAAGCACAAATGTGGATCTCTTCCAGTTGGTTGGCCAGGTAGTTGTCTCCCAAATGCCTTGGCATAGACGAGTGAGCGCTTCCAGCACTGCATCCATTTGTTGACACATCTCAGCTGATATTTCTTCAGTTCCTGGAGCCTTGTGTTTCGCCAGCGCCTTCAGTGCAGCTTGGACTTCTTACTTCATTACCATCGTTTCTTGATCGTATGCTGCCTCCTGACGTGGTTGAATGTCGACCAGTTCTTTTTGGTACAGTGACTCTTGTGTGTTCTCTTTTGATGCTTCCTGCATTGTTTAATATTTTCCCCCATAGAATCCTTCACAATTGCAACTCAAGACTTGAATTTTTCTTCAGTACTTTCAGCTTGAGAAATGCCAAGTGTGTTCTTCCCTTTTGGTTTTCTAACTCCAGGTCTTTGCACATTTCTTTATAATACTTTACTTTGTCTTCTCAAGCTGCCCTTTGAAATCTTCTGTTCAGCTCTTTTACTTCATCATTTCTTCCCTTTGTTTTAGCTACTTTACATTCAAGAGCAAGTTTCAGAGTCTCTTCTGACATCAGTTTTGGTCTGTTTTTTCTTTCCTGTCTTTTTAATGACTGTTTGCTTTCTTCACGTATGATATCCTTGATGTCATCCCACAAGTCATCTGGTCTTTGGTCATTAGTGTTCAGTGTGTCAAATCTGTTCCTGAGATGGTCTCTAAATTCAGATGGGATGTACTCAAAATTGTATTTTGGCTCTCAGGGACTTGTTTTAATTTTCTTCAGCTTTAACTTGAACTTGCATATGAGCAGTTGATAGTGTGTTCCACAGTGGGCCCCTGGCCTTGTTCTGACTGATGATATTGAGCTTTTCCATTTTCTCTTTCCACAGATGTAGTCAGTTTGATTCGTTTGTATTCTATCCAGCGAGGGCCACATGGATAGTTGCCTTTTATGTTCTTGAAAAAAGGTATTTGCAATGAGTAAGTCATTGGTCTTGCAAACTTCTATACTGCAATCTCCAGCATCGTTTTTATCACCAAGGCTGTATTTTCCAACTACCAATAATCTTTCTTTGTTTCTAACTTTCTCATTCCAATCACCAGTTATTATCAGTGCATCTTGATTGCACGTTCGATCAATCTCAGACTGCAGAAGTTGGTAACAATCTTCAGTTTCTTCATCTTTGGCATTAGTAGTTGGTGCATAAATTTGAATCTAGTCATATTAACTGATATTCCTTGTAGACGTCTGAATATTATCCTATTACTGACAGCGTTGTACTTCAGGATAGATCTTAAAATGATCTTTTTGACAATGAATGCAATGCCATTCTTCTTTAGTTTGTTAGTTCCTGACATAGCAGACCATATGATTGTTTGATTCAAAATGTCCAGTACCAGTCCATTTCAGCACAGTAATGCCTAGAATATCTATCTTCAAGAGTTCCATTTCATTTTCAACAACTTCCAATTTTCCTAAATTGATACTTCTACATTCCACGTTCCGATTATTAATGGATGTTTGCAGCTGTTTCTTCTCATTTTGAGTCGTGCCACATCAGCAAACAAAGGTCCCGAAAGCTTGACTCCATCCACTCGTTAAGTCACATCTACTTTGAGGAGGCAGCTCTTCCCCAGTCATATTTTTTGAATGCCTTCCAACCTGAGGGGTTCATCTTCTGGCACTATATTAGACAATGTTCCGTTGCTATTTGTAAGGTTTTCACTGGCTATTTTTTTTAGAGGTAGATCTCCAGGCCTTTTGTCCTAGTCTGTTTTAGTTTGGAAATGTGTCCACTGAAATGTGTCCACTATGGGTGATCCTGGTGGTATTTGAAATACTGGTGGCATAGATTCCAGCATCATAGCAACACACAAGGCACCACAGTATGACAGACTGATAGGAGTGGTGGTGATCCCAAATAGATAGTTCTTAAAAGAGTATAATGCTCAAATCAGACATTTTTTTTTACTAGTTAAGCTAACGTATTGTTTGGTTTTAAGAAGACTTCAGGGGATATTTTTTGGTTTATGTTTAAACATTATCTCAAGGCAATAGTTTCTGGGGTTCATCCAGCCCCCATAGCTCCAGAAAGTCTGGAGGCCATAATAATTTGAAAATCTGGTCTGCCTTTTCCCTTTTTTGATCAGGATTTTTCTATAGAAAATAATCTTTTCTTTTATGGTTTATAAATTTTGTACTTTTCTTTTCTCCTGTGACTCCAGTTAGACAAACCTTAGACCTACTTATTGTGTCCTCAGTACTGCTAATCTTTCAGATTTTCCATTTCCCGGTCTTTCTGTACTGCGGTACGTATTAATTTCTTAAATTTTGCCTTCTGGCTAACTAGTTCTCTTGTTTGTTCAGTTCTTTCATTGAGTGTTTAAAAGTTGTTGTAAAAACATATATAATGTTTGCCAGTTTAATATTTTTTCAGGTGTACAGTTTAGTGATACCAGTTGCATTAATCATGTTTTGCAACCTTCACCCATAATCATTGCCAAATTTCCCGCCACCACATGGGGAATCAGGTCGAAAGGAGAAGCATGCTGTCATAGTATGGGGAGAGCAATTAGGGTCACATAACAACATATGTATAAATTTTTGTATGGGAAAAAAAAAATTTCCCGCCACCCTAAACAAACGAAGTGTGATAAAGGTCAGAGAAAGATAAGAGGCAAATGAGGAAAAGCCTAAATTTGTCTTTTAAAAAATACTTTAAAGAATACTGCACAGTAGTAATGTAGTAATGAGAAATACTGTCTTAGTTATCTGGTGCTGCCATAGCAGAAATACCATGATTGGGTGGCTCTTACAAATTTATTTTCTCACTGTTTAGGAGGCTAGAAGTCTGAAATCAGGCTGTCGGCTCTAGGGGAAGGCTTTCTCTCTCTGTCTTCTCTGGGGGAAGGTCCTCATCTCTTCACCTTCTATTCCTTGGCTCCTTGGTGATCATCATGTGGCGTGGCATCTGTCTTTCTCCGTCTTTACTTGCTTCTCTTTCCTAATCTGCTCTTTTTCTGTATCAAGAGAGGTTGATTTAAGACACATTCCACTCAAATACTGTCTAATTATAACAAAGAAAATGTGTTCCCAAATGGGATTATAACCGTATGTGTAGGAGTTAGGATTTACAACACATATTTTTTGGGGACACATTTCAATCCTTAACAAACACCATGTCATAATGCCGAGTTATAAAAATGGGACCAGTATAGTTAGTTACAAGGAGTTTGGTTACAGAGAATTACGATTTAATGGACAGATAATACATTTGCTACTGAGGAGAGTGCTTTGTTCTAATTTTCAAACTTGGAGGTCTGTTAAGTTACTGAATATCTTACTTCCTTTGTAAAATAAGAGAGAGATTCTGCGATGCCTTCCTATCTTTTTGGTATTTTGCTTCTTGAACAAGCTTTTGTGACTCCATGAACCTTGACGTTTCCCTTCTGTGCCCACTCACTGAGGTTGTTGACTTACTGTTAAAATCAGTCCCTGGAGGAGCTCCTTGTTTGTGTAGAACCTTCTGCAGAAGCATAGCCTGTATATAACTCTTCTGAGAACTTCAGTAGACTCAGTACTCCTAACAGAAACCATGCTACTTCTCCTTCAATATATTGCTCACATTTAAGTGTTTATAAGGAGCCAGGTGGCGCAGTGGTTAAGCTCTTGTTTGCTAACTGAAAGGCTCGCAGTTCGAACCAACCTAGAGGCTCCTCGGGAGAAAAACCTGGCAATCTGCTCCCGTAAGGATTACAGCCAAGTAAACCCTGTGAGGAAGTTCTTCTCTGTCACACATGAGTTGGCTGTGAGTCAGAATCAACTCGATGGAACCTCACAACAACAAGTGTTTATAGTTTATGATTCCTTTAGGAATTGCATTTTGCCCGTCTGCCATCTCCTGCAGTGTCTGACTGGATAGGGGCTATGGGTTCCCTCTCTTCCCTTGGTTCCCTCTGTTGGTGCAGGAGCCAGTGCTCCGCAGTTCTTACCAGCATTGCGCATCTTTTCTTCCTTGCCCCTGAACTCTCCATAGGAAGACTGACGGGATGCATTTTGGTGAGGTTTCTGACAGCATTTTGCTGGAATGTCGTCCCTCAGTCTTCCAGGGCTCTATAGTTGCAGAGGGCGCCCAGGCTGTTCACGGTCCTGAAAGGAGGGTGCTCGGTGTCCTGGATGTGGCCTTACGTTCAGGGATCCAGGTACAGAGCAGAAGGGCCGCGACCTAGAACTTGATACAGTCTCTCTGCAAGGTGTGAAGATGCGTTCTTCAGTCTCTCTGCAAGGTTTGAAGATGTGTTCTTCATGCTGGGATACCAGTTTGGAGGACTTACTCCCTCTGTAGAAGTCCAAGGCTGGTCCTCCACCATCTCCTGCCTCTGGCTGTCATCTTGAAGATTGAGGTGTTCCTTTCAACTGCCCATCTGGTTCCTGAGGGAAGGAAGCTAGAGAAATGGAAAGGAATGGTCTCTGATGAAGTTCTCAGGTATACCAGTCATGGTCCAATACTGACTTATTTCTGAAAACCAGACAGAAACAAGGAAAATAGACATAGTTGCTGGCCTAGCTCAAAAGGGGCAGGGCAGGCCTAGAATGTTAACTGAATAATTGGGGCAAAGTGGGCTGGGGGCTGAGGGGAACAGGTCTGTCTGGTGGAGGTCAGGTGTGTTATGAGGGTTGCTCAAGCACCTGCCCAACATGGTATGGAAGAGCTGTGTTCAAGGGGACAGAATCTGGGAAGAGGCGTTTGTCTGTGAGCTGGGCCAGTGAGCAGACTTTCTGCTGCCACTTGATGACCTTAAGCTTGGAGCGTTCGGCAAAGTCCGACCTGCTGTTCTGGGGCTAGTTTTTAGCTGGCGTCTTCTTGGAGACTCTGCTTTTACACCAGATCAGCTCCCTCACTAGCCATCAAGTGAAGCAGCGCTCGGTACCAGCTTTGCCAGTGTTTGTGTAGGACACCACACCCCGGAATGGGAGCATGTGGCAGTTTTATGTTTACCTCTCGTAAGCGTCAATTCCTAGGACCTTGTTGACAGTGGATGGTGAGAGAAGGGGATGATAATGTTGTATTTTAAAATGATCAGAACTTGAAGCGTGGAGTTTAAAAGCAAAGGCCTAGGTGTCAGATAGATTAGGTTTATCTTTGCCTCCTACTGCTAGTTAGGAGTATGTTTTTTTTTTCACTTGCACATTTGGATACAGTATTACCTGTTGGAGTATGTGTGGTGTTACGTGTGTGTGTGTGTAGTGTAATGAGGTAGTACATGGTATGACACCTCACCTAAGTGACAAAATAGGTATAAAACTAGTTGCCAGTGAGTTGATTCTAACTCATTGTGACCCCATTTGTATCAGAACTGTGCTTTATAGGGTTTTCAGTGGCTGATTTTTTGGAAGTAGATAGTCAGGCCTTTCTTTTGAAACTAGATTTATACTTTGCCTGAATATATCAAGGAGACCTGGTGCTTTAGTTGTTCTTCAGCTGCTGTGCGGAGCCTGCCCTTGGAGGCAGTTAGCCACTTCAGTCAGTGGTGGAGAACAACAGTAGGAGAAGGGATTTTGAAGCAATACTATTTATTCTCAGCCTTGGTTATACCACTTGTTCTAAGTATTTTCGCAGACTCTTTAACTGAAATAATACAACTTTTTATTTTCTTGTTGTTAGGTGCCGTCGAGTCGGTTCCGACTCATAGCAACCCTGCGTACTACAGAACAAAACACTGCCTGGTTCTGCGCCATGCTCACCATCCTTATTATACTTGAGCCCATTGTTGTAGCCACTGTGTCAGTCCATCTCCTTGAGGTCTTCCTCTTTTTCTCTGACCCTGTGCTTTCCAAGCATGATGTCCTTCTCCAGGGACTGATCCTTCCTGACAACATGTCCAAACTATGCAAGACATAGTCTTGCCATCCTTGCTTCCAGGGAGCTTTCTGGTTGTACTTCTTCCAAGACAGGTTTGTTTGTTCTTTTGGCAGTCTGTGGTAGTTTCAGTACTGTTTTTGCCAACACCACAATTCAAAGGCATCAGTTCTTCTTTGGTCTTCCTTATTCATTGTCCAGCTTTTGCATGCATATGATGCGACTGAAAATACCATGGGTTGGGTCAGGCGCACCTTAGACTTCAAGGTGACATCTTTGCTTTTCAACACTTTAAAAAGGTATTTTGCAGCAGATTTGCCGAACGCAATGTGTCTTTTGATTTCTTGACTGCTGCTTCCATGGGCGTTGATTGTGGATCCAAGTAAAATGAAATCTTGACAACTTCAATCTTTTTTCTGTTTATCATGATGTTGCTTACTGGTCCAGTTGCGAGGATTTTTGTTGTCTTTATGTTGAGGTGTAATCCGTGCTGAAGGCTGTAGTCTTTGATTTTCATCAGTAAATGCTTCAAGTCCTCTTCACTTTCAGCAAACAAGGTTGTGTCATCTGCGTAAAAGAGGTTGTTAATGAGTCTTCCTCCAATCCTGATGCCCTGTTCTTCTTCATATAGTCCAGCTTCTCTAATTATTTGCTCAGCATACAGATGGAATAGGTATAGTGAAAGGATACAATCCTGACGCACACATTTCCTGACTTTAAACCACATAGTATCCCCTTGTTCTGTTTGAACAACTGCCTTTTTATGCACAATTAAGTGTCCTGGAATTTGCATTTTTCACAATATTAATCCATAATTTGTTGTGATCCACACAGCCAAATGCCTTTGCATAGTCAATAAAAGACAGGTAAACATCTTTCTGGTATTCTCTGCTTTCAGCCAGGATCCATCTGACATCAGCAGTGATATCCCTGGTTCCACATCCTCTTCTGAATCCGGCCTGAATTTCTGGCAGTTCCGTGTCGATATACTGCTGCAGCCGCTTTTGAATGATCTTCAGCAAAATTTTACTTGCGTGTGATAGTAATGATATTGTTCGATAATTTCCATGTTCGATTGGATCACCTTTCTTGGGAATAGGCATAAATAAAGATCTCTTCCAGTTGGTTGGCCAGGTAGCTGTCTTCCAGATTTCTTCCTTCATTACCACTGGTTCCTGATCACATGCTGCCTCTTGAAATGGTTAGACGTCGACCAGTTCTTTTTGGTATAATGACTGTGTATTCTTTCCATCTTCTTTTGACGCTTCCTTTGTCATTTAATATTTTCCCCATAGAATCCTTCACTATTGCAACTCGAGGCTTGAATTTTTTTCTTCAGTTCTTTCAGCTTGAGAAATGCCGAGCATGTTTTTCCCTTTTGGTTTTCTATCTCCAGCTCCTGCACATGTCATTATAATACTTTACTTTGTCTTCTCCAGCTGCCATTTGAAATCTTCTGTTCAGTTCTTTTACTTCATCTTTTCTTCCTTTTGTTTTAGCTACTCGACATTCAAGAGCAAGTTTCAGAGTCTCTTCTGACATCCATTTTGGTCTTTTCTTTCTCCTGTCTTTTTAATGACCTCTTGCTTCATGTATGATGTCCTTGATGTCATTCCACAACTTGTCTAGTCTTTGGTCGTTAGTGTTCAACGTGTGGCATCTGTTCTTGAGATGGTCTCTAAATTCAGATGGGATATACTTGACATCGTACTTTGGCTCTTGTGGCCTTGTTCTTATTTTCTTCAGCTTCAGCTTGAACTTGCATATGAGCAATTGATGGTTTCTTTTGCGGTTGGCCCCTAGCCTTGTTCTGACTGATGATACTGAGCTTTTCCATCATCTTTTTCCACAAGTGTAGTTGATTTGATCCCTGTGTATCCCATCTGGCTAGGTCCATGTGTATAGTCGCCATTTATGTTGGTAAAAAAAGGTATTTGCAATGAAGAAGTCATTGGTCTTGCAAAATTCTATCATGTGATCTCTGGCATTGTTTCTGTCATCAAGGCCATATTTTCCAACTAACAATCCTTCTTTGTTTCCAACTTTTGTATTGCAATCACCAGTAATCATCAGTGCATCCTGATTGCATGTTTGATCAATTTCAGACTGTAGAAGCTGGTAAAAATCTTTGATTTCCTCATCTTTGACCTTAGTGGTTGGTGCATAAATTTGAATAATAGTCATATTAACTGGTCTTCCTTGTAGGCTGTACAGCATTGTACTTCAGGATAGATCTTGAAATGTTCTTTTTGATGATGGATGCAATGCTGTTTCTCTTCAAGTTGTCATTCCCGACATTGTAGACCATATGATTGTCTGATTCAGAATGGCCAATAACAGCACATTTCAGCTCACTAATGCTTAGGATATCGATGTTTATGCATTCCATTTCATTTTTGATGATTTCCAATTTTCCTAGACTCATACTTCGTACATTCCATGTTCCGATTATTAATGGATGTTTGCAGCTGTTTGTTCTCATTTTGAGTCGTGCCACGTTAGCAAATGAAGGTCTTGAAAGCTTGGTTCCATCTGTGTCATTAGGGTCGACTCTACTTTGAGGAGGCAGCTCTTCCCCAGTGGTCTTTTGAGTGCTTTCCAGGCTGGGGGGCTCATCTTCTGGCACTATACCAGACAGTGTTCCTCTACTGGCTAATTCTTTTCAGAAGTAGACTGCCGGGTCCTTCTTCCTAGACTGTCTTAGTCTGGAAGCTCAGCTGAAACCTGTCTGCCATGAGTGACGCTGCTGGTATCTGAATACTGGTGGCATACTTCCAGCATCACAGCAACTCGCTGTGAAATAATATGACCTTTTATTTTAACATGACTTTTTAGGTATGTTTGAGCATCCTGGCAACCTTGACCTTGTCCAGAAGAAACAACTGCAAACATGTTACTTGTCCATTAATAGAGAGAACCTCAGTAGTACATTTCAAATGACATTATTGTCACTTACCACATGTTTGATATTCTCTTTAGGAAGGTTTTCCAGTAAGTTTTTTTTTTTTTTAATTTTGTTGTGCTTTAGGTGAAAGTTTACACAGTAAATTAGTTTCTCATTCAACAATTTATACACAAATTGTTTTGTGACATTGGTTGCAGTCCCTGTGATGTGTCAACACTCTCCCCTTCTCCACCCCAGTTTCCGTTTGTCCCATTTCCCTGTCCCTTCATACCTTCTTCTCTTTGCTTTTGGGCAGGTGTTGCCATTTGGTCTCATCTACATAATTGAACTAAGTAGCACGTTCATTACATGTGTTCTTGTTTGTTTCATCAGACCCGTGTAGTCTTTGGCTGAAGGGTGGACTTCTGGAGTGTGTAATTTTTAGGAGCTCCCAGTTATCTAGTTTCTCTTCTGGTGTTTGTGCATTGTTAATTATGGTTTGTATTGTATTTATGCCATGTATTAGGGCCTGTAGCATTCTTCCTATTTTTTCTTTCATGATCTTTATCTTTTTATGTTTTATATTTAGGTTGCAGTAGTGTTTTGTAGTTTTCTTTGTATAGGTCTTTTACATCCCTGGTTAGATTTATTCCTAAGTATTTTCTCTTTAGGAGCTATTATAAATGGTTGTCCTGATTTCCATTTCAGAGTTCTCTTTGTTGGTGTATAGGAATCCAACCGATTTTTGTTCCAGTAAGATTTATTAGAGAATAGTGAGGATGTTGATTACTTCAGTTCTAAGAATTAATTCATTTTATTTTCCAAAGGCTTTGTGTCCTTTTACCTATTCAGTACTGCAGGCAACTCTGTGAAGGCAGTGGGACTGGTGCTGTAACCTTCGTGTTGTTCCTGAAGACTTGGGGCTCAGAAAATCTCCGTGATTTTCCTCCTGGCCAGTGGCAGAGCTGAGGTTATCATTGGGGTTTTTTAGGCCAGCACTCTTTGTTCCAAGGAGCCCGGGTGGCACAATGGTTGAGCACTTGGCTGCTAAGTGAAAAGTCTGCAGTTCGAACCAACCAGCAGCTCCTTTGGATAAAAGACCTGGTGATCTGCTCCTGTAAAGATTACAGCCTGGGAAATTGTACAGGGCAGTTCTGCTCTGTCATATAGGGTCACTATGAGTCGGAATCCCCTTGATGGCACACAACAACAACAAGTCTTTATTCCCTTCCTCTTAGACATGTGTCCACAGATTTGGGACGTCCAGAGATTCATCCGGTGTTAATTTTGAAAATGTAGTCAGAAATAAAGCTTAGACTTCTCCAAATGTAGGAATTTCAGAGGAATCGTCTGTGTCTAAATGCACAAGCTCATTCAGTTTGAAAATGGTTCCTATAATATGGTGCTCATTTATTACTTCAGATTCATTGCTTCAGTAATGACTTTTAAATAGGACTGTTATTAGACTGATTGGACTGAAGTCTGATTGGACTAGAGTTGAGAGATTACATCACTATAAATAGAGTGAGATGAAATATTTTACATAATTTGATTGAACTTTTATGAGGACTCTCATAATTTGGAACCTAGGATCTTCTCCAAAAGGAGACTTAATTTGACCAGTTTCCAACTAGCAAACTTCCCAGCGTGGGGCTTAAGTTGTAGATAGCGTGGCTAGTTAAGGGCATTTGGGAATTAAATTATCTCTTCTGACACTTTCAATTATGTTACCTGAGGCAGAGCTTCATTAACTGCTCCATCAATAATTTTCCTAGCCCAAAAGCTGGAGGAAGTGAGATTAGCACACTGATTAGGGAATCATTTAAAGGACCCCCCCAAAAAACACAACAACCTTAAAAGCTTTTATTGTATATGGGAAATAATAGAACTGGTTATCTGATAGGCATTGGTGTAGTTATTGAGAGGACCTTGTTTGTAGACATAGATGAATTTAATGCCCCTCTTTAATAGCATTGGGAGGAGGTCGAAATGAGTTTAAAGGCATTGCAGTTTTCCTCTGCTTGCACAGAAATGAACTTTATCTCTGATATGTACAAGTTGACTATGGAAAAGTGATACTATTTTTAAAATATGTATTTCAAAAAACATGTATTTTAAAAATACATATTTAAACAGGTATTTAAAGATACATATTTAAAAAAAATTATTAAGCAATTGTGGACTACAGTGACTTAACAATTGATTGGTAAATTCTAATAACGAGCCCTGGTGGTGCAGCGGTTAAGTGCGTCAGCAGTTTGAACCCACCCAGTGGCTCTGTGGGAGAAAGACCTGGCAATCTCCTTCTGTAAAGATTACAATCAGGAAGACCCTAGGGGACAGTTCTAGTCTGTCACATGGGGTTGCTCTGAGTCGAAAATGACTCGACGGCACCCAACACAACAAGTTCTAATGAAACCACAATCTTTTCCTATCACCTTAGCTCCTGTATGAGTGACTCTAATCTTCTGTCTCTCTCTTCAGGCCATGTTGGGTTTGGATAACTATTCTTAGCAGGCACTCTGTGTTTAAAATTCCCAATCAGCATAATAGGCTGATATTTAGTTGAAGGAGCATTGTAAGCACAATGATCTGTGATTTAGAATATTGATAAAAGTTTTCCCAATATTTGAATTAGAATGGAATTTTTAGGAAAAGATATGTTGTGCCAAAACTGAAATGGTTGGGGATGAGAGAGGAAAGACAGGAGATGTATTTTGCTATTGGTTTCTATCAGATGATAACTGATGCTAACTGGGACTTCTCAACTAATGTGCAAAAGACAACAACAATGAAAACCCAAACAAACCTAACACCCCCACAACCCTCTCCAAAGCAAAAAGGTAGAGAAAGCATACGCCAGATCAACTGCTTTGAATCATTTCTTTTTTTTTTTTTTGGTGCTAATATTAAGTTGGGAGGGGGGTCCGTAACTTACATTTCCATTTGGAATCAGGAAGTTATTTGATATAATTTTATACCATTATTTATTTAGAGCCCCATTATTCTGGTAGCAATCTCTGATTAATAATAATGGACATATGTACGTAGCTCTTAAATTATGCTTGCTTTATTTTTCATTTCTCAGTGAGTTAAAATATACAGTATGATAATTTGGCAGATAATGGTTTGATTAGTCAGTATTATTTTTATCAGTTTATTAACGTTTCATTTTCTCTCTCTCCCCCTCTCTCTCTTCTGATTCCAGGGTGTGGATGAATGGAACATAGCCCGCCTAAATACAGTCTTGGATGTTGTTGAGGAAGAGTGTGGTATTTCAATTGAGGGTGTGAATACCCCTTACCTCTATTTTGGCATGTGGAAAACCACCTTCGCATGGCACACGGAGGATATGGACCTCTACAGCATTAACTATCTCCACTTTGGAGAGCCCAAGTCTTGGCAAGTTACCTGTTTCATATTCATTTGCTTTGGAGCCTTGAAATCTAGGCAACATGAACATATTGGAGAGGACTTTTATCTGGCGGGTTCAGATTTATGTGAGCTATAACAAAGTTTTGACTGTAGTAACGAATCGCCTTCCACTCCGCCCGAGGTTTAGCACAGAAACCATAGAGCCAGTTTGTGGGCGATGGATTGATAGAGATTTTAGTCTTAAAGGTTTGTTAGGCATCTTTACTTCTCTGAGAGCCTGTTATAGGGTATATGAGAGGTAGTTAAGAGTGAAAAGTTGATGTCCAGGATGTAGAGTTTCAAGTATAGTAAGTCCCTGGGTTATGAACATCCAACTTATGAACAACTTGTACTTGCCCTTGAATGTTACGTAAATTTGCCCTCACTATGAAATGATCGAACCAACCCCGACTTGCAACAAATTCTTCATTATAGGCACCTTCACTTGCTGCACGTGCAGCTTTTAAATCATTGAAAAGGGTTCAAGCCCCTTTTTTTGCACTAAAACCAAAAACCGAAGCTGTTACCGTCAAGTTGGTTCCAGCTCCATAGCAACCCTATAGGACAGAGTAGAACTGCCCCATAGGATTTCCAAGGAGCTGCTGGTGGATTTGAACTGCCAACCTTTTGGTTAGCAGCTGAACTCTTAACCACTGTGCTGTCAGGGCTCCTTTCTTGCACTAAAGTAAGGCTAAAGAAGAGCAGTATTCACCTGTTTCGACTTAACTGTACATTCTTAAAGACACAGTTAGGAACCAATCTCATTTGTAACTCAGGGTCTGCCTGTGCTCTTAATGATCCTGTGGTCCAGCCTCCGTGACAGGTTCTATTCAGTGCGTGGGGACAAAGGGAGAAAAGGGATGAGTGAGGAGGCCTGTTAGTGCTCTTTGGATGATGGACACAGGGAAAGAATACATTACCATTACTGTTACTATATTTTCTTAACTCACAGTGTCCCGTTTGCGAGCCCACCACCCCATCTTTCTGAGCAATGATTTTTAAGATGTGTCCCTCCGTAAAATGCATCCTACAGAACATGAGCTACACATTTGTAGTTATTAGCCTATCAATCATCCTGTTATCTTTTGTGGTCAGCCAATTTCATGTTTGAACTTGTTTTCATGGTCTTTAGTCTTGAGAGAGTTAAATACCAGTCCTGTTTTCTGTAGCGCAGAGTCACACACAGACAGCAGCATGTGAAGCATTACTTTGACAACCCAGGAAATATGACATTTCTGACAGTTGCAAACATAATAGGAAGCTGCTAGCCCAGTGGCTTTGTTGCCTCCAATTTGAAGATAAAGACCTCTTTCCGGTTCTTTTGATCAGGTGTTCACATACAATGTATTGTTTCCATCCTGTCTTGCCATTACTGGCCATTGAGATTTTATCGTTTGTGAAGTGTGAGATTGTAAACTTTCTTCCCAAAATTTAAGTATAGCAAAAATTCATGATTAAAAATGATATTTAATTGGAAGGAAAGTTTTAGGTGGAAGAGCGAAGTTCTGAGGACATATAAGAGAAATTCAGGCAGTTCCTGATTTTCTGTGCAGTTTTATAATCTAGGAAAAAATTAGCCAGCAGCTGTTGCACTTGTTTTAAAGATGCATGTTTCATTTGATAAATTCTGAGCATGCTGCTCTCTTTACAGAATAAATCAAATGGAAGCATTTTTCATAGCTGGTCCAGGACTCATGCCCAGGGGTGATAGGACAGTGTGATGCAGTTATTCGTTACACAAATGAGTTTATTGAGGGCCAGCTGTGAGCATGTACTTAGGCATGAGGGGCCTCTGTTTGCCATATTTCTTCAACACCACCTTGAAATCTGTTGGACTGTCATCCTTGGTACTTTTGGGGCTTCGCTTTGAGAGACTGTGAGAAATATTTTAAACAAAGCATAGGCACCTGGCTGGTTTCTCAGTTGCATAGTTATTTGGATACCATTTCTGACACTTACTTTCAAGGTGGATAAAATGACATGATTGAAGTCAACATGTTGGTGAAACCTAATACAGTAAAACCTGTGAAACCTGGAACCTCTGTCAGGTGGAAACCTGTCAGAGAAGGAAAACTCAAATATTTCCCCCTAAAACGAGCGATAGAAAAGTGGTAAGACTGTACCCTGTTGAAGGCGGAAAACTTGGAAGACCCGGAAAAACAAGGCAGTCTGGTCGAGTTCTGGCTCTCAGGTTTCACTGTCTGTAAGCGACTTGCCTTTGTTCCCGAGTGATACCTTGAGTCTGCTTAAGGAATCTGAAAAGCTAGTAGCAAAGCTATTGTGGAGATTTGTTAGAAATGAATGAGGGTGGTTATAACTTTGATGTGAGTTTTTAGTATTAGAAGAGATTAGATGAAATTTCTGCTTTCTTATTAAGAAAGGTGATTTTTTTTTTTTCCCCTCTTGGGAATCGGATGATGTTGTCTCCTAAGATTACTTAGGAGAGTATATTCTGGTCAAGGGTAAGACAGATCCTAGAGTCTGTGTCTTTGGGCAGGAGCCCTGCTGTTCATGAGTGAAAATAATTATGCTGCTTTCCAAAGTGTTTCTTTCTGCCAGCATGTATATTTTCAGTAGTTAATTACTCTATTAGCTGCCAAGTATATAGATGCCATTATTTACATTAAGGGCAGATTTATATTATCACTATTATCTTTAACCTTGACCATCATTTATAATGATAAAATAATAAAACACAGCAGTGAGCTATGACAGCTAATCTAGATTCCATTTCAAAGATAACGACTGGAGAAGAGTGATATACATGGCTCTAAGGGTATTTCCCAGTAGACTTTATAAAAGATTGTATCGCCTCAGCATAAATAATTCTGAGGTAAACCCTATTACCGTTAAAATTCATTTTAGTAATCATTATAATATATCTGAATTGAGTTGTGAAAGGCAGTAGAAGAATACAAACTCAAGTAAACGTTGTGAGGTAGGCAGTGTGCGAAGGGGAGCTTAGGCTCGGGACCAGCACTCCATCCTTATTCTGCCTCTAATGTGTGTGACTTTGGACACATTGCTGTACCTCTCTGGACCCCAGTTTCCTCACCCACAAAAGGACAGGGTTAACCAGGATGAGCACTAATTATGTGTGTGTTTGCCCGCAGACGGCACATAGGCGTGTGCACGCGCATTGGTTTCCCTTTCTGGTTGTCCCTTCCTTGTTCCATCTGTCGTTCACTCTAGGATGGTGGCCTTCACTCTTATCCAGTGCCCTCTCCTGCACTTAGCATCTCTGACCCCGGCAGGGTGTCTTCCTCCTTTTCTTCTGGGCTTACAGTCTGGTGTTTAACCTGGGCTCTTCCCTCTTCTTCAGTTCTACCCTCAGGCAACGAGTTCTGGATATGATTATTGCAAAGACTGCCTAAGAGAGCCCCTCCTTCTCCCATGTCCACGGATGCTCTCCTCTGCCCATGTATCCCTCAGATTTTGTCTGTAGCCTTTCTGGTCCATGTGCTTCCTCTACCCCGGATAGATCGATAGATTGATAGATAGTTGCCTTGGAGTTGACTCCGACTCATGGCGACCTTATGTACAACAGAATGAAATGTTGACTGGTCCTGCATCATCCTCACAATGGCTGACATGTTCAAGTCCTTCGTTGTGGTTGTTGTGCCACTCCACCTCACCGAGGGTCTCCCTTGCCCTTGTTGGCACTCTGCTTCACCAAGCATGATGTTCTCCTCCAGTGATTGGTGCTTCCTTGTGACGTGTGCAAAGCAAGCGAGTCGGACGGCGTTCTGTTTTGATCCATTGGGTTTTTCTTGGCTAATTTCTAGAAATAGATCTCCAGGCCTCTCTTCCTAGTCCATCATAGTCTGGAAGCTCTGCTGAAACGTGTCCACCATGGGTGACCCTGCTGGTGTTTGAAATACTGTTGGCATAGCTTCCAGCATAACAGCAACACCCAAGCCACCACAGTACCACAGACTGACAAATGAGTGGTGGGTCTCTCCCTCAGACATCTGTTTTTGCACCTCACATCCTCTGCTGCCCCCATTTTGCTTATGTGTGCCTTGACGTCAGGGTCCATGTCTTTTTGTCTTGGAATCATTAGCGCCTGGCTCTAGCACTGATACCCGTTGCCATCAAGTAATCTGACTTATAGCGACCCTATAGGACAGAGTAGGACTGCCCTATAGGGTTTCCAGGGAGTGGCTGGTGGATTCAGACTGTCAGCCTTTGGGTTAGCAGCCATATCGCACTGTGGCTCTTAACTACTGCACCACCAGGGCTCCATAGCATTGATACTCCATAAATAATTCTAGTATTGAATCAGGAGAGTGTTAAATTTTTTTTGGCTCAGTCTGTTCGAGGGCAATCAAGGAAATATATGGGACATTTTCTAAAGATGCTTGTCTACACTGTAACTGTTAAGAATACCGAGTTTCCTAAGATTACTGCATAGCTGCGGGTATGGATAGCTCCGGGGAGAGGCCGTGAGACGTACATTTTGCCCACCGTGTGTGGCAGTTTGTCTGAGTAAGTGTTCACAGACACAGGTTTGTATGGCAGAGCCTTTGGAGGACCTAATGATTTATTTAAAAATTTCTGACATGAAGGTTTAAGGGAAAATGAATCCTTAGAGTAAGCAGATAGAAAACTGCTTTTGCAGTCAGTGGTAAAGTATTTATTTCTTGGAATGAATATTGACTTTGGAGCCAGAAGACTGTTTGTAAACTCCAGATCTGTCACTTACCAGCTGAGTGACTTAGGGCAAATCACTACGCTCCTTTCACAGTACATTTCTCTAACCGCCAGGTGGAGGCGTGATTTATCCTGTCTGCTTCCAGGACTGCAAGAAGGGCCCCCTCATGTACTGTGTGTAACAGTGCTTTGTAAACGGTAGAGTGCTATACACATGCTCACAATTACTCTTATTTTAATAATCTTATGAAAGTAAATAATTTTTGGCCATAATAGTTACATAAAGTCCATACTATGCCTGTATATAAGGATAAGTAAAATATGGTTCTTCCTTCCAAGCAGCGTGGTGGAGAGTGGTTGAGATAATTGCTGGGGGATATGGAATTCAGATGGTACATTGACTCCTTCTTCCCCAGACTATATCCAAGCACATTGAATAAGAACTTAGAGATTGGCTCTGTAGATGATGAGAGGGGTGAGGTGTAAGAGGACATGTCTTAAGCTTTGTAAAGGTCTAAAGTCAGGAAAGAAGGTTTTCCAGGCTAGAAATATTAAGGATGGACTTCAGCATTTGGGATTTTTTTTGTTCAGCAAGCAGTGAGATTTTGTCAAAATACTATGTAGTGGTAAGAAGTGTCAGAGTATTCCTGATGGATGTAAACTTTGATCTGTGCTTTTTTCATTGGCTCATTGTTCAGTTGATGCCGAATTCAAGGGCACAGGTGTTGGTGTGGAGCTAGTGTTTGAGCCCTAGCACTGAGTATGTGCCCCTGGGCAGTTGTTATAGACCCTCTGTGCCTCGGTCTCCTCTCCTGAAGCCCTCAGATGGTTCTGGTACCCATCTTGTGGAGTAGTTGTGAAGATCAAATAAAATATGGTGTATAGAGCCCCTAACCCAGTGCCGGGCATATGTGCTCAATCGATGCTAATTCAAATATTCATTTAACACATATATTACATGTCTGTATGGCAAACGTGTTTGAAACATGAAACCACATAGTTCTTGTATTAATAAGGATTTTTGGTTCTAAATAACAGAAAGAGGCAAAAAGGGCTTAAGCCAATACGTGTAGTTGGGATAAACTAGCAGTGTGGCTCAATCCAGGGAGTCAGATGTTGCCTCCGGATGTCTGTCTCTGCCTCTCCCCCCATCTCTCTGCCTCCGCCCCTACCCCCTTCTCACCTCTATCTTTTCCTGCTCTGTCTCCCCTCCCTTTCTTCCCAGGGTGGAGGAGAAGCTGTTTACATGTTTGTTTACCTATTTAATTATTGTTGAATTGTAGAAATCACGTCTTTTTTAAAGAACAAGCAAGTTGTATGGCGCCAAATTGACCTTCGCATGCTTCTTGTACATCTGTCTTCTCCATTAAACTGAGCACCTGGACTGGGGGGGAGGAGCCCTGTTAGTCTTGTTCACTATTACATTTCCAGTGCCTGCAACAACACCTGGTGTGAGCCTGGCGTGGAGTAAACCCAAACCAAACCTATTGCCATCGAGTTGATTTGGACTCAGAGCGACCCTTTAGGACAGAGTAGAACTGCCCCATAGGGTTTCCAAGGCTGTAATCTCTGTAGAAGCAGACTGCTACATCTTTGTCCCATGGACTCACTGGTGGTTCAAACCACTGACCTTTCAGTTAGCAGCCAAGTACTTAACCACTGCACCACCAGGGCTCCCTTGGCATGGAGTGGGTACTCAATTAATATTTGTTAAACCAGTGCTCTTACTGAAGGAATTCCTCCTTTGAGGAATTTAAAGCAGAACATTGCTTTGGAGATTGGGCAGTTTGATAGTATTTAATGATAACATTGGATTAGCAACCCAGGGTACTAACCCCTACTTGTCTACTTATTTAGTGAGTTTAAGCCCATTAAAACGTTGTAATTGCAAATGTAAGACTAGGCAATGGCATAAGCTGTATCCTTGTGATGTTTTGTATAGGAGAAATACTCTTGAGATTAATAACGGCTTGGTTCTGGTTTTAGTAGTTCTTTATAGAGATATTTGCCCTGTTAATAAGAAAAGTAAACGTTTATAAATACTTTTTAATTGAACTGTTAATAAAATTAACCACATAAGTGAATCTGATCATTTTAAGGCATATCCATATACTTTTCTTTACATTGTATTGTTAAAAAAAAAAGTCAAAAAGTTTTGGGAATGTATCTAAAAAAGTATAGTATTAATTTTGCACTATATTCGCATGAAGCAAATATATGTAGCTATATTTGCAGGAAGAAGAGAATACAGTGATAATTGCTAATAAAAATATTTATTAATCAAGTGGACCCTATTTTGCTTAGACCCGAGCATCAGATTCCTGAGCCTGACTTGGGGTAAACACAGCCCCCACTAGTGCCTGCCTGCAATCCAAACAGCAATGCCTGTAGCCATGGCTCAGCACGAAGTCTCCGAAAGGAGGCAGCAGTGAGGTGTAGTGTTTGTGATTTTATATGTCCGTCTTACTCATTTTCCTGAAGGCAGGAGATTTAATGCATTTTCAGTAATTGATCGGTAACTGTGGGTTATTATACGGGAGCTCTAAACTGAATATTGATTAGGTATTCCTGATAAACCCCTGAGAAGCAAGGCCAAAATTCAGCTGTTGTCGAGTCAGCCCCAGCTCATGGTGACCCCACATGTGTCAGAGTAGAACCGTGCTCCTTAGGGTTTCCAAAGGCTGATCTTTCCGAAGTAGATCACTTTTCCTTCCAGGCGCCTCTGGGTGGACTTGAACCTCCAGCCTTTCGGTTAGCAGCCCAGTTTAACCATTCGCACCACCCAGGGACTCCTGATAAGCAAAGCAGGGGCTTGTAAGTTCCTCAAGATGCCTCTTACATTCTTGTTGCTACTCTTTTAGTTAAAACCACCAACACCAACAGTAACCGCCAGAACCCACAAAAATGAGAAGAAATTGCTAAATCAAATCCATAAATTTTAGGGAAAAACTAGAAGGTTAGCGCAAATTTATGTGCCATGTACTTTATGGAAACCCTGGTGGCGTAGTGGTTAGATCTACGGCTGCTAACCAGAAGGTTGGCACTTCGAATCCCCCAGGCGCTCCTTGGAAACCCTGCGGGGCAGTTCTGCTCTGTCCTATAGGGTTGCTGTTAATCGGAATCGACTCGGCGGCAATGGGTTTGTTTTTCGTGGTTTTATGGAAAACAAGCGTTAGTGGAGGATGTCACAAATTGTTTTGCTTAGCTTATCTTTTCCCCCTATTTCTCTCCCTCTTTTTTTAGACTGTTTAATCTTGCTGTTTAGATAGCATTTTGTATAAAATGCATGTTTTTTAATATTTGTTTTGCAAACTTGTTCTTTGACTTGAACATATAGGAAAGGGGCTTTCTTCCTGCTTGCACTTCTACAGCGAGGCTTGGAAATACATTTGTAAAAGTTGCCTCTATGACCCCGTTCTTTGTTTATGAGCTTAAAGTGTTACTTATAAGTGTTCTTAAGTGTTCATTCTTTCAAAGTTGACTTTTCAAGGCGTGGGAGGCATAGGTTTGTGAGTATGTTGTTTCTCTTTGGTGACTCCATTTCACCGGGGAACTCCTTTTCTGTGTGCCTGGAGCTGTGCCCATCACTAATTGGCTCAGGTAACTCAGACAACAGCTGCTGCAGGTAGTTCTTTTTGACTCCCTCTTAGATGAGGCATTGGAGCCCTGGTGGCATGATGGTTAAGAGCTCAGCCGCTAACCAAACGGTCAGCAGGTCAAATCCACCAGCTGCTCCTCGGAAACCCTATGGGGCAGTTCTGCTCTGTCCTGTAGGGCCACTGTGAGGCCTGATCGACTCTATGGCAGCGGTTTTTTGTCGTTGTTGTTGGTGAGGATTCTGTGGCTTACTTTTAGACCCTGAAGTGCTTTTTCCAGCCATTAGTGAGTCCTGCCCCTGAGATTCGAACTCTTCATTTGTCTGACTCTCCTCATAGATTTAAAGAGAAATCTAAGGGAAACATAAAGACGGAGGAAGTCAGCAGGGAGAAAGCCTACCTGCCTTTGTTTTTGACACCATCAACTTTCTTTCAGTGGGATCTTCTGTAGAAACAAAAGGGAAACACACCTCTCATTTTTTTTTTTGGCAGAACTGTGGCATAAGAGAAAGGATTTTCAGAAGGGCAAAATATGGCTAGATTCTAATCTTGTGATAATTGGTAGATCATGGGGTGAGGACTCAGTTGGATGTGAGGGTGGGAGAAACCAGCAATGGATCTTCAGATGCTTGGCACTTTATATTTGTTCTGTAAATATTCTTCTTAGAAATCCACTGGAAGCCAGAAATAAAACCATGCATTTTAGAAAAAGTGACTTTTTTTTTCCCCTTTGATCTCTCTCTAGAGAAAGATGGTGTTCTTCAGTTAGACATCTATTTAAGTTTTTTCTCTTCGATACAGTCTTTAGAGAGAAGCTAGTCAGGCCCTGTCAGGAGGTCAGGTGCTTTGTCTGTAAAACCTATCAGGTAAGGGTCTGCTAGGATGGGAACAGAAGAGGCAGAGTTTGAGACCAGGTTCTGAGGCTATACGTCAGTCCTCCTTAGTCTTCCGATAGTGCAGGCCAACTGATTGTATTTTGAAGTTAATTTCTGTGCCATTCCCCAGGCTATTTAGGATCTATTTTAATTCACTGTAGCAGTACTGTCTGCGTTGGATTCCTCTAGGTTAAGACTGCTTTGTTGAGATTTTGGTTCCGTGAAGGCCAGGGCGCCTGGAGGCATCGTTAGTTGTCAGGGTGTGCTGACTCTGGGTCCCACTTCTCTGTGTGTGTGCCTTCATTCTTCTCTCTGCCTTGTACCTTCCCAGCCGGATCCCAGAGAGAAAAGCCACCCCACCTGGGACATTGGTCATCTCCTGGCTAAGTCACTGAGGCCGAGGATGTGAGGCACTGTGACTGGGGTGCTCCTGTGTTGGTGGGAGCCAAGGAGGAAGCCTGGCAGCCCCGTTAGAATTGCATGTTTGTGGCTGAGTGCTGTTACCTGAATTATGAGGAAGGGGTGATGCACCAGCGGTAAAAACAGAATCTGTAAGACACAGAAAAATCCCAAATACATGTTCAGGTATTTGCTTACAATATTAGGACAGCAGATTGAATTACCCCAGCTGGCTCTTAATTCATTTTTTGCAAAATTTGAAAAAATATCCTGCGAAGATATTTATTTAAGATGTATGGAATATATATTTTTTTAGGATATCAAAATCATTGAGTTATATGCTACTTATTTCTTGCAAAAGCATTCCAGGCAAGTGACTGTCTGCCTTTGCTCAAAGTCCAGGCTGAGGGAGGAAACAGATTGCTCGCTGGCCTTGAAACGCAAAATCTGTGATTTGTAAGTTTTTTCCTGCATACTTGAGCTGACATTGCTCACTTTTCTTGTGATTTATATAGCTCTAGTAGTTTGTAAAAGAGCCCTGGTGATGCAGTGGTTAAAGCGCTCGGCTGCTAACCTAAAGGTCAATGGTTTGAACCCACCAGCCACTGCTTCCATAAAGATCACAGCCTTAGAAACCCTGTGGGGGCAGTTCTACTCTGTCCAGTAGGGTCGATATGAGTTGGAATCAACTCGACAGCAATGGGTTTCTAGTAGTTTCTACTACTTTATTATGTTCTGTTGTCCTAGAGCACCTCTTTCATTGGTATGTACATTTTGCTCTTGTCTCCCCAACTATATTTTCAGCTTCTTGCGGGTAGTGCCACGTGTACCCTCCCTTTGTAGGACCAGACCACATACACCCTCTCTTTGTAAGACAAGACCACATACACCTTCTCTTTGTAGGACAAGACCTTATATACACTCTCTTTGTAGGACAAGACAACATACACCCTCTCTTTGTAGGACAAGGCCATGTACACCCTCCCTTTGTAGGACAAGGCCACATGTACCCTCCTTTTGTAGGACAAGACCACATATACCCTCTCTTTGTAGGACAAGACAACATATACCCTCTCTTTGTAGGACAAGGTCATGCGCACCCTCCCGTTGTAGGACAAGACCACGAACACCCTCACTTTGTAGGACAAGACCATGTGTACCCTCCCTTTGTAGGACAAGACCACATATACCCTCTTTGTAGGACAAGACCATGTGCATCCTCTCTTCGTAGGACAAGACCAAGTGCACCCTCCCTTGAAGGACAAGACCATGTGCACCCTCTGTTTGTAGGACAAGACCACATACACCCTGTCTTTGTAGGAAAAGACCACGTGCACCCTCCCTTTGAAGAACAAGACCACGTATACCCTCTCTTTATAGGACAAAGCCACATATACCCTCCCTTTGTAGGACAAGGCCACATACACCCTCTCTTTGTAGGACAAAGTATCACTCGAGGCACAGATAGGCCTTGTAGTTATTGAAGCAGGCTTTTGGGATCTGCTAACATGTATGCCATATACAGGTACAGCTTTACGTATCCTTCAGTCCTTATTAATCTTCTTAAAATTCACTCAAGTTTCCTATGGATAAATGTCATGCAGTTAGCCTATCAAATAATATAGTTGTGTACCCTGTGTGATGCCTTGGATACAGTTGGCCTGATGTAGAGATTATAGCAGTTACAGAAAACTGTTAGACATTTTTAGACACTCTACTATATTTCAGTTGTTTGACTGATAAGATCAGATTTCTGTGGCTTGCCTGAGAGAAAACCCACTCCAAATTTAACATAACCAACTGTTGTGAATCTGTCTCTTCCTCCTTCCCTCCCAGTGACTGCTTATTTGTGAGCTTACGTTGGTTCAAAGCTCCATAAGTTATTCCAGGACTCATGCATAACGCTTTTAGAATGTTAATTTACAACGTATCTTTCCGAGGATGTAGCAGCCAGTTGTATGGTATCTGAAACGATTTTCTGATCAGAAACAAACAAACAAAAACCCATTTAACAGTCTTCCTCGAAATGTGATTTAAAAAGTGAATGTTCTTTGGAAATCATTCTCCATACAAAAGACTTAGATGAGATGGAGGCCCTTCTTTGTCTTTATCTCCTGTAAGTTATCCCTCTCTTTCTGCCTGTTTAATGAAGAAGGTTAACATTTAGAAAATGTCAAGTGTTAGCAAAAACATTTGGCCATTGACTGTTCTTTTTTTTTTTTTAATTTAAGGTTGTGCCTTTTTTTCATTTTGCATGTTGCTTGTGTCATCTTTGGGTAGCTTGGTTGCTTTGAATAACATGTGCTTTTGATTTGGAAGCCTCTCAATTCTCAGAGAAGTTTCCTACTGTAAAGAAGCTGTGTAGGTAGTTTTGCCTTGAAGATTAAACTTCAATCACAGGTAATCTCTTTGAAAAATGCTTCAATATTTTATTGGAGTTAATTGTGGTGGAACTCGGTAAGCCAATTGTAGTGGAAGCCTTTAAGCTATTTTATCTTATTTGTGGCTTTGAATAAATGCACTTGAATAAATGATCCTTTGGAAAGCATACCATCCTCAGAAGATTTTTACATGAGGTAAAATTGTTTTTTGTTAGGAAAAAAATTGGCTTTGGAAAATATCTGATACGGGCAAACAGCTTTACATGGGCATATTTTTCATTTATAGTTAAGTCCCCAGGTTACAAGCATCCGACTTACGGACAACTCGTACTTGCCCTTGAGTGTTACGAACCAACCCCTACTCACAACAGTTTCTTCATCACAGTCACCTTCACTTTTTGCACGTGAAGCTTTTAAATCATTGAAAAGGCTTTAATCCTTTTCTTGCACTGAAGTAAGGGTAAATAAGAACCATTATGCACCTGCTGCTACACTCACCTACAAATTCGTGAAGACACACTTAGGAATGGATCTTGTTCATAACCGAGGGACTGTCTGTATTACCAATTTTTGACCTTACTATATTTAATGGAGCCCTAGTGGCATACTGGTTAAGAGCTCAGCTGCTAACCAAAAGGTTGGCAGTTCAAATCCACTAGCTGCTCCTTGGAAACCCTAAGGGGGCAGTTCTGCTTTGTCCTATAGGGTCGCTATGAGTTGGAACCAACTCGACAGCACCTAACAACAACATTTAATTTAGAATCTTCTAGAGATGGCATTTTTTTCTGTTTTATTAATGCTTGATCCTGTAACAAAACATTGCGTCTATGTTTGCTACTTCTTCCCGTTTATTCTTTAAATATTTACTGAGCACCACCTGTGTCAGGTATTGGGCAAGATGCCAGTGATACCACCTTGGTGAGCAAGACAGAATGTTCTTCATGAAGCTTAGTTTAGCTATGCAGCCTTGATCACTCTTCCCTGTTTTTCATAGCAGTAGCAGAGCCCTTGTTCTCAACAAGGTCTTAGTGGAATCAGAATCTTAAGTGGAATCCAAATCTCATACTCTTACACGAGAACACTCATGTATAAACTGTTCTTGTTGTTAGGTGCTGTTGAATTGGTTCCTACTCCTAGCGACCCTATGTACAATGGGATGAAACACTGTCCAGTCCTGTGCCATCCTCATGATCATTGTTATGCTTGAGCCCATTGTTGCAGCCACTGTGTCAGTCCATCTCATTGAGGGTCGTCCTCATTTTCACTGACCCTCTAGTTTACCAAGTATGATGTCCTTCTCCAGGGCTGATCCCTCCTGATAGCATGTCTAAGGTATGTGAGACGAAGTCTTGCCATCCTCGCTTCTAAAGAGCATTCTGGCTGTATTTCTTCTAAGACAGATTTGTTTGTTCTTCTGCCAGTCCATGGTATTTTCAGTATTCTTCACTGACACCATAATTCAAAGGCATCAATTCTTTTTCAGTCTTCCTTATTCATTGTCCAGCTTTTGCATGCATACGAGGCAATTGAAAACACCATGGCTTGGGTCAGACCCACCTTAATCCTTAAAGTGACATCTTTGCTTTTAAACACTTCAAAGAGGTCTTTTGCAACACATGTGCCCAGTGCAATGCGTCGCTTGATTTCTTGATTGCTGCTTCCATGGGCGTTGATTGTGGATCCAAGTAAAATGAAATCCTTGACAACTTCAGTCTTCTCTCCATTTATCATGCCGTTGCTTATTGGTCCAGTTGTGAGGATTTTTGTTTTCCTTATGTTGAGATGTAATCCATACTGAAGGCTGTGGTCTTTGATCTTCATCCGTTAGTGCTTCAAGTCCTCTTCACTTTCAGCAAGCAAGATAGTGCCATCTGCATAACGCAGGTTGTGAACGAGTCTTCCTCCAATCCTGATGCCCTGTGCTTCTTCATGTAGTCCAGTTTCTCGGATTATTTGCTCAGCATGCAGATTGAATAAGTATGGTGAAAGAATACAAACCTGATGCACACCTTTCCTGACTTTAAACCACACAGTATCCCCTTGTTGTGTTAGAACGACTGCCTCTTCATCTGTGTACAGGTTCCTTATGAGCAAATTAAGTGTTCTGAAATTCCCAATCTTTGCAATGTTATCCATAATTTGTTATGGTGTAGGCAGTCAAATGCCTTTGCATAGTCAGTAAAACACAGGTAAACATCTTCCTGGTATTCTCTGCTTTCAGCCAAGATCCAGCTGGTTTCAGCAGTGATATCCATCATTCCATGTCGTCTTCTGCATCTGGCTTGAATTTCTGGCAGCTCTCTGTTGATGTACTGCTGCAGCCACTTTTGAGTGACCTTCAGCAAAATTTTGTGTGTGATATTAATGATATTGTTAGATAATTTCTCCTTTCAGTTGGATCACCTTTCTTTGGAATAGGCATATATATGGATCTCTTCCAGTCAGTTGGCCAGGTAGCTGTCTTCCAGATTTCTTAGCATAGTTGAGTGAGCACTTCCAGTGCTGCATTGGTTTGTTGAAACATCTTAATTGGTATTCCGTCAATTTCTGGAGCCTTGTTTTTCACCAATGTCTTCAGTGCAGCTTGGACTTCTTCCTTCAGTACCATCAGTTCTTGATCATATGCTACCTCCTGAAATGGTTGAACATCAGTCAGTTCTTTTTGGTACAGTGTCTCTGTGTATTCCTTCCATCTTCTTTTGATGCTTCCTGTGCCATTCAATATTTTGCCCATAGAATCCTTGCTTTTTGCAACTCGAGGCTTGAAGTTTTTCTTCAGTTCTTTCAGTTTGAGAAATGCTGAGTATGTTCTTCCCTTTTGGTTTTCTAACACACGATCTTCGCACATTTGATTATAACACATAACTTTGTCTTCTTGTGCCGTCCTTTGGAATCGTCTGTTCAGCTCTTTAACTTCATCATTTCTTCCGTTCGCTTTAGCTACTCGACGTTCAAGAGCAAGTTTCAGAGTCTCTTCTGACATCTATTTTGGTCTTCTTTCTTTCCTGTCTTTTTAATGACCGCTTGTTTTCTTCATGTATGATGTCCTTGATGTCATTCCACAACTCATCTGGCCTTCTGTCATTAGTTTTTTACATGTCAATTCTATTCTTGAGTTGGTCTCTAAATTCAAATGGGATATGCTCAGGGTTGTACTTTGGCTCTCGTAGACTTGTTCTAATTTTCTTCAGCTTCAACTTGAACTTGCATATGAGCAGTTGATGGTCTGTCCTGCAGTTGGCCCCTGGCCTTGTTCTGACTGATAATATTGAGCTTTTCCATGGTCTCTTTCCACAGATACAGTTGATTTGATTCCTGTGTATTCCATCTGGTGAGATTCATGTGTGTAGTCGCTTGTTCTGACTGATAGTATTGAGCTTTTCCATCGTCCCTTTCCACAGATGTGGTCGATTTAATTCCTGTGTATTCCGTCCGGTGAGATCCATGTGTGTAGTTGCTGTTTACATTGTTGAAAAAGGTATTTGCAATGAAGAAGTGGTTGGTCTTGCAAAATTCTATCATGTGATCTCCAGCATCATTTCTATCAACAAAGTCATATTTTCCAACTGCCAGTCCTCTTCGTTTCCAACTTTCGCATTCAATCACCAGTAATTATCAATGCGCATGTTTGATCAGTTTCAGACTGCAGAAGTTGGTAAAAATCTTCAATTTCCTGCATAAACTAGAAAGAATATTTTCTGTGATCAATTCCTACTTTGAAAAACACTGACCTAAGTGCAGAGCTTTGCAAACTTTTCATAACTGAAGATTTCTTCAGAAGAGCGACATATAAAACTGAAAATAAAGGCAGAGCTAGCTGATCTGGGATTTCTCCCTCACCGCCTCCTTCCTTGAGACACCTTCAGGAAACTTTGGGAGTCCCGGGGGAGTGCCACGAAAAACAGTTTGAAAGTATCTACAACATGAAGAAAGACTTTATCACTAAATGTGTTCTCTATTGGGTATTTTGGAGGAGTCAGTATTAAGGAGTAAAGATTTCAAGTTGTTCCTAATTGGTATCAACTAATAGTTCCTAGAGCCCTAGTGGTACAATGGTTAAGCTCTCGGCTGCTAATCAGAAGGCTAGCGTTTGAACCCACCAGCGGCTCTGCAGGAGAAAGATGTGGCAATCAGCCTCCATAAAGATTACAGCCTTGGAAATCCTGTGGGGCAGTTCTGCCCTGTCCTATAGGATCGCTCTGAGTCAGCATCGACTCAATGGCAGTGGGTTTGGTTTTGGTTCAGTAATTCATAAGTATCTTTTTTTCTTTCATGACAGAAGTGTGTAGTGTGTAGGACACCTTATAGTTTAGTAGAGAATGTTTGATAGAATAGATGATATAAAATGTTATTTCTTGATAATTACATTTTGTGTATTACAGTAAACCTGCGAAAGCGGAAACCTGTGTAAGGTGGGAACCTGTCAGAGAAGGAAAACTCAAATACCTGCCACTAATAGAGAGTGATAAAAAAGTGCTAGGGGTGCATCCTGTCAAAGGCAGAAAACTTGTGAGACCTGGAAAAATAAGGAAGTCCTGTCAAGTTGCGGCTCTCACAGGTTTCACTGTATTAGGTCTTCTAATCATGATTTTAGCCAGAAAGGTAACTTAACTAATTTCTTGATTGCTCAGGATATAAATGTAAATGTATATGGATATGAAGTGTTGTTTGGGTCCCAGACTAGAAAGATTTCAGTATTCACTGAAACACCCTTCTCGTTAGGTTTTTCTCACTGCGCTCTCCTCACTTGTGACTACCTGCAGACTGGCTGCTAGAGTTTCTCTCATCCACCTGAGTGTTCTGTCAGGAAGGAGCCGCAGGTGGCATGAGAGGGTGGCTCAGCTCTAGCTGAATTCCTTTTCTCAGGGGGCTTTTTATCTAGTGTCCTCGTAGGGCTTTGACCTGGAGGCCACAGTGTCTGGGCCGAGGCCCTACAAGGACAATAAATAAAAAGCCTCCGGAGGAAAGGAATTTAGATGCCTTTAGACGCCCAGCTTGTAGTTTTCAGGACTGATATTGAAGTGACGTTCATCATCACTGCTGTAGCTCAGGTTGCTTGGGAAGCCTACGCTGAGATTTGTGTGCTGAGGTTTCCTGGGAACTGCTCTGCGAGGGCCTGTGTGAGGGGAGAGGAAGGCAGGATTGGGCAGGCAGAGAAGTTGGACTGCGATGCCATTGCAGTAAAGCCCACCGCAAATCCCACAGGCAGTGTGGCACTGGCATGACCCTTCCAAGGTGTGCTTAATTGAACAAGGGGCCAGGTCTTTATATCCAGGCCTGGACTATGCATTGCATGTGGAGACATGATCTTGGAGGAGAGAGCATGACCTTGGGGTGAATATGGTGATCTGGGGTGAGGGGCCCCCCCTTTGGTGAGAGCCTCATCCAGAAGGAGGACTGGGCCGCTACTACAGCTCCCTCCAAGTCATGCCTTCTGTTCCTCACAGTCATCTATTTTAAGAACTAAAAATGACTTAAGAAATGTTCTGTTTTCTATAGTTAACTAAGAAGACTTCATAATTTAAAATATTATTGCTTAAACTTTAATAAATGCAGAAATATTAAAACTTGTTAATCAACATCATCAGTAATGTGAAAATGTAGCATAACCACATATATAAAATCCATAGTTTTTCAGTATTTTTGACACAGTCAATTAGTAATTATTGTCTTGATTAAAAAGTATATTGTAAATTAGCTACTTCAGAAATTATGAGCCTTGTGAAATAAAACTTTACTTTTTGATTCATGAAGTTTTTGTAACGAGACCAAAGAAAGACTTTAGATTGTGTTTTGATGGCTTTTTTCTTTGTTTCTGTAATTCATCTAAAATGCTGTTGTCTTTTACTTGGTACATGCTATTATAACTTTAGTTTCAAAGTAAAAATTTTTTATTTTTTATTTTTTTTGAGTTTTAGAAGTGGGTAAAGGCAAAAAGGAATAGCAGAGAGATGAATTTTGTATAACTATTGGGACTTTCTGTTCTGAAGGCTGGATCACCCTCCAGTGATGTCAGTGATCGTTGTAATGCATGGATGCCGTGAAGGGTGGTGGGCTCATTAGCCCCTGTGTTAGTTTCCTAGGGTTGCCATAACAAAACAGTACAAAGTAGGTGGTTTATAAGAACAGAAATTTATTGTCTCACAGTTCTGGAGGCTAGAAGTCCAAAATCAAGGTATTGGCCATATTGATTCCGTCTTGGGCTTAGAAGGAGAATCTGTTCCTGACTGTCTCCTAGCTTCTGGTGACGGCCGGTCCTCTTGATGTTCTTTGGTTCTTTGGCTTGTCAGTGCATCCCTCCACATCTCTGCCTTCATCTTCCCACGGCCCTCTTCTCTCTGTGTTTCTCTGTCTCTTCTCTTTTTATAAGGACATCAGTGCTGTCGGATTAGGACCACACAGTGGCTGCAGCAATGGGCTCAAACATACCTACTATTATGAGGATGGCATAGGACTGAGCAGTGTTTCGTTCTGTCATACGTAGGGTCGCTGTGAGTCGCAACTGACTCCACGGCACATGACAACAGCTGCTCCAGGATGTGACCGCGTGTTAACTGATAACATCTTCAAAGACCCTGTTTTCAAACAAGTTCTCTCACAGGTACCCGAGGTTAGGACTTCAGCATATCTTTTTTGGGGACACAGTTTAATCCATAACAGCCCTGTTACTTCATTTCTGTTGGCATTACCGTGTTGATTGATGGGGAAACAGGAATGGAATATGGGGCTGGAGTCAGATAGGCTGGGGTTGGGTACCAGGTCTATCATCCACTTTGCTCAAGTGGACTAATTCCTCTAAGCCTTGGTTTCCTCCTCAGTGAAATGGAATAGTGGGAGAACTTGCCTTTCAGGCTCTTAGCACAAGGTCTGGTGTGTTAGAAGTGCCCAGTAAACGGTAGCTGTGGTGACCTGTCATCATATTTATTGGTCAGCTACTCTTTTTCACTGAGCTTTTTAATCCTTTAGTTATCGTAGAGAGCAAGTCAAGCACACAAACATATACTAGCAGAAGTGGGGAGGGTCAGTTCAGAGTTGTCCGTCAGAAAGTTGTCCTTGGGGACTTGGGCTTGATTCTTTAGCTGGGACAACTGTGAGCAAAACCGTGACAGCAAGCAGAAACAAAAACAGAGGAGAAAGGCACTATTGTACACACAGCCTCGGCAGGGGCGGGGAGCAGAGGCCAGCCCTGTTTTAGGAATGACCTGTGTGAGGAGGGCGTGGACCTGGGAAGGTTCTCCCCTCTGCGGCCCTGGACGTCAGGGTGAGTGTCACAGGGTGGACTGACCTGGTCCAGCAGGGGGCACCAGCACCATTTAGTGAGAGCAACAACACAGTCACAGAGGTCTGGGCAGCAGGGGGCACTGAGACCATTCGTTCTTAGCACGTTAGTGACTGCCTAGGGCCCCAGCAGAAGCCAGGGAAATCTTGAGGGAGTGGTCTCAGAACAGAAGCTACCCTTTGAGCAGTGCTGGCAAACAGGTAGATGCGCAGAAAGAAGTCCAAAGAGGTCTAGTTCCAGGGGAGAAAACCTGAAACAGAGAAATGGATCTAGTACATTTTGGAAACTGTAGCTTTACCTCCTACAGTTTGAAATGTGAGCCTGACTTTTCAGTTCGAGATAGTGTTTATATTGCAATCACCAGACTAACACCATTTTAGGTCAATTTTTTCAGTAAACCACTCAAACATGTACTGAGAAGGGTTTATTATTTTCCGTGGCCTTCAAAATAGATCATTAAATTTTTTTTTTAACTGATAAAAGACTTTGGTTTAAAAAAAATTATCCTATGAATATCTCACTAGTGTATTCGTATTTATACAAGTGATTCAGAGTTTTTTTAACGTTAGCAGTTTCATTATATCTGAAACGAAGACACTATCCTAAAAGTTAAATGAATAATTATTAATTTCAACCAACTGTTATGTACTTGAGGGTGTATTTTGGTGGTTTTCAGAGGATGCAAAGAAATGTGAAGCACATTCCATACCCTCAAAGATTTATGTACATCACTGAGTAACTGTGGCACATATTTGAGTGCCTGCCTGTCATTCAAAACTTGCTATACAAGGTAGGCTAAATGAGATAATTTATGTGAAAATTTCTAGGTTGTTATGCACATTCTCCCCCTCACAGAACTCAAACTCTTATTGAGGCATAAATGATTTATGCACATCAAATATCAGCTAACCATGAAAAGTAGTAGATAATTAATACTACATGAAAAATATAGATAGAGTCCGGAAGGAAAAAAAGGGGTGAGATTGCTAAAATTTATAACGGGCAGAGAAAGCTTCACAAGGAGGTGGACTCTGGGCAGGGGTTGGAAGGTTGGTGAGATTTGAAGAAATAGCCTGGACCAAGAGATGGCAGTGGGGAGAGAGATGTAGGCAGATTCACCGGCTCTCTCGTGAACAGGTAAAAGGTAGAACGCATGAAATTTAGGGATTGATTAGGTATGTGAAATGCAGCCACAGATAACTGCAACAATTCTTGGGAGTTAGGTGGATGGGGGTGCCATGTGCTGAGATGGGGAACTCTATTCCACACGTCTTTCTTGAGTTCTGAACCTCTAAATCCAACCAGCTATGGAACGATGCCGCTTGGAGGTCCTCAAAGTATCCAAAGCTTAATCCTCCATCGTATTCTCGCCAGACTAGCTTCTCCTGTAAAGCACATGAATGATGTTGAAGCCTGGGGGAAGGAGATTCTCTCAGGGAAGTGTGGCAGCACCACACATGGAGCCCAGAGGAACCTCAGTATTAGGTTTCGCAAGAGCAGAAGGCGGAAGAACTACTGGGAATGAGTTGGATCATGAAACCCAAGGGAAGGGATTATTTCGAGGAACTAGTCAAAAATTCCAGAGAAGCCAAGGTAGGTAAGGACTAAACAGTGCGGTAGCCTTTGTATAAGCAGTTTTATTGAGAGTGGTAGAAACAGGATCCAGATTGCAGTGGGCGTGACAGTGAATGGGAACCCAGACTGTGGAGAAGACCAAGTGTGTTGGAGAAGAACCAGAGTGGATGGGTGGCAGCAGGAGCAGGGTCTCAGAGAAGGTTTTTTAAGGCAAGAGAGATGATCATGTCTAAATGCTGATGGGAAAAGGCCAGGGGCTAGGCAGGTAGGCAGTAAGTACTATTAAGGTATTATTTCTAAAGAAATTGTTGAGAATTGCATCTGTGAGGTTGTTGCTGTTGAGTTGATTCCGACTCGTGTGCAGAGTAGAGCAGCTCCATAGGTTTTCAGAGCTGTGACCTATGGAAGCAGATCGCCAGGCCTGTCTTCTGAGGTGCCACTGGGTGAGTTTGAACTGCCAACCCTTTGGCTAGGAGTAGAGTGCTTAACTATTTGCACCACCCAGGGACTGCTATCCATGAGCTCATAGTGTACTAAAGTGAAATTAACAAAAGCATTGGAATGCTATCAGAGCAACAAGATTGCAGGCTTCCTAAAAGCATGCCAGCTATTCAGGGTTTTTAAAGGGTTTTTTTTCCTGTTGCTTGCTCTCATTCAGGGCATTTTGTTTCAGCTGTGATCTGACAGTGGCTTATAGTGATTGTTAAAAATATTTTAGATCAAGAGTATTAACATATTCTTGTGAAGTGGAAACCTTTTGTGGGTTGAGTTGTATTTATTATTCCTTTTTTTCCTTTTTGTAGAAGAATTAGATGATATTTTTCTGTGCTTGCTGCCACATGCATGGAGATAAGTTTTTAGGACAATTTTATTGGGAAATTAGATTTTCCCTTTTTCTCACATGCCTTTTAAGTAGAAATCAGGAGCCCTAAGCCCACCCATCTACCTTGAGCACCGTTTGTCCTTCACAGCCCATGGATTTTCTGTGCATTACAGCGCTAGGAAACGCCTGTGGAGAATGAAGAGAAGGCAAGGCAAAACGGGGAGACCATGCTAAAAGTGTGGAGTCCTGGGAGAGAGAAGACTTTGATGGAAGTAGACATTTAATTGGGTCAGGAAGTTGAGGCTGGCAGCAACTGACTCTGAGTCTGCTGGACTGACCCTGTACTTAGGAAATAAGATGTCTGCTTACATCACTACTTACCATTTCTTCCCATTTTCCCATTTCCCACGTTCACGTTCTTCTCCCTGCATCCTTCCTCTCGTACATACTGCTTAGCTGTGTGAACTGCGATTCATCTGCCCTATGCTATAAAAGATGTTAGCATATGATGTAAGTGTTATTTAGCATAACACAGGATTAACTGAGGGCCATCAGGGTGGGGAGCTGTGAGAGGGTTGAACCTGGATGGTTCAGATCCTAAAAGGAGTAAATGAGGGTCAGAGTTGGCGTAGAACCATGTTGGCTTACCTTTCCCTCTTCCCTTTTGCAGATGAACAGACTTGAGTTTTCTGTGAATAAATGGTTGAACTTTAGACGAATGTTAACTTTAATGCTAAGTTTTCAGAAAAAAACAAATCCATATATTTAAATATCTCCATCCACGTCCAACTCTCTGTGGGCAGGCATGTACCTACTATGTGCGTGGGTGCATGCGTGCACGTGTGCGTATGTACTCCAGGTACATGCATGTGGGTGTATTATGAGGTGACCCTCTTGACCATGTGGCATATATATACATATGCTATATTTTTTTTCTGGATATATTTGGTGATGTAAACTAGGGCTCAAAAACTGGTAAGAAGTGGCCATAAATATGCATTGGATGACTATCATTTAGTTATGCTAAAATTCAATCTCCTCAATTCAGTTGGAATAATTTCATTAACAGTGCTTTAAGGAATGGATATACGGTTGAATTTTCTTTTAGTGAATTGCCTAGTTACATCGGCTCCAATTAAGTTTTGCATATGTTATCAGTGCCACTAAATGGAACCAAGTGTGATGTTAAGTAAAATTAGATAAGTTATTTTAGTAAAAAGTAACTTCTACTTAATATATACTGAACTTGCAAATATAGTAAATGCAGTTCTTTAAAAATAACATTGTTTTTACTTAAAGCATGAAAATGATCGCTTAAATTTTATCCAGATCCTTATATATCCTCATTAAGAATGACCATAAAATTTAGTGCTCGTATAGAATATTATGAGATCATAGTTTCAAAATTGAAGACTACAGCCTTCAGTATGGATTACACCTCAACAAAAACAAAAATCCTCACAACTGAACCAATAAGCAATGTCATGAAAAACAGAGAAAAGATTGAAGTTGTCAAGGATTTCATTTTACTTGGATTCACAATCAATGCCCACGGAAGCAGCAGTCAAGAAATCAAAAGACGCATTGCATTGGGCAAATCTGCTGCAAAAGACTGCTTTAAAGCATTTGAAAGCAAAGATGTCACTTTAAGGACTTAGGTGCGCCTGACCCAAGCCATGGTGTTTTCAGTTGCCTTAAATGCATGTGAAAGCTGAAGAATGAATATGGAAGACTGAAGAAGAATTGATGCCTTTGAATTACGGTGTTGGCAAAGAATACTGAATGTACCATGGACTGGCAGAAGAACGAGCAAGTCTGTCTTGGAAGAAGTACAGCCAGAGTGCTCCTTGGAAGCGAGGATGGCAAGACTTCATCTCACGTACTTTGGACATGTTATTAGGAGGGACCAGTCCCTGGAGAAGGACATCATGCTTGGTAGGGTAGAGGGTCATTGAAAAAGAGGAAGACCCTCAACAAGATGGATTAACACAGCGGCTGCAACAATAGGCTCAAGCATAACAACGATTGTAAGGATGGCGCAGGACAGGGCATTGTTTTGTTCTGTTGTACATAGGGTCACTATGAGTCAGAATTGACTTGATGGCACGTAACAACAACAACAACAGTTTTAAAATTCGTTAGGAAGTTTACAGTAAAAAAATTCCAATTACATTTATAAACATCAGGAACTAGAAATAATTGTTTCTGTTCTTCAAGGGTGAAAATTTTTACCTAAAATCAAGAGTTTAAGTCACATAATCATGGAATAAATAAACACTGCCTGTTTCAGGCTGATAATTATTTAAACTCTGTGAAAATTACAGTGGAGAAATAAATGATGGTATAATAACTTTGCATTCTGTTTTACTTGTCAATAAAAACATCTTAAATGTTAAAACAAACAAAACCCCCCTGTTCTTAAAAAATAATAGCCAAAACTAACAAATGACAAAATAAAAAAAAAACAAAAAACCATATACCAGAAATATCCCAGGAGACTTGGATACCATGATATTGGGGAAGAAAGGTTCTAGTCTCTTCACTATGGCTAGCTACTCTCTCCTGGCTAGAATGGTTTACTGACCTTGGGCCTTTGTTCTCTCATCTGTAAAATGTGGTTGGGAGCGTGAGCTGGGACACTGAAATAGGCAATTTCTAAAGCTTTTTTTTTTTTTTTTTACCTTCTGTCATGTCTAAAGGATATGACTCTGTGATTGTTTATCTAATTTCTACTTTGTTCATCTAAGTGGAGTTTGTAGTTGGAAATTTTCTTATGTGACATTATTTAGGAATAGATGTCCTTAGGATAATAGCTGAAAAATTATCAACCTAAAATTTTTATGTATGTTTACAATTTTAGGTATGCTATACCTCCGGAGCATGGAAAACGGCTTGAAAGACTAGCTCAAGGTAAACGTGCTTTCAGTGTTTCTTATCTAGATAGGTTCTTTGTTTTTTGAGGCATTTCACAGTGTAGACAGTCTGTTAATTTTTGTCTTTTCAAGCTATTGACTTTTAAATGTTTCTCTAATTGAACAATTTTAATTTTTTCGCTTTAATTTGTGAATGTTTTCCCTTGTTGCCTAATCTTCATGGTTATTTTAGTTGGCTGCTTAGTATTTCATCAAGGGATTGCTTGACCTGTTTCGGTTGTTGTCAGGTTTTTTCTCTTTTGTGTAATGTAGTCAGCATCATTGTCCCCGTAATCTTTTCCCTTCTTGTAAGTTGCGGCCTTCAGATGAATTCCTAAGAGTATGATTGCGGAGTCTCAGGCTTTCTAGGGCTACTTTTCATGTTGCTGTGTCATTTCCTTAAAGAGAGGTGTTAAATCACCTGCTGGCTCCCAGTTCCTCTGTGCCCCCTGGGCTTGGCGGTGCTCTTTTGGAAATAGGAAGGGGATGGTCACTGGATAACTGGGCACAGATGATTGCTTGCCTTCTTGGACTGGCAAAATTAAATGCTCTATTGGAACTTTAATTTTTTTTGGCTTTGTCCATCTTCAGAGAGGGAGCCCTGGTGGTGCAGTGGTTAAATGCTCGGTTGCTAACCGAAAGGTCAGTAATCTGAACCACCAGCCACTCTGTGGGAGAAAGATGTGGCAGTCTGCTTCCGTAAAGATTAGAGCCTTGGAAACCCTGTGGGACAGTTCTACTCTGTCCTAAAGGGTCGCTATGAGTTGGAAAGGACTTGACGACAATGGGTTTGGTTTGGTTTTTGCTATCTTCAGAAGGACTAAATTGAAGGATTCTTCTGGAAGTTCTGTTGATAGTTTCACTTTGTTCCAGACTAGACCTGCTGTGTCTTCCTCCTTCCTCCTCTTTCTTAAAGATGCACCAGGCAGCCTTGCGCCATCTGCTTAAACATGGGAGGAGAATCAGGCTCAGTGCTTGTCGACCTCATCTTCTGTTTTGCTAGCCATCATTCCCAAGGAAGAAGTAGGCTGGTGGTGACTTAATTTCTGGGGAATGTGCAGTTTCATTTGAGTGACAACTAAAGAGCAAGACATTCTGCACGTGTCCAGGTTCGAATCCTCTGTGAGCAGTGGCCTTGTAGTTAGGTGCTGATCTAAGTTTGGTTGGTATGTTAGGTTGCCTTCTATTACTAAAACCCAAAGCCCGTTGCTGTCGAGTCAACTCCAATTCATGGTAACCCTACATGCTACAAAGTAGAAGTGCTCCATAGGGTTTCCTTGGCTATAATCTTCAGGGAAGTAGATTTGCACTGCCCAGGGGCCTCTTTCCTTCTATTAGCTGAGCAGCTTTGTCCTCCCATTCGATATGCAGAAATTGTTAATGGCATCTAAAAGTTACTTTCCTCCAAATTATGGAAGAGTATTAGAGGGAAGAGTTACAGTGTCACATATGTAAGAAGCATTGTTGGCAGGCTGATAACTATAAAGCACCAGTATTTTTATAATGGTAATACATTATAATAATAATAGTGATGTAATTGTAATTTTGAACTTTGTTCGGGACTATTTTCATGAATGTGAAGGCGGATGAGCCCTGGTTCTGGATAATAGATTACAACAGCAATGATTACCTTAATTCTTACATACATGGGTGATGAACTTTGGGCTAAAACTGTATGCTGAACTCTCGTCTTTTCAGTAATAATTATTTCACCATGTCCTACTAACTTCACCACCAGAGAACTTTTAAAATTAAGCCAGTGTAAATTTTTACAGTGTTGAGCAACACACTAAAACTTGTGATGTAAACTCTCTTTAAAATTGATTTAATCAGTAAGAAGTTAATAAATTTGAAAGCTGAACCGGAACTTTAAACTCAATTTCGTGTTTACTACAAACTGTTTTGCAGCATCATTTTGAGACGTGAAACAGGGAAAAGATCTTACAAGATAGTGGAGGATTTGCTTCCATTGACCAGTTGCCTGCCAAATTAATTGAATTCTGCTAAATAATTAAAATGATAAAATAGCACAGTAAGTGTGATGAAGCATTATAGAACGTCTAGGTCAAGGCTGCACTTGATACATAAAATTAAAAGCAGGCTTGGATATTTTCCATTCTCTTGTCTGCACATCATAATTATTACACTTGCCTTTTATGCATGAACGCTTTCACTTGCGGTTTCTATTGAAATCTTGATTGACTGTGGCACCTACAAATACTTTATCTGAAAGACATCAGGCCTGCATCTCATAAAGCCAGCAGTTTGATTTTTGCCCTTCAGCTGCTTTCTCATTTATACAGTTTTTTTTTTCAACTTAATGTGGGCATAATGTAATGAAAAAATCTCATGGGAATTGTTGCAGTTTTTCAGTTTGTTATGCTTGTCTGTAATGGCGTTGCATTCTTTCTAATTTTTGGCTTGATAGAATTGAATGGGAAGTATAGAGGACAGTAGTGGTATAATGCTAAATCATGAGTGGCAGTTGAGAAGACTTTCAGTTTTTAAAATGTCTAAATCTCATCTGTTCTGAAATGAGACAATATCTTTGCTGTTCTATTAAGTTAAGCAGTATATGGATTAGATTGGGAAAGACGATATTCTGTTTGTCCCTTATTGTGAATCAAATGCTAATGTTAAAAGAAAAATGGAAGATGATTTACTTTGGTGAAAATTTTGGGTTCCTGGGAAAGAATATTGACTGAGGACTCTGTGCAGCCTATTTTGGAAGTTGAAGGATTGGTGGGAATCTCATTTAAAATGACGGTAAGGCAGGAGTGAGGTGATTCTTCTAGATCTTTACTTACAACGTGTCGCAGTTTTGCTGCCTTATCAAAGCAGTATTTTCAGCAAGGTGGGACTGAAGAACGATTGTTTTGGGGAGTGAATTTAGTTCATTCTTTTAAGCGGTTGTGTGTCTGTGTATTCAGTGCCCAGTAATCTTGACAAAGGAGCCTTGGTGGTGCAGTGGAGCTCTGGTGCAGCGGTTCAGTGCTCAGCTGCTAACTGAAAGGCCTGACAGTTCAAACCCACCAGCAGCTCTGCAGGAGAAAGATCTGACAGTCTGCTTCGGTACAGATTACAGCTAAGAAAACCCTATGGGGCAGTTCTACTGTAGCCTCTAGGGTCACTGTGAATCAGAATTGACTCAACGGCAATGGGTTTGGTTTTTTAATCTTGACAAAGCTGGAGAGAAAGGATGGGGCCACGTTAGGAAGGGCCTGATATGTCATGCTGTGAGGGCCGTGGTGGTTCAGGGGTAGAATTCTCACCTTCGTGTGGGAGACCTGGGTTCTATTCTTGGCCAGTGCACCTCATGCACAGCCACCATCTGTCTGTCATTGGAGGCTTGTGGGTTGCTATGATGCTGAAAAAGTTTCAGTGGAGGTTCCAGACTAAGACAGACTAGGAAGAAAGGCCTGGCGATCTACTTCCAAAAATCAGCCAGTGAAAACCCTGTGGATTACAGTTGTCCCATATGCAGCTGATCACGGGGATGGCACAGGACTGGGCATAGCTTTGTTCTGTTGTGCTCAGGATCACCATGAATTGATGGTGGCTAACAGCAACAGGGCAGAGTGAAGCTTGGGAATTGATAATTTTCTTCTTGATTCTGTGTAACCACTCCTTGGATGATAAAGCATAGCGAGGCCAACTAATCACCTCAAGTAACCTCCAATGTTGGCTTCTCAAGTAGGGATATAACAGTTACCAGATTCCTCACAATTTAGGGCAGCTCATAAGTTCTTTTCATGAATGAGCTTGCTAAGAAATTTCATGTGTAAATCAACACATCTATTTCTAAAACTATTTCTCACAGAAGCAATTCTTCCATACCTTTATTCTATGTTCTTTTCCTTAGCATTTGTAGGTATGATTGCTATATTTTTGAAGCCTCATGTCAGTCACATAAATATCGCAAAACACCATTATTGTCTTAGTTATCTAGTGCTGCTATAACAAATGCCAGAAGTGAGTGGCTTTAACAAACAATTTTATTTTCTCATGGTTTAGGAGGCTAGAAGTCTGAATTCAGGGTGGCGGCTCTATGGGAAGGCTTTCTCTCTCTGTTGGCTCTGGAGGAAGGTCTTTGTCTCTTCTGAGCCTCTGCTCCTGGGTGATCTTCATGTGGCTTGGCATCTCTCTTCCCCCATCTCTGCTTGCTAGCTTCCATTTAATCTCTTTTATATCTCAAAAGAGATTGACTCAAAATACACTCTACAGTAATCCTGTCTCATTAACATAACAAAGACAGCCCATTCCCAAATGGGATTATAATCACACACATAGAGATTAGGATTTACAACATGTGTTTTTGGGGGACTCAGTTCAATCCATAACAATTCTAAAAACTGTCAAAACTTACTTGAGCAAATCCCAGTTTATTCAAATGAAATCGTCTTAATCGTAATCTGTTGCTAGTGTGGGAGTGTATTCTGCATGTCTGTTTTCTCCTTCCTTCCTTCTTTCTTCTTCTATTCCTTCCTTCTTTTCCTAATGGTTAGTAACTGATTTCAGCTTCTCCAGACTAGTGTTTGTATACCCATAGAAAATGTCACTGAACTTTGATTTTTAAATTTTTTTCCTAAGGCTGAAACTTTTGGGGGATTTAATAGTAACAGCATGTGCTTATGTTTGAGTCATATGAGATTGGAATTTGAAAACAGTTCCTTACTTATAGCTAATATGTTATAAAAAGTAAGCCAGTTGACAATGTAGAGACCTTTTCACTTGAAGGAAAGAGCACACCTTTTCCTTTTTTTTTTTTTTTTTTTAAGAACCCTTCTGTATTTTAAAACAATTTTAAAAGATTTAATGATTTTTGGGGTCAAATTTATTGAGGTAGAATTTATTTCAAGGAGCCCTGGTGACGCAGTGGTTAAGCACCTGGCTGCTAACTGAAAGATCGGCTGTTTGAACCCACCAACAACTCCACCGGAGAAAAAAGCTGACATTCTGCTCCTGTGAAGATTACAGCCTTGGAAGCCCTATGGAGCAGTTCTTTTCTGTCCTATAGGGTCGCTATGAGTCGGAATTGACTCGATGGCAGTGGGTTAAAATTTATTTACAGTAACACTCACCCGCATTAAGTGTACAGTTCAGTGAGTTTTGAGAACTGTACACAGTGGTGCAGCCACCACCCTTACGGAGATACAGAACATTTCGTCACCTTCAGAACATTGCCTTGTGCCTCTCTGTAACTAATCCCCTCCCAGCCTCTTGCAGCCATTAATTTGATTTCCATCCTTATAGTTTTGCCTTTCTAGAATGTTATGTAAGTAGAATCATAGACTATGTAGAATTTCGTGTCTGGCTTCTTTCACTTAGAATACTGCTTTTTAGATTTATGTAGTGATCGCTTCACACTGGATCCAGGACAGCTCTCCATTCCTTGGAATGTGAAATTTGGGGGTCCTAGCACCTGATCTTTGAGAGGGCTGATGGAGTCCTGTATTCCTCTGTGCTGCATAACTTCCTGCGGTGCTTTGACAGGCTTAGCAAAGGTTACCGTGGACTCTTCTGGGTCACTGGAGTACAAGCTCTTTATCACGCCTGCCTTTGATCCCTCTAACATGCTGTTTGGATTGGATGCATGGTTACAGAGACCATCTTTGCTTTCCTGCCTCTGTTTAATACCTTAAAAAAGAGAAATAAAGGGTAGTTGACTTTACTGTAGTAAGGAATTGGCAACTAGCAGTGTGCTATCTTTGTAGATAGTATAAAGGAGCTGCTCACCCTCAAAATCAAGTTACGGAGTAGCCTGATATAACTTCATAGTTTTGCTCTTCTCCTTCCTCTTGGGTGCTGTAACCACTAGAATCATCGTTTCTTGCAATAAATAAACGATTTTGCTCCATGGATCCTATACAATATTGCAGTTTGTTTTGATTGTTGAATGTTTATTTAAAATAGATTTATGTATTAATACTTAACATTTGAAGGAGCCTTGGTGGTGCAAATGGTTAAGTGTTTGGCTGCTAACCAAAAGGTGGGCAGTTTGAACCCAGCTAGTGGCTCTGCAGGAGAAAGACCTGGTGTTCTTCTCTCGTAAAGATGACAGCCTAGAAAACCCTATAGGGCAGTTCTCTCTGTCCTGTAGTGTGCTATGAGTCAGAATCCGCTTGGTGACACCTAACAACAACAAAACTCCACGTTTGAGTGATTTTATAGAGACATGTTTTGTTTTGTTTTGTTTTTCCCCGAATTGTTCTTTCAGTTTTTCTACCTTAATAACAGGTGCTTTTTCACTGGAAGCTCATTGCTCTACCTGTCATAGAAACCTTGGTGTGTTACTGGGGGGAGAGAGAAGAGTTAGTATCTGGGGGGAATAGGTGTGGAGTGGCTGGCCCTACCGCTGTCCATAGCTTGGATTGTGAAATAACTAATATTTCTTACTATCTGGTCTTTTAGTTTTATAGGATTTTTACTTTGAAGCCCTTTTGTGAGTCATTTAGATTCCAGAAATTTAATCTTTAATTTTAAAACAGAGTGAGGGAAAAGATGGAAGAATTTGCAGGTGAATACAAAATAAAGAATGACTCAATATGGTTAAAACCCAAGTTGTGCTTGGCTGTTAGAACTCTTTTGTGGGGTTGAATGAGTTGTTTGTGAGCAGAACTGTCATGAGACCCACGAATGAGCTGGGTTGGTTACTGCTGAGCACCTATGGCAATTCCTCAGTCTGCTCTCTTGGTCTCCCAGTACTGTGACCCACCATCCCTGCTAGGCTGCAGCCGTGGTGGAGGTGGAAGATTCATTTAAACAACATGGTGACAAGAGCCAATATGGTGGAAATGAGTAGTTGGCATAGTAAGAGCTGATATTTACTGACTGTTACTATGTGCTGGGTATCCTGCTAAGTTTTATAGGCATTATCTCATTATCCCATAGGGACCCAATGGGATAGGTATGACTGAACCAAAAAAACCAAACCTGTTGGCATTGAGTCGAGTCCAACTCGTAGCAACCCTATAGGACAGAGTAGAACTGCTCCATAGGGTTTCCAAGGAGCTGCTGGTAAATTCGAATTGCCATCCTTTTGGTTAGCAGCCATAGCTCTTAACTACTAGTGCCACTAGGGCTCTGGGTATGAATAGTATCCCAGTTTTACAGATGAGGAAGGTGAGGTACTGAGAAGTTATGAGACTAGTTAGTCAATGCTAGGTGAGCATTAGAGCTGTGATTAGAGCACATGTCTCTGTTAGGCTAAACTCCAAGTTCTTAACCAGTGTTACCCTCATTTGTTCTGTTGTTCGTGTGGACAAGATGAAGTTGGAAGAACACAGGCTTCAGACTGTTAGGACTTAGGTCTAAAATTTACCTGTGCTATTTATTATCAATGAAGGAGTGTGCGTTTGTTGTGAGCATTAAAGGAAAGAGGGAAGCTAGCGCTCAAGTAAGCTTGTTTGTTAAGTGCCCGTAGGACTGGCCATCATTTATGTAAAGTCCCATAGCTTCGTTTTCACCCATAGCAGGCTGCTTCTCAAACGCTTCCACCAAAATTTCCCTGTAGGAGAGCAGACTGAAGTCCCCACCCCAACCTGCTCTGTGCAGAGGTTGTCTTTTGCTCCCTGAGTAACATGTTTGTTGTTTTTTAAAAATGACCCAGGTGATTTAACACGATGACAGGTAGATGCTACAGAAAGGTGTGCCAGGCTTATCCTGTGTGTTCTTTTCCACAGGGGCCATTACCTGGTGCCCGCTGGGCACACGTGAGGTATGACAGCGGGCTGCTAGCTGCCATCACCTCCACTGTATTCTACTTCAGTGCAGAATTTTTCTTTATCCCATCTTCTTGATCTCAGGATTGTGGGAGACTGAACTTTGTCATTGGTGTGTGTGGCCTGCCCAACTGGAAAGCCTTATGGATGACTGTTAGATACAGTAGTAACATTCAAATATGATGACTTTCAGAGAAAATTCTCCTGAATAAGTTATTTAAAAATTAAATTAAAAAAGAACATAGATAAAATAGATATTCGAATATACAAACATGATTCCCATATGATGAATTCATTTGCACACTCTTGAGAAACTGATAGTTTTAAGTGGAATTTTTAGTTAAAAGCTCTTTTCAATGAGAGCTGATTGCCTTTCATATAGGTGACTCCAAAACTGTTTTTTTCATTTAGTATGAAAGAAAAGAGCCTTGGTGGCACAGTGGTTAAGAGCTTGGCTGCTAACCAAAAGGTCAGTGGTTTGAATTCAGCCCCTGCTCCGCAGGAGAAAGATGTGGCAGTCTGCTCATGTAAAGACAACAGCCTTGGAAACCCTATGGGGTAGTTCTGCTGTGTCCAGTAAGGTCACTATGAGTTGGAATCCACTCGATGGCAATTTTCAAAAAAAAAATTTTTTATTATGAAAGACACTAATAGTTCTTTGGCTGGGATTGTTTGAAGTCATTTAAAATATTATCATATTCTGCATCTAATGGTAATTTGGTTTTATTTGCTTGCTTATATGTTGAATAAGATACTTTTGATGTACTATGGAGTGAGGTAAGTATGAGCTGTGCACTTCTGCAGGTATTTTGAATTAAATTCATTTTCAGACACTTCTCTGTATATAATTTGTGCTGTTTATGATGTGTTTTCCAGGGTGATGTAGAATATAATTCTGATAGCCTGTTGTAAATATAGATTCTGAACCAATATGAAGTCCTTAATATACTGCAAATTACCTTCCTTCAGTGGTTTTCCAATTTAAATTAACTTATGACCAGCCACCACATTGTTCGGGTCCTGATTACAAATCCATATCAAAAGAAAATTAAATAGAGTCTTCTTTCTTCATTGATTCTAATTGAGAACTTAATTCATTTAGTGCTGCACAAAGTTGCAGATTTGAAAAGTTTGATAGATCCATTTGAATTGTATTATTAAGATGTTTCCACAGGTTGTGAGTGTGGGGATGCCCAGCTGCGGTCCTACTCTCTCGGTGTAGGACTTGGAACTTACATTAATGTGGTACTTTCTCTCTGTCCACTAACATCTGTGCTCGTTCATGGGGTTGCTTATTTGGCGTAGCGTTTGATTCTGTATTTATGTGCTGTGAATATTATGATAAACAGAGGACGGCATCAAATGACCACATAGGGCAAACTTATCCCTTTTCTTCCTGTTAGCATTGTAGAATCTGGTGTTTCCATTGACATTCACTTTTCTGTATTCCCATTCCCCTTTTTTAAATCCAGATGCAGATGCTTAAGCAGAAAGACTTGTTTTTGCAGGTCATTCCTTATTCCCTAATGGCTTTTTCCTGGCTGTTGATTGGTTTCCTTTTGATTACCTGTGGCCTCACGGTGATGTCAATAAAGGCCTATTTACTTTAAAAATATCCCTGCAACACGATGCCATCCTATTAGGTTAAAATTCTTTCCTCAAATCGGTCAGACTCTCAAGTTATGTGGGTGCAGTGAGCCATGGAGGTAGATGAGCAACATTTCCAGCAGCGTTGCCTTCATTTGGCTGTGGAGGAGGTGAATGCATCATGCTTCTGCATAGGCTCCACACAGGTTTTCCAGTGCCTTCTGTTTCCTTTCCCTCTTCTCCCTGTGCGTCTCCTTTGTCTGTCCCATCCTTCTCTTCTTTCCCCTCTTACTTCTCCACTCCCTTCAGCATGTGAGTGAGGAAGGTGAAAAGCAGGCGGCAAGTTCGTTCATTTCCTGTTAGCTCACATCTCTGAGTCAGTGGGTGTCTGCCCCAGACACTAGACCGTAGGACTGAAGTCAGCGGTGGAGGAAAACATCTCTGTGTTGGGTTCACAATGTTCTGTTGAGTGAAAGGGCTGCTGTCTTGCTTTGCTCCCTCACCGTAGTGCCTCCTCAAGAGCTCTCTGGGACAGGCTGGCGAGGCAGGTTTCCAAACATTTGAGTGATGCTGGCTGGGAAGTTGATCCTGGAAATTAGTAGCAGTTAGGTCTAACTTGATCGGAAAGAAACAATGAAAGATGGGAAACTACTGTATGTCCTCTGGGTGCCAGGCATTGGGATAAGTGCTTCCAGAATGATCTCTTCAGGGAGTCTAAAAATGAGAAACTCTTCTGTTAAAATGTAAACTTACCTCTCCTAAACCTCACTTCCTATATTTTGTCCATTTTGCAGATATTAAAAAACAGATTCCGACTCATGGCAACCTCACGTGTGTCAGAGTAGAACTGTGCTCCATAGGGTTCTCAATGACCAATTTTTTTTCAGAAGTAGATCTCCAGGCCTTTCTTCCAAGGCACCATTTGGTAGACTTGAACCTCCAACCTTTCGGTTAGCAGCTGACAATGATAACCGTTCGCACCACCCAGGGACTCTTAGCAGATATTACCTGTTGCCGTCGAGTCGATCCCGACTCATGTAACCCCACAGGACAGAGTAGAATCACCTCATAGGGTTTCCTAGGCTGTAATCCTTATGGAAGCAGATTGCCACATCTTTCTCCCGAGGAGCATCTGGTGGGTTTGAACCGCCAACCTTTTGATTAGCACTGTACCACCAGGACTGTAGCAGATACTAGATTGAATTCAGATGTGTTATAAAATCATAGTAAAATTGATTCCTTAAGTTTAATAATTTTAAATGCTATGGAAAGAATCCTGTGGTATATCTTCTTTTAAAGAAGGTCACCCTTTGGGGATGTAAATATGCATTGCTTAATTTTAAAGAATCCAAATTCTGATTTTTAGTACCAGCGTTCATTATTTTAGTTTGTTGGTGGCATGGGTCTATACTGTATAAAACTCTTCCTCTAATAATATGAGAATTAAAAATAAATTCTGTGAAATTTTATCTTGATTGATACAATGCTGCTTATATTTACTGTTCCTCTTTAGGTTTTTTCCCAAGTAGCTCGCAAGGGTGCGAGGCATTTCTCCGCCACAAGATGACGTTGATCTCTCCCTCTGTGCTGAAGAAGTACGGCATCCCCTTCGACAAGGTATATTACCATTACAGATTCATCTTGTGTGTGTGTGATTTGCATTTAAGATGAATATTTAACATTGGTTAATATGTTTTTCATTTCAAGTAAGATTTTTAGAAAATGGGCAGAAAAATTCAGATTCATGTTTTATAACATACCAATTATTTATCGAAATGTTAATTTGAAATTAATTTTATTTCTGGATACATTTGCTAGAGATTTCATGCCATTGCGATTCACTTATAATAACACTGAAAATGTAGTACTTCTACATTAAAGGCTGAGTCTTATGTGAACTGCATGATTTATATGTATGTGATCTATTTTTAAAAAGAATTCAGAGCAGTTACTATCTGCGGTTGGGTTGGTTAGGATCAATGATTATGGGGCCACTGTGTTGCCTTAGCAGCCCTAGTGGTGCAGTGGTTAAGAGCTCAGCTGCTAACCAAAAGGTAGGTAGTTCAAATCCACCAGCTGCTCCTTGGAAACCCTATTGGGCAGTTCTTCTCTGTCCTGTAGGGTCACTATGAGTCGAAATCGACTCGAGGGCAACAGGTTTGGTTTGGTTTTTGGTATATTGACTCATAAGGAGCCCTGGTGACGCAGCGGTTAAGTGCTTGACTGCTAACTGAAAGGTTGCCAGCTCGAACCCACTAGTTGCTCTGTGGAAGAAAGATGTGGCAGTCTGCTCGTTTAAGGATTACAGCCTTGGAGACCCTATGGGGCAGTTCTACTCTGTCCTATAGGGTTGCTATGAGTTGCAGTCAACTTCATGGCGACAGGTTTGGTTTGGCTTTGTGTTACCTCATAACACGTTTAGACATACTACAACTGAGATTTTGTTATGGATAAAATTCTCTGATGATTTAATAATCAGATATTGCTTCTTTGGAGTATTTCTGCAGACTAAGTTTTGCAAAGCTCAGTGCATACCAGCTCCCTCTTTCTCTGTGTCCATGGACAATTACTGAGTCAGAATTATTACCCAGCACAAGCATTTTTATGTGAAAAAGCTGAAGTGAAAAAAGCTTTGACCAGATAAATAAAAGCCCTCTCTCGGCTGGAGGAGGATTAAGTACTTAGCTACTTGCAGAAACATTAAAAAATAGTTCTACTTTCCTTTCCATCTTTTATTTGACTTTACTTCCCATAATCCTGCTATTTTCCACCCTAGAAGTTTTTCACTTATGACTAAATCTTTACCTCTTGTTAATCTTAGGTCCTTAAAGTGGCACTTATTTTTTCTTTTTCTTGAGGCTTTGTTCAAAGTAGAATCTTTCTAAGTTCCTTGGAAAACGGCCTTGTGCCTGATGTGATCCTTGCTCCCTGAACTTGTAGGTTCTCCCACAAACTGTCTGTGTGGGTGTCATGCAGGATACACACCTAGGTTGGGGATGACGACTTGCTATGGAAGGACTGTAGGTGGGAGTCAGTAGAGCAGGAAAGGAAGCTTCCTTGCCCTGATGGCGGCAGCCCCCTCTCTCCTCTCCCTGCCCTCTTTGTTGTGCTAGAAACAGAAGCAGGTGAGTTTTGTTCTATCGTTTAGTACAAGGAAGAAATGCCTAGTGTCCAAGCACAGTTATAATTAATGAGAAGCACGGAGTCCAGAAAGGGGGAGAAGCAGGCTGTGTCCTCATGTGGCTCACAGTGACGGAGCTGGGACCATGCTGAGCACTGCAGAGCCCTTCTCAGCCACCATGTGACAGCTGAGCTATGCTCACTGCCAGAGAGCACCTGCTGGGTGTCACTGGTGAGGGAGGGGATGAGCTGGATTTCATAAGTGTCAGTAAAGAATGTCCTCTCACACACCATTTTAGCATCACTAAAATGGCACTGGATAACAGCGTGGGAACCTGTATTTACACAGTGTTTCTCCTGTTGGTTTACACACATACACACACGCTCACGCACTCATTTCTCAAACTCTTAGGGCTGAAATGAACCAGAGAATCCTCTATTACAGTTCACTACTTCAGACCCGGCCTCACTTTGGATTTAATTTTAGATTCGGTTTAAGGGAAATTTCTTGACATAAGAGATGGATAGTGGAATCCTTTGTGGAGTTTTTTTTAATATTATGATGGATTCTTATTCCTCTTCCTTACGTGGTCTTATACAAAATGGAGAGGAGCTGGTATATAGTCTATTTCTGAGAGTCCTCCAGGCTAGATATTTGTTTATATTGTTCCTTTATATTTTTTCTTGCCCCGTGATTGGTGTGGAAGGCTGGGACATCCGATCTTCAGACATTTTATGTCCGTTGTGATGGGGGGAATATTTTAAGCGTTCATGCAGTATTAAGATCACTTACAGTCAGGCCAATAAGAGTATATGGAGTACATACTATGGCAGGAAAGTTGATGATAAAATACCGGCTTTAATTTCAGATCGCTTAGAATTGCAGGGAGTGTTGGGGGATAGAAGTTGATAGAGAAGCAAAGAATACAGATGGTGATGGTGTGAGAAATTTATATTTCTCCATAAGGAATATTCAAATCCATTACTATGGTGGATCAGCAGAGGGAGGAATCTAATTCTTGGGTTAGATAACATTTCATGGGGAATATTTTATTATAATCCTCTTTTCTGTTTTTATGTTACTTCTGCGAACTGTAATTTTCTTAGATTTTAGAGGAGTTCTTAATCATCGATAGTGTGTCAGAAATTTATTCAGCTCAGGCATATTTTTATCCTGAAAAGCAAATACTTGGCAACTCATGTTCACCAAAAGGTGAATGGATAAACAAAACATGGAATATTCATATAATGGAATAATATTCAGCAATGGAGAGGGATGAACTACTGATTACATAAAACAGCACAGATAAATCTCAAAAACATGTTGTACACAGCCATACTGTATGGTTTTATTTATATAAAATTCTTGGACAGGCAAAGCTAACCACTCATTAAAGGAATCAGAACAGTGGTCGTTACTGGGCTGAGAGTTGGGGATGGGCTGGGAGTTGACTGGAAGGGACATGAGGAAGCTTTCTGGGTGATGAATGAGTTTTGTGTCATGGTAGGGATGTGCATATGTATTTGTCAGAATGGAGCAAATTGCACATTATGATTTGGACATTTTACTGTGTGTGGATTAAATCTCAAAGAAAATAAAATACTTCTTTTTTGAGTCTGTAGGACCATTAAAACCAAACTCATTGCCGTCGAGTCAATTCCAATTCGTAGGAACCTTATAGAACAGAGTAGAACATAGGGATCCCCAGGAGTGGCTGGTGGATTTGAACCGCCGACCTTTTTGGTTAGCAGCCATAACTCTTAACCACTATGCCACCAGGGCTCCAGGACAATGAAAAGTGGTTTTAAATTTTTGTTTTCTTAAATTTTATTTAATTTTCTTACCAGAACTAGGAGAGAATATAGGCTCTTGATGTGAACCAATAGCATTTACTAAATACTTTAGAAAGATTTATCAGGGATAAATTTTGCTTCAGTGCCCAGATCTAATGAGTGTTTTTTTTTTAGTGTCACTTTGTACTAACCTAAAGCATTTAGAAATGCAAAAGTCTTCACTCTGTTGAGTGCTAGGTTAGAAATGTTTTAAGGTCAGATAATGGAAAACAAAGATTTTATTAGGTCATTTGAAGAAGTGACTAATAAAGTGATAACCTAGTATCAAAAACCCAAACCAAACCTGTTGCTGTCAAGTTGATTCCGACTCGTAACAACCCTATACGACAAAGTAGAACTGCCCCATAGGGTTTCTAAAGAGTGGCTAATGGATTTGAACTGCCAGTCTTTTGGTTAGCAGCCGTAGATCTTAATCATTGCACAGCCAGGGTTCCAATCCACTATCAAGTAGATAAGAATTCATAATACAGGTAGTCAGCGACTTACTATGTGGTTTGTTCCAACAGCCTCATCATAAGTTGGTTCTGACGTAAATCGAACACCTCAATTTTTTTTAGTTTTCATTATTGCCTTTTATTATCAGTATCTTTGTAAGTCATAACATTGAACATCTGTGAGTGAACAGCTGAGAATGATAACATAAGCAAATTATGTGCAGCAGTACATAGACAGGGAACTGCCAGAAATCAAGCCAAATTCAGAAGATGACACAACCTTGCTTGCTGAAAGTGAAGAGGACTTGAAGCACTTTCTGCTGAAGATTAAAGTGCCAATGGCTGCAGTGAAGCTTGGACTTCAGTATGGATTGCATTTCAACATGAAGAAGACAAAAATCCTCACAACTGGACCAATAAGCAATGTCATGATAAACTGAGAAAAGATTTAAGTTGTCAAGAATTTTATTTTACTTTGATCCACAGTCAGTGCCCATGGAAACAGCAGTTAAGAAATCAGACAATGCATTGCATTAGGCAAATCTGCTGCAAAAGATCTCTTTAAAGTGTTAAAAAGCAAAGATGTCGCTTTGAGGACTAAGGTGCGCCTGACCCATGACATGGTATTTTCAGTCGCCTCATATGCATGTGAAAGCTGGACAATGAATAAAGAAGTCTGAAGAAGAATTGATGCATTTGAATTACGGTATTGGTGAAGAATATTGAATATACCATGGGCTGCCAGAAGAATGAACGAACAGATCTGTCTTGGAAGAACTACAGCAGAATGCTACTTAGAAGCAAGGCTGGCGAGACTTTGTCTCACGTACTTTGGACATGTTATCAGGAGGGACCAGTCCCTGGAGAAGGACATCATGCTTGGTAAAGTAGAGAGTCAGCAAAAGAGTGGAAGACCCTCAACAAGATAGATCTTGACACAGTGGCTGCAACAGTGGGCTCAAACATAGCAGTTATGGTGAGGCTAGTGCAGGACTGGGCAGTGAATCTGTTCTGTTGTGCATGAGGTTGCTGTGTTGGCTAAGTTGGCTACTGCGACTTGACAACCACCTAACAACGACACCAACAACAACATCCTGTCTTTAATTATGGATTGAGTAACTAAATTGCCAGAAAGTCACACTTTGTTAGAAATGTTTTTTAAAGGTTTCCTGAAAAACGCTATTAAAGGGCAAAGTAAGAGATCTGGGGGAAGTTCTTTTATATTTATAGCGCTCTGATGTCATGACCTTTCTTTCTTTATATTTTACAGGGGATGCTTTTAATTGTGTTCACAATTTCGAAAGTCTTATAACTGGAAAACATTATCTGTTTTCTGCTCCGCAGATCACCCAAGAGGCGGGAGAATTTATGATCACTTTCCCATATGGCTACCATGCTGGTTTTAATCACGGTTTCAACTGTGCAGAGTCTACAAATTTTGCCACTGTTAGATGGATTGACTATGGAAAAGTTGCTAAATTGGTAAGTGATGCCTGAAAAATAAAGCACAAATTAAATGTGTATCCTGGTTATTGTAGTGAGAAACTTATGGTCACATGCGGCATTTATTCTTTTCCTCATTGGCGTTGTGTGTGTGTTTTGAGATGAATGCAGAGCAGTTTACCCTGAGAGGTGATTTTATGTGACTGATGTTTGCTCTCTCTCTTAAGGCTGCCAGTTGTTTTTCTGTCAAGTTTTTCAGTGGCTTCACGGGACTTCATATTGGATAGACTTGGTCCCCTCCCCATTAGAATTCAATTCCCAGCTTAGAAATCAGTTATCTACAGAGGAAAGTGTCTGGTAAAATTGTAACAACAAGAGGTTCAGGGAGGATAAGAAGAAGAAACGATTAAAATGGTCCTAAGTACAGAAGTGAGTTTCTTTTAAGTAGTAATGTGAAACACATTTTAGCAAGAAATAAATTTTCACGTTAAATTTGGTATAAAATTTTGCATCTCCTGCCCAGTGTGTTTAATTTAGTTCCCATACTGTGTATTTTCATTCACAAGCAACAACTTCTATTAAATTTAATTACTTCTCCCTGCGACGTTAAATAGAGGGCATGTTCAAAGTGATGGTGGCTTCCTTTCCTGTGGTTCTTCAGGCAAAGGTGCTGGCAGATGGAGGGCAGCTTCTAAATGAAAAGATGGGTTTTACAGAGTATGTAAGATTGGCATAGATTTAGCAGGAAATGATACACATAGGTAGCCTTAACTTGGCTAAGTTGGCTACTGCATAGTACAATTGAGTATTATTCTTCCTACGTGAAAATCCCATCTGGAACCATTGGGTGAGCTTGGATAGAAATATTTAGAGGGAAGACAACTCTAAGGTTGATTTACATGTGTAGTTAGAAAGTTGCATAAAATTGCATAAAACGAAGCCCAGGAAGCATCTGAATGAATTCTTAAAATAAAAGAAAGTGCCTGCTATTAGAAGAATTTTCTACCCGGAGTAATTTCTATTACTCAGGAGTAAATAGAAATAATTTCTATTTATTATGGGTAATTTAGAAAGGAAGAGACCTACACTCTTCCTTCTGATAGCACCTCCTACATATGATGATAAACCTAATAAAAAATAGAAACGTAAGCATGTGCACCTGGCCAGGTACTGCAGTACTTTTGCAGAAATGTAGTACTTGCATATGCAGTGAAACAATGTAATATCCGCGAGGTTATAACAAGATATGTTATTTTATGGTTTGTATCTTTAATCAATAATTTGGCTATCACACAGCTGTTCAGAGTCACCAGAAAAATTATTTGGTGCCTGTTTACTATAAATTTCAGAGCTAGTTCATGGTATCGGCCAGAGTAGCTCCTCCCCAAGGCTAAGATGCCCCAGGTGCAATAATATGCGTGTTGGGGTTACACTTCCACATATGGGGTCACCATGAGTTGGAATGGACTCGATGGCAACGGTTTGGTTTTTCTGGGTTTTGATAACTCAGAGGTAAAGTTTTCACTGAAAAGAAGATGAGACTAATGTTCCAAGTGGCCATGCCCATGTGCTTGCTGACCTGGGCAGAGTTCAGGTTTGTTTGGTGAGTGCTCAAGGAGCTCTCCTCTGCGGTAGGCGTGGTGCTGTGTTTGTGTTAACGAAGAAAGACGAGGTTTCTTTGTCTTCAGGGACCTTTCATAAAGAACACAAAGGCTTTAAATAAATCCTCCCTTGGAAAGCTGTAGTATTATTGGCCATACCACCCAGCTGTTTCTTTTAGGCATCTTCATAGCTTTGAACATTGAACATCAGACTAATCTAGAATGTAATGCTGTATATATTTTTTTCTGGTAGTGATTTAAAAATATGTAACAGATAGGTTAGCAATTGAAAGAAGATGCTTGTGCACATTTGAGACGAATGTGTTCAGTTTCTGGCACATTCTCCCCTTCTGTGGCCAAATGGAGTCCATGATGACGTCTGTGCAGCTGCTTTGTTGGAGCTTGGAAGGTGGCGTCCCAGCTCGGTCAGATCAAAGAGCTGGCCTGCAGGTTGTGTTTAATTTTTCCGTTTGGTGGGATGAAGTGCTGTTGTTTTGATGTTAGGTTTGATGGATTTGTTTGCCACTGCATTCATTAGCTTCCCTTCGAAAACCTGACAGGCTGTTAAATGAAACTTTGGCTTAGATTTTCAGCTTGACTGTTTGGAGACATTTGTGAAGTTATTTTGTTTTTGTGTTGTAGCCGCCTCAAGCATTGCGATTGTCTCGAAGGGAAGAAAAGTTATTTACTGTACTAATTTCCTTGAGTAAAAAAGAATCATTGTTTTGGGGACAGTCATATCTAGCCCACACCATCAGAAGTAGTGTATTTATTACAATGTGTGCAGTGAGAGACTTGTCTGCGGCGGGATAAGTCATGTTATTTTCTTGGAAGGAGAGATGATAGTTGGTGGCACCAAAAAGATACCATTTATTTTGCATTAATTTTATTTTAAGTGATAATCTGTTAACATGATGTGTCAGAAAGTTGAAAACTTGTACCATGGAGCTGGGGATGTTCTCTGATGAACTCCAGGAGTTTTACTTCATTGTCTAATTTCAAAGCATTCTGACATTTGAATCCTCCAACGTTCGAACAAGTTTAAAAAGAGACAATAGAATTCTGAAATTGAGTTCCCTTTGATCTAGAAGGGACTTCAGCTGCTCAGTTGTCTGGCATACAAGAGCCGTGATATGGATTCATCCTATTTTGTGTTTCAATCCTTCTCTAAAATTAAATTTGGTTTTTCTTAAATCAGATAGCATCCTTCCAAAAAAAATCTTCAATCTTGAACAGTCTTTATTAAAACAATCAGGAATCATTTTAGCAATGAGTCTCTAGGTTATATTTTCATATACTTTAGATCACAAAATACTCATACAGTGACATTTCTCTGTTCTTAATGGCATGAGAAGGCCATTATAAATGGAGACTCTTGCACGTTGCTCATTTAATATTTCTTGGCAGTCTAAGTGTCTGGTATGGTCTCTGTATTACGAACTTCTTGAGCATAGAGATTGTTATATTCTGCATTTTTTCATTTACCTTCACTTTCTACTCTGGATCTGCATCCTACCCCTGGTCATGTAACTTGACATGTACTGATGAGCGGCTCTGCTGTGCTTTTATCAAAGCTCAGAGGGAACATCATATAGGGACCATACTGTGTAGAGAAAAACGCACCAAACGAAGGCATGCCCTAAAAGAGCTTGTCCCCTGCCTGGGAAATTAGTATTTTTTTATCTGGCGGGGTTTGAAGCAGTGCAACGAAAAGATTCGCACGATGTCTTCACATTATACTGACAAAGTATTGTGTGATTCAGAAAACCAGAGACTTGAAGTCGTATGGTATAGAGCCAGCTGGTTAATGCACGTCGTGTCTGCAGGAGAGATACCTGGGGCTCGAATCCTTAGAGCTGGGGAGACTGATGTCATTTGTTGGTAACTTAAATTTGCTGGATTATGGACTTGAATGGTTGTAGGGATAGAAATTTATTTTTTTCACCTGTAATCATGGTACCTTAAGTCAGCAGCTTAAGAAAAAGTAAAGTTGGCTCTTTAGAACAACCTAAATACTCCACTGGGAATAATTTGTTTTTAAGCTGTTACACCTTCATATACTTTAAGATATTTAAAATATCTGGAAATAACTTTCTTTCACCTTCCCCTATATTCCCTGTCTCCCCTCTAAGCTTAATTTTCCTCTTTTTGCTAACATACTGTATATATTATTCTAATTTATTTTGTTTTTCTATTTCCCACTAGAACGAAAGCTCTATCCAAGTAGGGATTAAAAAACAAAACAAAACCCCTTTTTACACTTCAGCTAACATTTCAACGAGAGCTTTGTCACACAAAACAAAATAATCACAAATATATAAGAATTAGTTTCCTTTATTTACAAATTGCCTCTTGAGAACTTCAAGCTCCCCTGCCCATACCTGAAATGAGTCTTCACAACTTAACTCATCATGTCCACTCAGATAATTGAGCTTGAGATTTCATCACATAATAGGAAACGGTAGATTTGGAAGGTTTTAAGACAATTCAAGAAAAAGAAAATATGGACCATTTGAATAAAGTCACTTCTCTGTCTACCACTAAGAAGCTGATTTTTTTTTTTTTTTTGGAAAATCATGTGGCCTTACTGAGACTGTAAAGTTAAATAGCGGTCTTGTTCTTCTCTTGACTTGGAAGCTGTGTTTTGAAATGTGAACACATGGGTCAGGAGGCAGCAGGTAAAGGGTGAAGAGAGCAGTTTGTAGCCAGGCAGACTAAATTCGAACACGGGTGCAGCTGCTTGGTGGCGTTTGACCCCCTTGATAGCTTTATGATCTCATTGCTAATTGTTTGCTGTTAATCCCTGTCTTAGTTATCTAGTGCTGCTATAACAGAAATACCTCAAGTGGATGGCTTCAACAAAGAGAAATTTATTCTTTCACAGTTTAGTAGGCTACAAGATCAGATTCAGGGTGTCAGCTCCAGGGAAGGCTTTCTCTTCTCTGTCAGCTCTGGAGGAAGGTCCTTGTCATCAATCCTCCCCTGGTCTAGGAGTTTTTCAGCTCAAGGACCCCAGGTCCAAAGGCGTGCCCTCCTGCCTCTGCTTTCTTGGTGGTACGAGGTCTCTCTTGTCTCTCTGCTCGCTTCTCTCTTTTATATCTCAAAAGAGTTTGGCTCAGGGCACAATCTAACCTTGTAGATCTCATCAACATAACTGCCACTAATCCCATCTCATTAACATTATAGAGATAGGATTTACAACACATAGGAAAATCACATCAGATGATGAAATGGTGGACAATCACACAATACTGGGAATCATGGCCTAGCAAGTTGACAGGTATTTTGGGCTGACACAGTTCAATCCATGACAATTAGTATCTTGAAAGATTGATATGGTCTTTGGATAACAGGTGGTGACTTCAGTAAAAAGCAAGCTAAAGGACGACTTGGGGAAACTCCTCAGGTGGGGTCTGAACCCTCCGGCACAACCACATGATGCCTTTTCTCTCTCAGTGGAGAGCTAGAGTGAATTAGAACTTCTTTACCAAGGAAGTCTCTGGCTGGCGCTGATGGTTAAGCGCAGGACTTGCTAACCAAAAGATTGGTGGTTCAGACCCACCCAAAAGTGCCTTGGAAGTAAGGCCTGGCCATCTGTTTCTGAAAGGTCACAGCCTTGAAAACCCTATGGAGCAGTTCTACTCTGCACACTTAGGGTTGCTATGAGTTGGAGTCAGCGCAAGGCAACTAAGAACAGCAACACAAGGCACACTGACTAAGGCCACGGTTCCCCTTGTCTCGAGATACTGCTTCTCTGTGCCGAAGAGCCAAGAGCAGCATACGCAGATGCCCAGTTTGAAGTCCTGGGTGGGAACACTGCTGGCTTGATCGTTTTGCGTGTCCCTTCTGAATCACGACAGAGTTTTATTGGGGTTTCACTGAGCTCAGTGGCTATAATTGGGTTGACATCTGTGGATCCTTCAACCTCTTCTGTCTCTGCTCTGAGCAGGGTGATAGAAACAGGTTAGAACACCCTGTCCTGCTGGCCAGAACTGAGGCCTTGAGATTCACCACAGGGCTGTAGCCACAGGAGCCTCTCCCTGCCGGCCAAGGCGCCAGGCCCATTTGGATGATTGAAGTTTTCCATTCTCAGGCAGAAGGCTGAAAGTGATGAAGGTAATAGCTGAATACGGTTTTGATATTTAGAATATCAAAGAGCTCAATCTCTGGGTGATCAATCTCTATCTGTTAGTGTTTTAACAGGTCTACACCTTTGCAATGAGAAGGATCACAGAGGGAAGGTGTCCCAAGATAGGCAGACCCTAAGAAGGTCTGATACAATATAGAAGTTCAATTATTAGTTCTCTTCCTCTCTTCAGTTGTGGCTATTATTGTAATTTACTATACTTTTTTTTTTCCTCTAAGCTGTCGCCAGTAATATGTTTTGCCTTTTTCTAAAGCCAGAAAGGCAAAGGAAGTGTGACTTCCGGGTACTGTGGAATACCGTAGGGGTAGGATTTCCTTTGGTATACTTAACAGTATTAATTCTTTGTGCAGTGTATACTTACAACCAATTCTGCCAGGCATTAACCTTGTCTTTCCTTTGTATTGATCATTTTATATTTTTCTAAGTACTGTATTTAAGTGAGAACATCACTACTTGTATGCCTTCTTGCATGTAATGCTAAGTACAGTTTTTATGATGATTCTGTGTGTCTCCCTGTTGACATTTTGATTTTTATCAGATGTAAGTATAGCCAGTGAATAAACGGTTAAGTAAAGGAAGTTTCAACGTATAGTTGTAGTGCTATTTAAAAAATGAAGAAATTAAATCTTATTATTGGGCAGTTTTCTTTTTTATAATTATAGATATTAGTATTTTGGGGGGAGGGGATGAGAATTGGTATACGTATACACATATATGTTACTAGTATTTTTGTTGTTATAATCTGTTAGGAAAATGCAAAATTAGAAAAATATATTAAGGAGGGAAAAATTAGTATGCCTTATGTTCTCTGTGTAATATCAAAGTTAGTTTTATAAAATTAATTACATCTTGCATCTCCCGTTGAAGCTTGATTAGAAATACAGCTCTAGTAGTTCCTGAGACTGCACGACTTGCTGAGGTTTGCTGTGGGAATCGGTCAAGGGAGGCAGCCCAGGGTGGTGGAGGAAGAGCCTCTGTGGAGAGTAATAGAGTTTGTCTTGAATCTCAGCTCCGTGATCTGTCTCGGGCTGTGTATGTAATTCTGTGGAGCTTTGTTTCCTCATGTAAAGAAACAGCTTTGTTGTGTTGTGGTGAGGGGTGCAAGTTAAACGCGTAGCCGGACTCCAGTTTGCTTTCTGGTTTTGCGTAACTGTGTGATTGGGAGCAAGTACTTAACTAACCTCTTTAAATCTTACAATTCCCATCTGGAAAATGGGGGTTATAGCTTCTTAGAGTTCAGTTATGAAAAACAAATGACACTAAATGCATAAAAGGAGCCATGGTTGTGCTTGGCTGCAAACGGAAAGGTCGACACTTTGAACCCAGCAGCACGGGAGAAAGATATGGCAGCCTACTTTCGTGAAGATTTATAGCCTTGGAAACCCTGTGGGGCAGTCCTACTCTGTCCTAGAGGGTCACTATGAGTTGGAATCAACCCAACAGCAGTGGGTTTGAGGGGTTTTGGTGTCCAAGTTCAGTTGGAGTTTTTGAGAGGCAGTGCTGTGGTGATGGTGTTCGCAGGACAAGCACTAACAACAGCCAGCTGGGCAGATGGGCCGCTCCGTCTTCCTACTGATTTCCCCATCCTCTCAGAATGAGGGCGCTGTGAAAACGGAAGTGTCTTCAGCTGACAGTGCTGGGGTTCTGTGGGCCAGACTGATGAGAGGGGGAATTTGAAGGAGTTGTTGATGATGTCTTCAAACATTCTGCAACTCTTGTGCCCTGTGCTGAATTTGGAAGAGCTTATGTTGTAGAAACTCCTGGAAAGAAGCCATCATGGATGCTACAGATTACTGCTAGGTTTGACTCTAGTTCACACGGGTTTCCCATACTCCAGGTTTTTAAAAAATTGAATTAAGACAAAATGTTAGCTACTTTGTAGGCAACTAAATTTCCCAATTTTCATAAAAAGTACTTTTGTAAGGCCTAGTAATAATTTTCAGTGAGTCTTGGTAGAGTATCCCCAGTCCTCAGGGATGTGTATTCAGGGCTGCCCTTTATTTTTAAGTGTTAATGATTTAAACATTGAGCTGTTTTGATAATTATCGAAATAGCATGAAAACCTGCTTCTTTACCGGTAAATAAAAGTGGAAAAAAAAAGTCTAAACTTCAGTAGTGTTCAAAGTCATAACAAAGGGTTTTTGTTTCTTACTGTATTAGCAAAGATGGAAGGAAGGTTCCCTTGCTTAGGAGAAGGCAGTTGGTAGACTGAATCTCTGCTCTTCTGTTGGTGTGTAATTGGTCTGAACCACCTGAAAAGCAGGTAGACGGTTTAGCTACACCTGGGAACATCTCTGTGTCATCTCACCCATTTCTTACACCCTGGGAAATAATGAGAAATGTAGGCAGGAGTTCATTTACAAAGATGATTGTTGTAGTGCTAGTTTTAACAGTAAAAATCGAATTATAACTGAAAATGTCCAACAATGTGGAAATGATTGAGTCAGTTATGGCATGTCTGTATACTAGAATTTAGTTTTAAAGAAAATTATTTTAAAGTGAAGAAGTATGGCTCCTAATATTACTACTCAAATACCCATTGTTAAAATTAAAGAAAAAGAAAAAAAATTAATACATGCCTTTGGCTAAAAAAAAAAAAAAAGAGTACAGACAAATATTTAGTGACACCCATTTCCAGTCCCTTCCTTAAAGATACAGTGTTAACAGCTCCTTGTATATCCCTTCAGAAAATATCAGCATATGTACATATCTTTTAAAAAAATCCACACAATTGATCAATATGTACACATTGTTTTGCCCTCTGGCTTTTCCTTATAATACATCTTTCATTTATGGCAAGTAAAACATGTTTAGGCTATAGATATTTATTAGAAGAATCTTCTAGCTTATACCAGTATGACAGGTGGTTTACAGTAGATTTTTCTTCCCGAGGGCCAATACAGAAACACAGGAGTGCATAAGAGGTCATTGCACCAATCTTGTTAACAAATCACAACTTTGAAAATCAATGCCTTAGTTCATTGCTCTGTTTTCATTTAGCCGGCTGAGCAGACGGCGAGGTGGACCCGGTGCACTCGCACACTTCCGGTCCTTTCTTTGTTGACGGGGCCACCCGCCCCTGCCATCTCAGCTGATTCCACCACAGTTAATACTGGAAGATAGTTATAATGCCATCCTACTTTCAGTTTTACTGTGCGACAGTGTTTGGAACTATGTCCTCATATTTGTAGGATTCAGATTGTTCAAATACATGTTAACAAGTTCCTTTAGAATATATTTCTCTGGCCTCATAAGGGATTATCCTGCTGTATTGGGAAGACATGCCAGGGCAGAGTTACTTAATGACTTTACCTAACAATTCCGTGATAATGGGAAATTCAAACAGAAATGCCACAAAGGAAAAGAAAGCCAGCCTGGTTTCTGAGTAGATGCATAAGCAACGAGGACCACGTGTAAAACCAAATACTGATTGCTATAACCTTAAAGGATGCTGTAGATTTATAACTTGTACATGAAGTAAGGGAATCAAGAAATTATTGACTGTTGTTGCCGAAGAGCAGATGATACTTAAAATACTGCTTAGTTTCCTGTCATTCTTAAAATAAAATAATCAAAGAGCATAAACCATCTATATTTTACCAGTTAAATGCAAGCTTTTCCATTTAGGGGGATGCCACAGTGGGGTTGAGGAAGAACAAATGCATCATTAGTATACCGATAGGAGCCCTGGTGGTGCAAATGGTTAAGAGCTCGGTAACCACTGATCCTGCCCAGCAGCTCCTCAGGAGAGAGACCAGGTGATCTGTTTCCATAAACATTACAGCAAAAAAAACCCTGCGGAGCAGTTCTACTCTGTCCCATGGGGTCGCTGAGAGTTGGAATCAACTCCACGACACATAATACAGTATACTAGTAATACACATTGGAGGCTGTCTTGGCAGAGGAGAGACGAGGATAAATGAGGGGGAAAATTATGAACAAAGAAGTACCCTACAACCTGCTTAGCACCTGTTTGAAACTCTTCTCCGTTCCTTATTTCCCCACGTGTCAGTAGTGAGTGACTCAGTGTTAAATGTTTATGTTCTGTAACGTCTAGATTTTGTCTCTTACAACCACAGCCATTACCACAGGGAGCATGTTCCTTGGATACATGGTTATAATTTGTAGAAAATGTGATTTCATGCTTTAGTATTTCACATTTTATTAGAGAGAATGTTAGCGAGTTTCTTCTGAATTTTGGTGCTGTTTACGCTTACGACTATCAGAATTAATGCCGAATCCAAGCCCTGAAATGTTTGCTGTGAGTAAGCATGGCCTTGATCAAGACCTTGTAGATAAAGAAATTGCTGTTCTTGGGTTTGTTGGTGGGTTTACACTGTAGCAGTGTATCCTAAAAGGTATTTTTATAGCGTATGTTCCATATGATCAATTCATGATGCTTTGTGGTCCAGTTACTTCTACAGACGTATTTGCTGGTGCTGTTAAAGTGGAGGAGCCCTGGTGGTGCAGTAGTTAAAAGCTCAGCTGCTAACCAGAAGGTCAGGAGTTTGAGTCTACCAGCCACTCCTTGGAAACCCTATGGGGCAGTTCTCCTCTGTCCTATATTGTCGCTATGAGTCGGAATTGACTCAACAGCAATGGGTTTTTTAGGTTTGATTGAAGTGGAAGGAGTCTGTGACAAAGCTAATCATTCTGTATTGTATTCATCCACTCAGTCCTGGACTGAAAAATGTTGGTGTGAGCACAGATCCTTGTTCCGCTTCTGTTACCGCTTTACTTTTTGTTCACATTTTTGGTGATCCCAATAGTCAGGGCAGCCTGTGTGAAAATGAAGAAAAGAAATTGGTCATTTCGATCCATATTTCCACAAGTACCCACTGTTTGTTATGGATTGAATTGTGTCCCCCCAAAGTGTGTGTCAACTTGGCTAGGCCATGATTCCCAGTATTGTGTGGTTGTCCACCATTTTGTTATCTGGTGTGATTTTCTTGTGTGTTGTAAATACTACCTCTGTGATGTTACTGAGAGAGGATTAGAGGCAATTATGTTAATATGGCAGGACTCAGTCTACAAGATTAGGTTGTATCTTGAGTCAATCTCTTTTGAGATATAAAAGAGAGAAGGGAGCAGAGAGACGGAGGTTCTCATACCACCAAGAAAGCAGTGCCTGGAGCAGAGAGCGTACTTTGGACCTGGTGTCCCTGCACTGAAAATCTCCTAGACCAGAGGAAGATTGATGACAAGGGCATTCCTCAGAACCAACAGAGAGACAAAGCCGTCCCCTGGAGCTGGCACCCTGAATTGAGACTTCTAGCCTCCCAGACTGTGAGAGAATAAATTCCTCTGTGTTGAAGCCATCCACTTGTATTTCTGGTATAGCAGCACTAGATAACTAAAACACGCATGGAGAATCTGAAGCCTACACCAGTGACTGAGTTACTGATGCACTTACTTTACCCAGAAAACTGGGACGTTGCCATTCACTGCATTTCCAAAGAAACATTTTGAGGTTGGGAAGTTTAGAAACCTAGACTTTCAAGAGGTGCATGTAGAGTTTAGTTTTGTTAGACTGATACGGTACAGTTTGTGTTGATTTCATTGTAGGAGAACACCTTTTTTCTTTTTCCCTGTTTATTTTCTCCATTCTGGAACTGATTGACATGATAGCAGATAGAATCAGATTGATTTTTTGTAGAATTCATAATTATTAAGCTTTGAAATAAACTGTACTTTTTACTTATGGAAACCCTATGGGATCTGCCTCTGTTAAATGGATGGGTTCATGGGACTCATCCTGACAGAGCAGGAAAGGATAAACACACTGCATAACGATCTCCCAGGGGGTCAGGAGAGAGGTCTTCAGCCCGTCATGCCAGGATGCAGTGACGGCAGAACCAGACCCATCCCAAACACCATGATCTTGACTCAGGCAGAAGCTGGGGAGGCAAAGGGCGAGGCAAGTGCAGGCTTGGGGAAGTAGAACTAGGAGAACAGAAGGAAGTGGGTGTTGAACAGAAAGGGAAGACAAAATGCAGATTAAATACCCATCCGTGCCTTAAGCTATACACTTGACAGAGGAGGGTAGACTCTTTGGGACTGCATAGTTTGCAGGGGGTGGGGGACTTAAGAAAGATCCATTCTTGTCTGCAGGTGGCTTTACACGACACTGCGTGGACGTGTGCAGGAGGTAGAGCACTTGCCTCAGTAAATTTTGCAGGAAGGAGCACACTGACAGCTTGACTGCTCGTGACTGTGCTTCTGAGTAAATTCATTGCTAAGTGAAAGGAGGGCACAGTGAGCCCACTTGATGCCATTGGCATGTTGCTGTTTAAGCCCATAGCAGAACTAATCACTGTGCTTGTATGGATTACTGAGCAGACTGAGCAGAGATAAGCGAGGACGAACTTCAAGGCAACGTGCTGCTTATAGAGCTGTTTGTAATTTTGGCTTGGGGTTTCAGCTGCAACAGAAAATAATAGCCATATAACGAGGAGAGATTGGGGGACACTGCGATTCTAAGACTGTACCATTCACTGGATAACCCTTTAATGTAAGTTGTCTGTTTCTGAGTAGTCAGAAACATGTGACTGCTCAGATAATTTTTTCCACAAACATATGATGTTCATTTTCTCTCCGTACAGGTACAACTTTGGGTTTTTAAAGAACTTGACATTTGCTTCTAATGTTAACTGTAACGATTTCTCTCTGTTCTTGAGTCACTAAAACATGTTTGGCAGTACTTTTATATAGTTATTTGTGTATAATTGTAGACTCAAGTGAGTTTCTCAGTGATACCCATTATACCCGTTGCTGTTCAATTTTGACTCATGTAAGTCTCCTCTAAATGTAAAACTGTTTTGCACAGTGCTTGTGAATTGATGGAGCCCTGATGGCGCAGTGGTTAAGAGCTGTGGCTGCTAACCAAAAAGTCAGCAGTTTGAATCTACCAGCTGCTCCTTGGAAACACTACGGGGCAGTTCTGCTCTGTCCTGTAGGGTTGCTGTGAGTTGGAATCGACTTGATGGCAATGAGTATACGTGTACTGATCTGTGTGACATACATATATATGTTAGTTCATGGATTTTTCAATCTCAGACTTATAACATGGACCAAGGATTCCAGGAACTATTCTCGTGGCCATTTTTAAATAAGGATATTTATAGCACCCTCCCCCCCCTTACTGACTGTTGTAAAAATATGGATACAAGCAGTAGAGAAATGACTAACTAGATTTTAGAAGATCGCTAACTATGCAGCTGTCACAGAGAGGAGTAAATCTATATTGATGTGAGGAAGATCTCCAAAATATATTGTGAAATAAAAACCAGAAAGCTAGTTCATGAATACCTTGCATAGTTTGGAGCCATGTACTTCTTAAAAACACTTTTCGAAAAGATACAAATGGACAGAAAAAGAAATGGAAGGGTACACATGGTGAACTGCGGTGGCCTAGGGCCCATGGATTGTGGATTTGAGGTGTATAAGGGGACCCTCACCTGTCTACTTCTGTGGTGTTGGAATTCTTTTTTTACAAGATTGTATTCATATTCATGTTTTATTTTGTGCTATTTAAAAAACATCTCACAAAATTAATCAGTTGTAGTTTCCAGCAGTATTTGTTTAGGTATAGAGCTCTGAACTAATGGCTAACTGCGTCTTACAGATGCCAAGTAGAGATGATCTGAAACCTGTCTGTTGTTGTGTGCTGTCGGCTTGATTCTGACTCATAGTGACCCTGTGTGAAAGAGCAGAGCTGTCTCATAGGTTCCCTAGGCTGTAAAATTACTGGGAAGGAGCCCTCGTGCCTCAGCGGTTAAGAACGCGGTTACTAGCGGAAAGGTCAGTGTTTCAAACCCACCAGCCTCTCCACAGGGGAAAAGATCTGGTGATCTGCTCCCATAAAGATTACAGCTTAGGAAACCCTGTGGGGCAGTTCTACTCTGTCACAGGGGCCACTCTGAGTCGGAATCATCTCAATGGCACCGAACAACAAGAACAGTCTTACTCGGAGCAGATCGCTAGGTCTTTTCTCTGACAGAGCAGCTAGTGGGTTTGAGCCGTTGACCTTTTGGTCAGCAGCTGAGTGTTTAACCATTGCTCCACCAGAGCCCCTTGAAATCGATCTACTAGTGGATATTTAGCTTGTAAACAAAAATCCACTATGGGGGAAGAGGATGCTATAAATATATGTGTCTATATGTGCTCATAAAAACCAAAAAACCCATTGCAGTCAACTAGAGTCTGACTTACAGCGACCCTGTAAGACGGAGTAGAGTTGTCCCATAGGGTTTCCAAGGAGTGGCTGGTAGATTTGAACTGCTGACCTTTTGGTTAGCAGCCAGGCTGTCAACCACTGCGCCACCAGGGCTCTTAATCGTTTTAAACTTCAGCTTATATTTACTATTTGATCTCTAATTAAAGTAACATTCCTCATTGATTCTAAAATGGAAATAAACAGCATTGAGGCAAATTAATAATTCAAAAAATTGTTGACAATTAAAATGGAATTTTGCTTTGAAACTCTTTTCCTATAGAATATAGATTCCTTTACGTATTGTAGTAAAAAAGCCTGAAATTACATATTGGCTTTTGCTAAGACATGTAAGATGTGTTTGTTTATAATTTCCATATGGTGAAAACTCCCTATTAGACTCTGTAAATTGTATCATGGACTGTGGTGCTTAAATATTAATGTGTTTGATTACTTTTGTTTTCGTATTAAAGATTCATGGATAATGTGTACTATTCACCAGCAGAGGGCAGTGTTTCTTCATAAATTTTTTTCCAGCAACCTGGGTTTCCTTCATTGCATTTGACCTAATCTAAACTATAAAGTCCTAGAAGATATTTATTGATTATAAATTGTAAATGCTATCTTTTATATGAAAGGGAAGATGATAAAAATGGATATAATTTAGTGTAGTAAGGGGTATTTGTACTATTCTTTATATTCCCTCTAGATTAGTTATTTCTTGATTGAAGTGCTCATTGTATGCGTAGGAGTTGCATGCGTTTAACCTAAAATATCGTCAAGTTAAGTGCTTTCTGTTGTGGAATGAGACTGTAATTGGCTCCCAAATCTATTGCAAGCTGTTGGGGGTTTGATTCCTGAATGCTATCAGAGTAGCTGCTGTCTAAAGCGAGTGTGCGTGTGCAGACGCGCACACACATATCATATAAAGAAAATAGAATTTATTAGGGGAAAACCGGCAAGCTGACACGTATCTGTGTGTGCAGGACCCCCCAGCTTTGCTTCCCCCATGGTGAGGTCGACTTGAGCAGCCATAGCTGGACCGGATACACGGGAGAAAAGGGCTTCAGTGGAAGGAGCTGACCTGGCCCATGTATGACGCTCCACTTATTTACAGGGAAATGGGGACAGAAAACATCTATGTGACCAGGGACTACAGGAGCTTCTTGCAGGAGGAAGTGATCTTGCTAAAAATGGGAGCTTCTACCAAGTGTTTAGGGGAAGACCGTGCTCCTGAGCTAGCTTGGGTATGCTGAGCCAGCCCTATGCCTCAGCTACCGGGATGGGGAGGACAGGAGCAGGGACAGTAAGTGGAGGTTAGTGATGGAGAAGGGGAATGTTCACGTAAGCCTGCCAGAGTTCGAATCCTGGCTTTGTCATTTACAGATCGTTTCATTTTGAGCACAGTAACAATAATACCCCATTATGGGATAGTCGTGAGGGTTGAATGAGGCAATTGATGTAAATTACTGGACTAGTAAACTAGCGTTTAGTAAATGTTTGTCTCGTTCTCTCTGCCATGAGGTAGTGGAAAGTACCTTTAAGCAGTTTGGAATCCCCGTTTGCTGCTAACTGAAAGGTTAGACATTTGAGTCCCCCTATAGGCACCTAGGAAGAAAGGCCTGGAGATCTCCTTCTGAAAAATCAGCTATTGAAAACCCTATGGAGCATACTTCTACGTTGACACACATGGGGGCGCCATGAGTCAGAGCCGACTGGAGGGCACCTGGTAAACTGATTACCTCACACAGTGCTGCAGTGAACCCTGGGCGTCTCCTGCATTCTTGCTTCTCAGAGTTGCCCTAGGAACTAGCGGAGCTGTAGGCGAAGGCTCGCTGCTCACTGGTCACCCCTTCAGTGAGGGCAGCTCCAGTCCCTGCCAACAAGGGACAGCCCTGACAGAAACACACGTAGCCACCTTTAGAAAAATCAGAACAGCGTTAGATGTCCTTCAGAATAAACTGTGGAGGTACCAACGTGAGGATGTGTCCTTATCCTCTGGGCTCCTAGGGATTTCATGTAGGCCAAAACATTTATTCTCTGGTTTTCTTCTGGGCTGTGTGTAGAGCACAGAAAAGGATGGAAGTTCTGGGATATATTTGTATTGATTGAGTCGAACATCCGAGACAGAAAACTGTACTTCTGGGAGAAATGTTCAAATACCAAGACTCGGCTATCCTAAAATATCCTTTGTTTTTTTCCTCCTGAACCCTTTCTTTCTTTTTAAAATCCAGCAAGAAGAACAGGAAACATTTTGAAAATGCAAAAACCTACTTTGGAAGTATTTATAAGTAAAAGCTGTAATTCTTTAATCAGCTGGATACACGCAAAGGAGAAGGGTTTGCTCTTAGCCCAGCTCTGTCTCCCCGTGCGTGGAATGTGCCCTTGACTCTCCGGCTGTGGCCCAGACAGCAGATGCAGTTATGTAGGTGGGAGGAAGGGACAGCGAGCTGCCAAGGTTAGCATTTGCTCCCTCTCCCTGTGGACCAAAAAGACTCACCAGTGGGACACCTGCTTTAGTGCTACCGACCGTTAGCCTGGACGTTGTTATGACCAGCGCTACGTCCAGTGACACTGATGTTTACTGGGGATAAACCAAAACCAAACCTGTGGCTGCCGAGTCAACTTCAACTCACAGCGACCCTATGGGACAGCGTAGACTGCCCCGTAGAGTTTCCAAGGCTGTAATCTTTACTGAAGAGCCCTGGTGGCACAGTGGTTGAGAGCTTGGCTGCTAACCAAAGGGTCAGCCATTTGAATCCACCAGTCACTCCTTGGAAACCCTATGAGGCAGTTCTGCTTTGTCCTGTAGCGTCGCTATGAGTCAGAATTGACTCGATGGCAATGGGTTTTAATCTTTACGGAAGCAGACTACCACATCTTTCTTCTGCAGAGTGGCTGGTGGGTTTGTGCCTCCAACCTTTTGGTTAGCAGTTGAGAGCTTAACCACTGCGCCACCAGGGCTCATCTGTATTGGGAATAGAAGTTTTATTTTATAAACTCAAGCTACTCAGCAGCAGTTATGAGAAATCACCAGAGGTGTAGGTGGGTCTTTGCCACCGTCAGGTATTCCCAAGATTTCTTCTATTAAATGCTGTATCCAAAATCATAGAATGCTCATCAGTGTTTATTTATTAAAAAAGGGATTTGCTAGATTTGAGGCTTTGGGTAAGTTAATTTTTTTTCAGCTTCATGCAGAGGTGTAAGTATCAATAATTCCTGAGTATGCATATAATTGTATCTGATATTTTAATGATAGTGTGATAGGATAATGATATAAGCCAAGTTGTTGCTGTAGATGTATTGCATACCTTGATTAAGAAAGTAAACAAGTATATTAGGGAGTTTTAGAATTAATAGTGTCAAAAACAGTTGAAATTTATGCCCGCCCTTCTCGTGGTACAGTTCACTTTCTACCTGTGCTTGCCTGTTTAATAATATTAGCAATTATAGAAAAAAGTTCATATTTCAAGCAAAAAAACAAAAGGGATAGGGGAGGCTTGATTAATCTCCTGGATCTTGAAAATAATTTTTTATTTCCGGAATCTTAATTACAGTTTTTTTTTTGGCTGTGGAGCTTTTGTTGAGGTAGCTGACAGGCGTATTTATGAACCTGCACGGCATAGCTGACTGCTTCTGCCTGCAAAGGAATGGAGGAGGCGGGAGATGAGGAGGGGCCTGGGGCTGTGAGAGGGGATAGGAGGGGCAGCAGGGGCTGGCCACCATCCCCTGAGAGAGGAATAGGTTTTGGGTGTTGTTATGGATTGAATTGTGTCCCCCAAAAATGTGTGTCAGCTTGGCTAGGTCATGATTCCCAGTATTGTGTGATTGTCCACCATTTTGTCATCTGATGTGATTTTCCTATGTGTTGTAAATCCTGTCTCTATGAAGTTAATGAGGCAGGATTAGAGGCAGTTATGTTAATGAGGTAGGACTCAATCTACAAGATTAGGTTGGGTCTTAAGCAAGTCTCTTTTGAGATATGAAAGAGAGAAGTGAGCAGAGAGACAGGGGGACCTCATATCACCAAGAAAGAAGCACCAAGAGTATGATGTATCCTTTGGACCTGGGGTCCCTGTGCTGAGAAGCTCCTAGTCCATGGGAAGATTGATGACAAGGACCTTCCTCCAGAGCTGACAGAGAGAGAAAGCTTTCCTCTGGAGCTGACACCCTGAATTTGGACTTCTAGCCTACTAGACTGTGAGAGAATAAACTTCTGTTTGTTGCAGCCATCCACTTGTGGTATTTCTGTTATAGCAGCACTAGGTAACTAAGAGTTGTCAGTACCCCTCCCCAGCAGAGGACAGTTTTGTGGCTGTGGGTTCTTAGATGATGCCTTGATTACCTAGAGCTGCCGTAACAGAGATACCACAGGTGGGGAGCTTTAAAGAACAGAAATTTATTTTCACCTAGTACAGGAGACTGTAAGTCTGAATGCAGGGTATGGCTCGGGGAGGTCCTTCCTTGTCTATTTCAGCTTCCAGTAGCTGCCAGCGATCCTTGGTGTTCCCGGGCTTGTCTCTGTCCTCTGCCTTCCTCTTTCCCCCTGTGCGTCTCTGTGTCTATTCTGCTCTTTTCAGGACTTCGAACCAGTTCATTCTGGTTCAAGCCCCTGCTGAGAATTTGCATTTCTAACATGTTCCCTGCTGAGAATTTGCATTCTCACCCCAGATATACTGAATCAGAAACTACATTTTAACAAGATCCCTGGGTGATTCTTATGTATACCTTCCTGGGAACATGTTGGAATGAACTGGTTTGAAGCCCTGGCTCTTTTTCTAACTCCTAAGCAATTAGGTTTAGGACCCACCCTACTCTAGTATGACCTCATTAACATAACAAAAGAAACCATATTTCCAAACAGGTCCCTCCCTCCCTCCTTCCCTTCCTCCCTCTCTTCCTAATTTTTTTTTAATCAGGAAAGCTAGCCCTTGGGAAAAATTGGACAGCTCTTAGGTTTTTATAATATGTAAGCAGAATTGAAAACTCCTAGATGAAAATTCAGGCAGTCACTATGAAAAATAAAAAGTTGTCTCTGATATCCCCTGGGACCAGGCTGATGTGAGAGTTTCTGGTAGCTCATGCAATTTTAATTAGAACATATCGCTGTTAATGTAGAAAAAGGTAGTGTGACAACTGAGTACAGGTAATAATTGATGGTCTGGGTGCTAAGAACTCTCAGGAGCAACTACACTTTCTGCTTTCCCAGTTGAATTTTCTCCTCTTGCCCTTCCTTGCAGCTCAGAGCCCAGCTCTGTTCTTTATTTACAGCATTTCTTATTCATTTATTTTTTAAAAATATTTTTAGTGAACTTTATTTTTATTGTGCTTTAAGCGAAAGTTTACAGAGCAAATTAGTTTCTCATTAAACAGTTAATACACAAGTTGTTTTGTGACATTGGTTGCCAACCCCACGATGTATCCACACTGTCCCCTTTTCCACCTTGGTTTCCTCATGTCTGTTTGCCCTGTTTTCCTGTCCCTTCCTGCCTTCTTGTCTTTGCTGTTGGGCAGGTGTTGCCCATTTAGTCTTATACTGATTGAACTGCTATTGAACTAGAAGCATGTTCCTCACGTGTGTTATTGTTTGTTTTACAGACCTGTGTCATCTTTGGCTGAAAGGTGGACTTTGGGGGTGACTTCAGTTCTGAGTTAGCTGGGTGTCGAGGGGCCGTAGTCTTGAGGGGTCCTCCAGTCTTCGTCAGACCTATAAGCCTGGTCTTTTTTTGTGAATTTGAATTTTGTTCTATATTTTTCTCCTGCTCTGTATACGGCATTTCTTATTTTCTGCTTTTTAGAAAGGATTGTCTAAGACAGTGACAAAAGAGTACATCACTCCCTGGCCAATGGCCCTTGTTACACCCTTGTAGGATGCCACATATTTATAGTAAAGTCAGTGTTAATAATGAGGGGTGCGTTGGTATTGGGCCAACTTCTGGGTGCCCGTTGACTTTAAAAAAAAAAAGCGAGAATCACATTTCTCACGGGCCCTTTTGGTTTTGATGTCTTCCTATCTCTCCCTGTTTTGTTAAACTTATAGGAATGAGCACAAATACAAAATTCTGGAATTAATTTAACTTTATTGTCAAAATTAACACATTAAATACATCTGGAAGGAAAATATTTTTATGGGGTCTTTTTTAGTTTAGGAAAAATAAACTTTCCTTACAGCTTTGAAGATAGATTGCTGTATTAATTTGTTATACTACATCATACCTTATTTTTCTTGTGTAAAAATATGCAAGATGCATATCATCTGTTCCTGGTCTTCAGATTATGCAAAATGAGTGTTCTGTCATCTACAGAAGAACATTTGTCTCCAAGTCTTCATGGTTTCTGTGAGGGGGTAGGGGGCTGCGTGCTAAAAGGGTAGGAAACAAAAGAAATTGACCTTCCTCTGGAGCAGTCATGTTCAATGTATTTTCTTGTGACAGTTATCAATACCGAAAGCCAGGACTGATGAGGATATAGAGATGCCTGCCACTTTGAGGTTGGGGGTTAAATTCCCTTTCATTTCAGAAGAGACAGGAAATGATTGTCACAGTGTGATCATTACAAAGTCATTGTCCTCTTTGTATTTGGCACTTTGGATGCTGTTCCATTGGCAAGATTTGATTGTTTTTAACCCTTAAGAAAGAGAACAAAGCTATGGGGAAAAAATACATTTTTCCATCACCCAAATCAAGAGATCCTCTGCTTGTATTTGTCTGTCCTTGACTTGCGCATCATCTTGTATCATCTTCCTGGGACCTTATTGTAGCTTTAATCTTGGTGGGTCCATTATGAATCCAAAGTATAGCCCTCGAAACAAGGAAAAGGCCGTTTAAACCCGTCGGTTTCCTCTGTAAGCTGTAGGTGAATTTGTCGTTGTTAGCTGCTGTCCAGTCGGCCCCAGTTCATCTCGACCGCATGCACAATGAGAACAGACCTTTGTGAGCCATAGGGTTCTCATTGGCTGATTTTGGGAAGTAGCTCATCCCTTGCTCACTGACCTCCAGCACGTGGCCCAGCCCACTTCTGCCCCAGGACCCCTGTGCTCCAGGATCCCTTTGTCTGAGATGCTCTCCCCACCAGATTCCTGCATGGCTCACTCCCTCACTTCTTGAAGTGTTTGCTCAAATGTCACGTTTCTTCAGTTTTCATTGGAAACCTCTCCATAGTGACTAGTCTCTCTTCCTAGGGTTTTCTCCATAGCAGTTAACATTTGACATGCGCTCTATTTGGCTTATTGATTGACTGATTGATTGACTGACTGCCCCAACTTGATCATAAGCTTCATAAAGGCAAATATTTTTGTCTGTCTTTTCACCCCTGTATCCCAGTACCTAGAGCCGTAACTTGCACACAGTACGTGCTCAATAAATATTTACACAATGAATGAATGAACACATGAATGAACAAAGATTACAATGACAGAATGAGGGTTGCAAAGTTCCAAACTTTAGCCCAAATCTTAGCTGCTGCTGATAAGCTTTTGTGAATTTCTTTCTAATCCTCAGCTTTACTTTTTGTTTTATAGCTAATATTCTAAATATTTCCAGTTTCATTTACTTTTCAAAAAGTACCCATTGCCATTGTCCAGGCCATGTGGCTGGTACGGTCATGGTTATAATCATAAGTAAAATGACTCTTTCTTTTATTCCTATAAGTGCCTTGTTACATTCATCAAAGAGAAGAGTTAGAATTACTGGAAATTGTGTCAGCAAGACCCTTTCTGTGTCAGGAGTAATGGAACTGCAGCCAGAAATCAGAGATGGGATGCTTGGCTCCCGCATTCTGGTTCGGGCCCATTGACCTGAGCATCAGCTACAGAAATGGGTTGCATGTCAGATTCATTTCCAAAGTGATGTTTCTATATTAACTTAAAAGGCAGTCTTGTAATTTCTCAGTAAATCCCCTCATCTTATGTTTTGTTACATGCTTTAGATTCTCCTCAGGTGTAACTTTCCATCTCTCTAAATCAGTCTATTTTATGAGTACTTATTTGGCAAAGCCAGTGTGGTTTAATATTGTTATTCTTTACTCAGTTTGCAAAGTGTCGTCCCCTCCCCTTCCCCCTGAGGACCAAGATTATAGTTGTATGATAGCTCCTTTATTATTGTTACCAGATGGAAACCCCAGGTTCTTACTCAGCATGACTCATATTGGCCAATAAACGAGAGACCGAGGTGGGAGAACAGGAAAGGCACCTTTATTTCATTGTACAAGGAAATGGAGTCAGTCGGAGCTGCTGCCACCAAGACTGCTCACCAAGGTGGGCAGGCAGGTTACTTTTAAAGAGGTTTACAAGTAGGGAGTTCATACAAGTTACATCAGCAACATTCTTAATCATACTACGCAGGCGCAATGGGGTTTACATATAACCTCCAAGCAAAAGCAGGATTCAAATGCAAAGCTAGGGGTGTGGGGGCAGCAAAGGAAACGATTTTTCGGTACAACACTGTAGGGGAGGCAGCCAGGTAAAGAACACAGAACTGGGGGGGCTCTGTCTCTCTCTCATATATACAACATTTGAATCAGCCTCCAGAGAGATTGTTAAAATTAAAAAAAAAAAATGTCCTACAAAAAGCCTTTTCCTCTTTTGGAATAAAAGTGTCACACTGATGCTGCCTCCAGCCCTGCTTTCTGACCCTCCGTGACCCGGAGCTGTGCCAGTCACATGGTCATACTTGCGGTTTTTATTCAAATTTTTTTCTTTTGAAATGCTGAATCATTTCTGCTGACCTTGTTTTATTATTGTTATTATTATTTTTGAGTTGTTTTCTTACAAGTGCCATCTGAATGTTTGCAGCCCATCATGACCAGCGTTAGGGTTAGCATGAGCACTCCTTGCTAGTGAATTGTATTCCTGTGTTCATTTGCAACAGTCCGTCGGGAGACAGAACGTGGTCAGCACAGCCAAATGTTGCAGGCCAAGTTCTCTGGAGTCTCTGTGGGTTTGACACCTGAACCGTGGCCAGGTTGAATCTACCTGAACTTTGTGCTCCTCCTGGAAAATAGCAGTTAAAAAATGGTACCCAGCTTACTGTGAAACAACCGTCCCCATGTGACTTAGAGGAGACTCTGGATGCCCCCCTGTGTACCTATGACATGGCCAGATGCGGAGCCTCCAAATTCCCATTCCTTGCCTCAGAAATGATTAGCTGGGCTCCTTCTCCCCACTGATCAACTGGAACAAAATACTTCTTAACCAGACTTTGGTTAAGCGTCTCGCCTTCCCTCAGGTCCCTGAGCGTTGATTCACCCTCAGTCTGAGCCAGCCCAGCCCCTGCTGAAGGGCCACTCCCGGGGAACAGGCTGGCCGCAGGGTAAAACATTCTCTGGTCTGTCTTTTCATCTCCATTCTTTCTAGCCCTGTTGGTTGCTGTGTGCCATGGATTCAGATATGGACATCCAGAATCCTCTTTCCGATTGCTGCTGGCTTTCTCCTTTTTTGGAAAATGTGAGCTGTGAGTTTCTACTTTAATGCAGAACTAGAACCTATAGGAGGGAGGAAGAGATGAGTAATTGCAGGAGCTTTTGTTTGTTTGCTTTAATTTCTCAGAAGGAATGGGCTAGCTTAATATATTGAGCAGTGTTTCTGCCTCCAGAGCTGCTTTGCACAGGGCTCTACCTTCCTGTCTGCCCGGGGTTGCTGATGTGGATGGCCACCATCAGAGGCCCCCTTGCCCGCCGGGGGTTAAGGGAGCACAGTGGTCAAGGACATGGCTGGTAACCACAGGGTTGACGGTTCAAACCCACCCAGCGGCTCCGTGAAGATTATAGCCAAGAAAACCCTGTGGGGCAGTTGTACTCTGTCACATGGGATTGCTGAGTTGGAATTTGACTCGATGGCTCCCAGCAGCAATAAGAACAAATGATGTAGTAGTGCTACCTCTTGAGAAGTTCGTCGTTGTCGTTAGCTGCCGTGGAGTTGGCTGCCAACTTTAGAGTCCATGCAGCACAGAACGAAACATTGCCTGTCCTGCACCATCCCCATGACCAGTTGCAGATGGGACCATTGTGATTCATAGGGTTTTCCTTGGCTGATTTTGAAGGTAGATCACCAGGCTCTTCTTCCTAGTCCATCTTGGTCTGGAAGCTCCACTGAAACCGGTTTAGCATCATAGCAGCATGTAAGCCTCCAATGACGGATGGGTAGTGGCTGTGCATGAGGTGCACTGGCCAGCAATTGAACCTGGATCTCCTGCATGGAAGGCAAGAATTCTACCACACCTCTTGAGAAGTTTTAATGAGTTTATAATTTTTAAAAGGCCATTGGGATATGAACTAGGAGCTGCAGTTAGGCCTAGGGTCATAGAATTACTTGTCACTGGAGTGGAATGGACCCTGAACTCCCGTTCTCTGGGTTTCTAGAGAGCAGCGTCTGCAGAGGGCCATTGCGGGTGGCAGAGTCTGTGGTCAGAGATGTGCTGCATGAGTCTTGCTCCAACAGATGACCCATTGAGCCCAGTTAAGAAAGGGGCAGCTGGTGACAGTGAGGGCCGAGCCCTTGAAGGGTGGCTGTGTCACACACTAGGTGTCTCTTCTTTGTGAGCAGATTATCCATTATGGTGCAAGTGGGTGTTAGGCATTTATTCTTCCAAGAAAACATTTCCTGAAGCCGAGGCTCCAGCTGTGGAGGCAGCGTGATGGTGTGGAACGATGCTGGTCAGGACTCAGCTGAGCCAGGCTCCGAGGACCTGAGACCTGTCCGCTTGCCTCCTGGAGACTCACCTTTCTCCTTGCTCACTGAGAATGTCTGTAAAATGTATGGCTTTAGAATTAAATGAGCTAATATCAAGCCTTTGTAGATGTAAACAAGTATGAGATGATCGTAGAGGAGCGGTTGTGGAGAAATAATTTGCAAAAACAAGATCAACATAAAATTGGAGAATCAGGTAAAAGGTGAAAACTTATTCTCTGAGAGTGTGCTTTCATTTTTTACTTTTGACAAGACTTTATAGCTCTATTCAGTTATTTGCATAATCAAAATCATATCCTATGAGTAGCAGCAGTTACAATATACACAGTATAAAAGTGATTACATCCTTCTTGTTGTGAAGCCACAGGATCTTTCCAGTCTTAACTTCAGGACCTTGTTTCTATCTCGTTCCACACCGGAGCGTGAATAAGGTCTGGCGCTAAGAACACACGCTGGGAAAAACAAATCAAGTGCCTCCAAGTACCGTTTATCACAAACATGCGTGAGGGAAATAGATGTTCTGACTTCCGAAACAATTGGAATATTTTGACTGGGTTACAAATGTTTAAAAGGTGCTCCTTATTTTTTGGCTTACCTGCGTGACTCTGTCTTATCAAGATTTAGAATTTGTTGTTTAGCATTGGAAACTCTAGTCAGATGACCTGGGAATTCTCAATTATGTATTATTGTCTTTTAATTATTGCTTAATTTCTTCTTCATAAATACGCCAGTATTATTGGTAGATATGATTAAATACATGGATGTTTACTTTTCTTAGTTATTATTTATACTATCGATGGAAAATGCATTGGGTGAGTGTAGCCTTTTGGTAAAGTCAGTGCAGATTTTTCATCATTGTTACCAGAAAGAAATAAACTCCTCAGAGACTCTGTACTTAAGAATGTCCTGAGCATTTTGAGTTACCCTCTAAGGTAATGGAGGTAAAGGAACTGATAATAAGTGACTCTGTAAAAATGGTGCAGCGAGGTCAGATCTCTGTAACTTTGGGGGAAGGGGAAAGTGGAGAATGAAGATCAACATCAGCCCAAGGTTAATTTCTGTGAGGTGGAGGTTAGACATACCACCACCCTCCAACCTTTTTTTTTTTTTTAACCAGTTCTGACACCAGCTGTCCCTTCTACAGCACTTTCTATCTGCTTCTCTGCTGGGTTCAATAATTCATTACAGTGGCCACACAGAACTCACAGACCATACTCATGATTATGTGGCTTATTAGGGAAATACCATGTTACAATTCAGGATCAGGAATGACTCAGGATACAGTTTTTTGGCCAGGACAGCGTCTCCTCAGCCGTGCCTGCCTGCAGGCCTCTTTCTTGGTTCGTGACCTCTCAGCCTCCCAGCCCCTCGGCCCTTGCCCTGCTTCGGCAAGTGTTACAAAGCTCTTTAGCTCTGCCAGTAAGTGCCTGGAAGCATCCTACTCTGCCAGCAAGCCTCCTGCCCGAAGGTTCTCAGCTCTCTTTCTCTGTGGGTTGGTACGCCCACTGTAGCTGCCTCACTCCTTGGGCCAGTAAGCCCACTGTACCGTCTCACACCAGTCTCCTGGTGTTACAGCTCTCTCTGTCTCCTGGGTCTAGGAGGTTCTCAGCGCAGGGACCCTGGGTCCAAAGGATGCACTCGTTTCCCAGCTCTTTTTCTTGGTGGTAGTGAGGTCCCCCTCCCTGCTTCTGGGATTGACTCCTTTTAAGCCTAGTGAGATGGCAACACTGACCAGTACCCTTTTTAGGGTTTCGTACGCCTTATTTGTGTGGTTCCACCTCCTGCCCCCTGCAAGGGTTCCGTGCACCTTATTTGCATTATTAGCAAGCTGTCCAATCCCCTTGGTGGGCTACAAGCACCTTATTTACATAGCCCTACCCAGTCATTGTGTGAGAGTCATGAAGGCTGTGGCTAGAAGGCCCATATTAAGTAATTCACTGCACCACAGACACTAATTGGAATATGTCGCTAAGTGGCGCAAATGCTTCAGACCTTGACTACTAGCCAACAGGTTGGCAGTTCAAACTCACCCAGGGGTGCCTCAGGAGAAATGCCTGGCAATCTGCTTCTGAAAGGCCACAGCTTTGAAAACTCTGTGGAGCAGTTCTACTCTGCACACATGGGGTTGCTGTGAGTTGCAGTCGACCCGACAACAACGAACAACAGCAACAGTTAGAATATGAGACACATCAGACTTGCCTCCCAAAGCAAGAATTTTTTTCTTTGAGGGGCTTCTCCAGCCATTGTCTGAGGCTTCCGGGGACTCACAGAGCTGCTGGTCTCAGTTCTACCTTCTAGAGACATCAGAATATGCTACTTCTTTCTTCCACATGGCATGCTTCCAAACGAGTGAAGATGTCTGTTTTGGGTCCCACTCTGCTGTGTGAAAAGACCAAGTTCTTAGACTTTTAGGGGTACTTTCACTGTTTCTCACCACTTCTCCTGCTCCTCCTCACGGCACTCTTGCAAATCATTGCCTTTGCTCCCTGTCTCTGCTCCTCACTCTGCGTTCCTCTCAAGACTTTCTTCTCGTTATTTTGTCCCAACGCCACTAAAATGCTTTAATTGTTGACCTGTGCCTTACCCAGCCAACATGCAGTCTGTGTACTCATCTTACTTGACCTTTCTGTAGCGTGGGGCCACCCTTCCCTTCTTGAAACACTGTTTTCTCTTGACTGCCACACCCTCACACTCTTGGGAAGAGTTGATGTACTCACTGTCTGCATTTCCTCACCTCCTGTTCCTTCCTTAGCCCACTCCAATTGGGCTGTCGGAACAGTTTTTATCAAGGCCACCTGTGTGTCCATGCCAGGCTGGTTCTCCATCTTCATACTCTCCATCCTTGAAACACGTTCTTCTTTTCTCCTCCACAGCATCCTGATTGCCTGTTTTTCTTCTAACCCTCCTGGCTTTTGCTCCGTAGCCTCGTTTGTTAGCTCCCCCTCCTTTACCAGATCTCCAAATATTAGAGGGCCACAGAACTCTGGCCTTGGTCCTCTTCTCTGTCTTCCAAGTTCTTTATCTATGTGGTTGTCTTCTCTGTATTAGAAGGTAAGTCCCTTCTGGGTGGGCACATATGTCTGTCTTGTCTGTGCCTGTATTGCCCAAGCCCAGGGCGGTACAGTAGGTGGGGACTGATTGCCCAGACCCTTCATCATTCCACCGTTACTTGGTTTGCATGTTCTGTTTCCCCACAGTTTCCTAAGACTGTAGACAGTGGGTGGGTGACCACATGGAACATTATTTCTGAATTCTGGAAGGTAGTTTCCTACCTCACCCCCTCCCATGTCCTTTTTTTCTGATAATGGCACCACCTGTTGTGGCCTGTAGAGGCTGGGGTCTTTGCTGTAGTGGGGGTGCCTCCCTCCTGTTTTATCCCTGTGATCAGTCACTCTGCTTTCTTCATCGTTACCCACCTATCTGTTTTCAAAGCTTCACTTTTTACCACCTTAGAAGTTGATCACTGCCCCTTGGCCCTCGTCTCCTTCTTTCACTCTGCAGTTTACTCTGCTAGTGCAAAACTCTGAAGTTACTTTATTAAAGGATTAGCATTTTTTTTTATTATGGTAAATATATACGTAACAAAACGTTTGTCATTTCAATAATCTTCACATGTAAAGTTCAGTGACATTAATTACGTTCATTGTATTGTTCAAGCATCACCCTTATCTGTTCCAAAATTATACCATCAGCCTTAACAGAAGCTCAGTGTCCCGTAAGCATTGAGTCTCCTTTCCCTCTCTTCCCACTCTTTATCCAAACTCTGCACACACTTCAAGGCCGACCTGAGTGTTTTCGTCCTCTGTAAAGATTTGTGATCACCCCATGCTGAAGTTATCTCTCTTTGCTGTGAAATCTTCAGTTATCTCTACCTTAATTGCAGTGCTTAGACTTTTCTTTCTTGTGTTTGCTTATATCCTGTAGGTCATTGAAGATTAATGCTTGGCCCTTGCCTTTTGTCCAATAAATTCTGAAGGAAGGTAGGAGACCTGAATGCATTTAAAGAAACAAAGTGCCCTTTTACTATTTACTTACCTATCCGAGGTGTCAGTTCTCTTTTAACTGTGTTTATTCTTCCATTTCCAAGTTAATAACAGCTCACATTTGAGTGTAGTGTTTTGCTTTCCACAAAGCAGTACATGCTGTACTGTTTTTTTCTTTTTTTAACAACAGTAAAATGAGACAGTGTATATGAACTCTATAAAGCGGGCAGAAATTGAGGCATAGGGGCTGGTTCTTGGATTAAGTGCCACTCTGCCGTGGTCACTGGTCCAGTCACTTCACATGTCCTATTGAGTAGAATCTTCTTAGTAGATCCATTTTACAGAAGGGGAAATTGAAGCCCGTGGGTTCCCTGCTGGTGGTTTACCTAGCTGGTGTTTCAGTCAGATTGGTAACCTAGGTATATTTGACTCCAGCGTCCTGGGATTTGCAAGAAGAAAGGATATTTTGCATGTGCTAAAGAAGAATATTTAGAATGTTCATCTTTGCTATTCCGAATTTTGAAGAAATAGCAGTTTTCTTTCAAATGTCTTTTTTTTTTTTTTTTGTATTTTTTGAGGATTAAAATAGACTTGATTTCTACAGCCCTCTGCCACTTCTTCCCTTTATGGCTCATAAGAGTCTCATTACTGAAATGTCATTAATTTTATCGGCCCCTGAAGGATGTTACTTACTCTTGATGAGTCCTGAGGGTCTTCAGGATATTAGTCCCATTTTAACTCTTCCTGGTGTAATTTTATCGATGTGATGCTTTTGACTTAATTGGGTTCAGTAAGTTTGACAGTGGAGAAGGACATTCTCCTTGGGATTGTGCTAGAGTCTCTCTCCCCCAAGATTCCCTGTAGAAATCAAACAACTCAGAGTCAGCAGTTCTGGGGATCCCCTAGAGGGCAGATTCAGCCACTGATGGGAAGAACTCCAGGGCAGATGTCCAGTAGGTTTTGGGGAATGTGTTGAATTTTCACACCCACGGAATAACTTCTGCCCCGTTCTCTCTTGCTTTTACAGAATTGTCAATATGAGTTGTTTCTGTAAATTCCTCCAGATTCTTTTTTTAAAAATAAATCCATTCATTTTTAATTGAATGCCTAAAATAGACTGTGGCTAGAAAATAGAGTAGCTGTTGCGTTTAGTGGCAGTTCTTTAGAAAAAACTCCCGAAAGGATATGCATAGCGTAAGTCACTCATACCTCTTTAGCAATCTATGTTCTTCTCTTGGAAAAGGACGAGACCTCTAATGCAGTAGTTCTTTCACTTTAGAGTAGATAAGAAATACCTAGGGAACCTGTAAAAAAATGCAGTCGCTGGGCCCCCTCTGCTGCACCTTCATTTCTCTGCAGAGGCATCTTGGTGAATTCTGATGCTTGCAACCCCGAGTGCATTCTGTACACAGCCGTGAAAGGCTGATCCATCTTCGCCTGTGACGAATGCCTTCTTTTGCCAGGATCCTTCAGGACAACCTCTACTTTATGTGGAGTCATCTAACTTCTTGACTGCAGAGGTGTGTGGGGTATTTTCTGTCCCTCTCACCATCGCATTGTACCTAGATCTGCTCGGAAATGAACGCAGCGGGTATTGCTGGATACCTGCCAGTTGAAAAGATGGGCTTTGCCTTGTTTTTCCACCTGACACCCCCAGTGTGACACTCCATACCCTGACGACAGTAGTAGTTTTGCAATTGCTCAGAGAGATGTATATCTAGCAATTAATTTTAGTAAAAAATACATTGGTAAACAACCAGTAATACACATAAAATAACTTTAAGTTGCCAGCATTAAAGTTCAGCAAAAGGTCATGGGAATCAGTGTTTTATTAAGAAATACACGTCATTTAGTTGAAAGGGACATTTTATGGACTCCAAAAATGATCCTTGACTAAACCAAAACCAAACAAAAATCCATTGCTGCTGAGTTGATTCCGACTCGTAACGACCCTATAAGACAGGGTAGAACTGCCTCATAGGGTTTCCAAGGCTGTAAATCTTTTGCGGGAGCAGATTGCCCCATCTTTCTCCCATGGACCCACTGGATGGGTTTGAACTGCTGACCTGTTGGTTAGTAGCTGAGCTCCAGCAGAGCTCCTTGACTAAACATTCATGCTTAATAATTTCCTCCATATCAGAGTGAAAACTATTCTAAATGTTAGTCTTTTATGGGCTATGGTTGTTAGTAAGTAGTTTGAATCCACCAGCTGCTCCTTGGAAACCCTGTGGGGCAGTTCTGCTCTGTCCTGCAGGGTCGCTATGAGTCGGAATTGACTTGACGGCACTGGGTTCTTTTTTTTTTTAGTCACATCTTACTGGCAGTCTTATCGGGGGTAAAAAATGTTTCCTGTGGGACTGTGTATGAGAACTATATCAGGCTATAAGAAAATTATAATTAATTTTCTTATAAAAATTATAATGGATTCTACTCAATTAAAAATAAATCTTAAGTAATAGTCTCACCAGGTCCCTGGGCTGGGCCCTGCAGGGTGGACAGAGGTGAGTGAGGACAGAGAAGAACCCACAATTTAGTGGGGAGATGAGTTCAGATGGGTTGTAACCGCCACAGTAGAGTTCTCGTGCCATGCAGAGGACAGGTACCAGGAACAGGGTTCTGCCACAGTGTTTGGGGCTGGTGGGGTAAGAGTGAGATGACGTGGGTGCCATCAGGGAGGGACTGCATAAAGGAGTGAGTGGCATTTGATGCCGGAATCCAGCAGGTGTGTAGCTGCACATGAGATGAGGAGGTGCTCCCGTCAGATGAGCAGCCCCCCAAGGACAGAGGTGGGGAACATATGATGTGTTCCGGGGACCAAGTGGACCTTCCCATTTCCTACGAGGAGGAAATAGGGGATGGGATCATATTCTTATGGCCTTGAATAGTGGGCTTCTAGGAGGAATTTAAGGAGCCCTGGTGGCGCAGTGGTTAAAGCACTTGGTTGCTAACCGAAAGGTTGGCAGTTCGTTCCCACCCAGCAGCTCTGAGAGAGAAAGACCTGGTGATCTGCTACCGTAAGATTACAACCTAGAAAATCCTATGGGATAGTTCTACTCTGTCACATGGGGTCGCTATGAGTCGAAAATCGACTTGACGGCACCTAACAAAAACGACAAGCAGGGATCTAGGAAATTAGTGAGCTTAATAATGCCGTCTCCCCTAGTTTTAAAATCTTTTAGCTTTGTGCCTTAAAGAATATTTAAAGAAGATTAAAAAAAATTTTTTATTAGAAACACATACATTTGATATATAAAAAAAAAAAAAAAAACATTGCAGTTGAGTTGATTCCGACTCATAGCAACCCTAAAGGACAGAGTAGAACTGCCCCATAGGGTTCCCAAGGGGCGGTGGTGGATTCGAACTGCTGACCTTTTGGTTAGCAGCCATAGCGCTTAACCACTATGCCACCAGGGTTTCCATTTTATACATAGGGAGGCTGAAGTAGAGATTGAGGGGGTGACGCTTCAAAGTATACAATCAAAGCAACAATAATAGCAGCAGGTAGCAGTGGTCACCCTTCAGTCATTTTCTCATTTAATCCTGACAACAACTCTTCAAGGTAGGTGTTATTACTTCTCTTTTTCTGGGGAGAAAACAGAGGCAGTCTCTCCCTGGGACACACCCAAAGGAGCAGAGCCAAGATTACAGCTTGTGACCACTTCCACACACTCAGTGGCTCTCCACGGCAGCATAGTTTGTCCGCTATGGGAAGTTTGGCAGTGAAGACATTTTTGATTGTCACGATTGGGAAGGTGGTGTTGGCATCTAGTAGGTGGAGGCCAGGGATGCTGGTAAATGTCACACAACACACAGGACACCCCATCGCAAGGAATTGTCCTGCCCATGATTCATTTGTGCTGAGGTGGAGAAGCCCTGCCCTAACTGTATTGCACACTTTGTAATGACCCTTTATGCAGACCTCTGTTAAGTTAGCTGTACAGCTAATGTAAGGAAAAACATGTTTATCTGTTCCTTGGCTTTGGATTGTACAGGAGGTATCGTGAGTGCATTTATATTTCTGCAGTAATAAGATATTCTTCAAGTATTTTAATTTTATACAGTAATGGATATCTCGTATTACTAAGTAATACCATATTTAAGTGACATAAAATAGACTATCAGCATGAATTGAATCAGCTTTTCTAAAGCAAATTCTAGAATTTTCCCACAGGTATAATAGGTATTAGGATGTTAACTTTAGAAAGCCCGTGGTAGATTCTGACAGGTAATTATGCCTATACCTTCCAATTCCCTTGGTTTCTTGGATTCTGCTGGTCGTGCCGTTGGCCTAAGGGAAAGATGAGCACTAGCATCGCCTGCCCATCTGAAGCAGATCGAGCTGCCCACTGCACGTACCAACGGCTGAAATGAAACAGATTTGGGAAAGGAGTGGCTCGGACCACGTTGAAAGCCTGCTTTCCTGTGAAAAATGTGGGTCTGATGCTAGATAAAGGAGCCCTGGTGGTGCAGTGGTTTAAGCACTCGGCTGCTAACCAGAAGGTTGACAGTTTGAATCCACCAGCTGCCCCTCAGGAGAAAGATGAGGCAGTCGGCTTCTGTAAAGATCACAGCCTTGGAAACCCTACAGGGCAGTACTGCTCCGTCCTGGAGGGTTGCTGTGAGTGGGAATCAACTGCACGGCAGTGGGTTTAGTTTTTTTTATTTGGATGCTAAATAGACATTGTTTTTCACCTGGGACCCTGGCTCTGCCAATAACTTTCGGGCTAAATTTTTACGTACAAATTATGCAAGAATGCTATGCTAATAACAAACTTTGAAAGTGCAAATAAAAGCCCTTCTTTTACAAGTGAATTTGCTGGTAGTTTGATTAATATTTACACATCTATACTTTTAATGGAGCTGTGGTGGCGCAGTGGTTAAGAGCCTGGCTGCTAACCAAAAGGCCAACAGTTCGAATCTACCAGCTGTTCCTTGGGAATCCTATAGGGCAGTTCTACTCTGTCCTGTAGGATTGCTATGAGTCAGAATCAACAACGGGTTTGATTTGGGGTTTTTATACTTTTAATAAATGTATAAGACGATGGGTGTGGAGAACGTGGAGGCCTGGTAGTCAGATAACAATATAATATAATGGCAGAGTTTTTGGCATGTTTGTTTTTGGAATGAACGGGGTTTTTAATTACAGTTATTCCAGCTCTTTCACATTGTAAAGAGAACCTGAGCTTTTAATTAAGTAGTCTTTTAAAAATAAGAATTGAATAATTTTTTCTAAAATTTAATTTTGATTCTAGTTTATGTCTTACTCTAATTTTTATTTAATTGAATATCGGCTGATCCTTTAAAAAAGCTTTTGTAACTAAGATGAGATCAACTTGTTAAAATTCAGAATTTTTAAAAGTAATATTTCTTATGTTTATAGTAGTCCCACTCTTCCAGTTTCTCATTATAATGTAACCAATATCTTTTATTGTCAAAATAATCCAGAATTTAGCTTTTATTAAAAAAACTAAACCCATTGCCATAACAACCCTATAGGACAGAGTAGAATTGCCCCATAGAGTTTCCAAGAAGTGGCTGGTGGATTCAAACTGCTGACCTTTTGGTTAGCAGCTGAGCTCCTAACCACTGCGCAATCAGGGCTCCTAGCTTTTATTAAAAAAAAAAAAAAAAAACCCTTTGCCATTGAGTTGGTTCCGACTCATAGCTTTTATAGTAGGATATAAAATAAAGATTGTAAAAAGGACAGTAAATGTATTACTTTAATATATCTCTTTGTTGTTTGTAGTCTTGCTGTTGTCACTGAAAAGCATTTCATTCCTCCAGGGAACTACTTATCCAAAAAAATGAAAGTTCTGATTCTAGTCAACAAGGAACTTACATTCCAGATTTAAGTCGTTTTTTTTTTTTTTTTAAAGACAGTATGAAAAGTAGAAGAATAGAAAAAAATTAAATGAATAGAAAATAGTAATAATTTTTAAATGTCACCTTCTTATTCAGTGATACTTATTGGATAACATTGGCAGAAAAGTATACTTAAGTTCAAGATTTCACATACTTAGTTTTAAAAACAATTTTGTTAAATTTATTTTGGGTTACAAATGAAAACTAGACTTACTTAGAGCCAGAAGGTTGCTTCTACATGTGGTGTTTATTTACATCCTAAGAGGAGGGTGACAAACACATAAACCAACAATATGAGGAAAAACAGAACAAAGCAAACAACAACGAAAACAGCCTTATGATTTCAGGATACCCAGATGTTTGTGTGGTTTTTTTTAAACTCCATTACTCACTAAATTGGTGTTTTTACTTCAGTTAGAAAGATTTTTTCCCCCCACATAATTAAGTAACTCTGTATCTATTTTTAAAACTACATATGCTGTAAAAATTGGAGATTTGTGGGTGTGTGTATACAAATATATATACACAGTATTGTTCTACATGGACTTGATTTGCTGAGAAAATCAGTGCTTGAGTACATCTATAGCGTAGATGGTAGGGATTCAGAAAAAGACATTCTTATTGTTTTAGATATTAAAAAAAATTCTCTTTGCATTTCTATGAAGTCATAGTCTCTTTGGATAGCACAATACATTAGGTAATATCATCCTGAGGTAAACTGCAGCTTTCTCAGTTGAAATCATCCAACCCGTTTTTCTGAGCTTTGCCCAGGTTGCTCCTGGTTTAGTTTGAACTCTCTATCTTTCTGGTGAATGGGACAGATCCTGGCCTTGGCTATTTAGAAAACAAAAGTGTCTGTTCTCTGGTAGCCAGGTCGTAGGAAGTTTGCACACGTGAACAGTATTTTGGGAGCTACGGAGAGCAGTGGTTCAGAGCACAGGCTGTAACTCCTGATTCTGCTACCTGCTAGCTGTGTAACCTTAGTTAAGTTACTTAACTCTTCTGTGCTTCATTTTCCCTGAAATGATGAGATAATAATACTTACCACACAGAATTATTATTAGAGGTAGGGATACCTATATAAACATTTTATCACAGTGCCCAGCATTTAGCATTGAGGAAATGTTCATTAATGTCTGTTGATATTCACCTGGTTTCAGTTACAGATTGTAGACCCAGATGCCCCCAAGTTATTGATCATCTTTTGGCCATTTACACTAGACTTCATGTAGATCACTGCCACTTTCATCAGTGAGTATGCAAGAAATAAAGACAGAAAACTGCACCTAATATATTGCTAACGGGCCCTGGTAGCATAATGGTTAAGCATTCAGCTGCTAACTGAAAAGTCTCCCGTTCGAATCCATCAGCCACTCTGTGGGAGAACTGCCCCCTTAAAGATTATAGCCTAGGAAACCCTATAAACCGCCTGCTGTCGAGTCGATTCCGACTCATAGTGACCCTGTAAGACAGAGTAGAGCTGCCCCATAGGGTTTCCAAGGTTGTAATCTTTATGGAAGCAGACTGCCACATCTTTCTCCTGTGGAGTGGCTGGTGAGTTCGAACCACTGACCCTCCAGTTAGCAGTTGAGCGCTTAACCAGTGTGCCACAAGCACTCCAGGAAACCCTGTAGGGTAGTTCTACTCTGTCCTGTAGGGTTGCTATGAGTTGGAACCTAACACACAACCACTACGTCAGTATGTTGTAGATAGTTGGAAAGAGTAAAACAATCTGTAGATGAGAATTAAAATTTTACTGATATTCTCATTGGTCTTTTGTTTCTAAGACTTAATGGTCTCTTAACTATACAGCTTTCTAAACCAGTTGCTGTTGAGTTGATTCTGAGTCATGGAGACCCCACGTGTGGCAGAGTAGAACTGTGCTCTGTATGGTTTTCAATGGGTGATTTTTTTTGGAGGTAGATCATCAAGCCTTTCTTCTGAGGTGCCTCTGGGTGAGCTCGGACCTCTAGCCTTTGTTTAGCAGCTGAGTGTGTTAATGGTTTGCACCACTTAGGGACCCCTGTAGCTTTCTAGGTATTAAAAAAGAAAACTTGAATGATAAGAATAATAATGAAACCAAATCAAACCCATTGCTCTTGAGTCGATTCTGACTCATAGTGACCCTATAGGACAGAGTGGAACTGCTTCATAGAGTTTCCAAGGAGCGGCTCGTGGATTCGAACTGCCTACCTTTTGGTTAGCAGCCGGATGCTTAACCACCGTGCTAGCAGGGCTCCAAAATAATAATAGTAATATAAAATTTAATCATAGACTATCTGTGATTTCCTCTCCTGCTAGCCACCCCCTCCTCCAGCCAATGATTTGCATATTTGTGTGAATGAAATTTCTATAGTACTTGATATATATTAAATATATTTGCTATAGACTATATATATTTGGTATATATTTAATATATGTGTATATACAGTTTTTTCTTCATTCCTGTGACATGAGACCCATTTTTAGAGGGCTGCTCCTGGTGACTGATCCAGAGGGCACCCCAGCTATATGAGGAGGGTGATGATTTCACTAAATGAGTAAAACCTCGGAGCAAACTCAGGTCTATAACTTTTTCAGAAGCACTAAACGAAACAGTCAGTGTTTTGTTCTCTTTCAAAAGAAGTTAATATTTTCTTTGCTCCTCCTGTCCAAAGGCTGAAAAGATAGCTCAACGGTGGCAAAGAAAGGGAAAATTGAAACCAACCATCTGAAGCTGTTTTTGGAAGATACTCTAAATGACAACAATCTTCCAAAACTCAGCTGGCTTTTGATTCTGCTAAGCCATCTGTTCGGTGTTTCAGCGGGCTCTCTCTTCATTATCCCTCATTTTTATAGCTTCCCCTTGGGAAACCACCAGGGTCCAAATCATCACAACGATGCTGAGCCTCTTGAAGAGCTGTGTGTGGCTTGGAGGTCTATTAGTGAGTCTGTTATTGTTGTTAGGTGCTGTCAAGTCAGTTCTGACTCATAGCGACTCTCTGTACTTCAGAACGAAACACTGCTTGGTCCTGCGCCATCCTCACAATTATTGCGGTGTTTGAGCCCATTGTTGTAGCCACTGTATCAGTCCATCTCATTGACAGTCTTCCTCTTTTTCACCAACCCTTTACTTTACCAAGCATGAGGTCCTTCTCCAGAAACTGATCGCTCCTGATAACATGTCCAAAGTATGTGAAATGAAGCCTCGCCATCCTTGCTTCTAAGGATGTTTGTTGAAACATGTCAGTTGGTAGTCTGTCAGTTCCTGGAGCTAAGTTTTTTACCAATGCCTTCAGTGTGGCTTGGACGTCTTCCTTCAATACCATTGGTTCTTGATCTTATGCTCCCTCTTGAAATGGTTGAATGTCAATCAGTTCTTTTTGGTACAGTGACTCTGTGTATTCCTTCCATCTTCTTTTGATGCTTCCTGCGTTGTTCAATATTTTGCCCATAGAATCCTTTAATATTGCAACTTGAGGCTTGAATTTTTTTTCAGGCCTTTCAGCTTGAGAAATGCTGAGCATGTTCTTCCCTTTTGGTTTTCTAACTCCAGATCTTTGCACATTTCATTATAATACTTTGTCTTCTTGAGCCGCCCTTTGAAATCTTCTGTTCACCTCTTTTACTTCATCATTTCTTCTGCTCGCTGTAGCTACTGTATGTTCAAGAGCAAGTTTCAGAGTCTCTTCTGACATCCATTTTGGTCTTTTCTTTTTTTCTCATCTTTTTAATGACCTTTTGCTTTCTTCATGTATGATGTCCTTGATTTCATTTCCACAAGCTCATCTGTTTTGGTCAGTAGTGTTCAATGTGTCAAGTCTGTTCTCGAGATGATCTCTAAATTCAGTCGGGATATACTCAAGGTTGTACTTTCACTCTCGTGGACTTGTTTTAATTTTCTTCAGCTTCATCTTGAACTTGTATATGAGCAATTGATGATCTGTTCTGAGTTGGCCCCTGGCCAGGTTCTGACTGATTATATTGAGCTTCTCCATGGTCTCTTTCCACAGATGTAGTCGGTTTGGTTCCTGTGAGGCTGCTAGTGTATAATTCCGGACAGCATTTACTTCTGGAACTCTTGGTTTTATATTTTTTGGGGGAGTGGGGGTGGGGGGGCTGGGTTTGAGGAGAGAATTTTTTTCTTATATGAACAGTTTATATTCCAGTTATACCAGCAAGTTATACTTCTACTCAGGTAAACTTACTCCCATTTCATTTGTTGTGAAATGTATAAACCTGTTACTCAAAGCAAAATTGTGTTATATTTTTGAGTCTACCACTAGATTGTTTCATTCTTAATGTCAAATTCAGTGATGTTAATTTTATTGCAAATACGCCTTAAAGCATGTCGGGACTGTATCTAGGGATAGAGTTGGGTGTTGATGTTAAATTTATTTGTACCTCATTACATTGATTATAGCTAGTTAGAAACCAAAAACCTGTTGCCATTGACTTGAAGTCTTCTTATGGTAACCCTGTTTGTTACACAGTAGAACTAACTGTTCCATAGTGTTTCTTGGCTATAATCTTTATGGAAGCAGATTGCCAGGACTTTCTTCCATGGAGCCACTGGGTGGGTTGGGACTGCCAACCTTTAGTTTAGTAGTCAAGCGCAAACTGTTTTTGCCACTGAAAACATAGTGGATATTTAAAAATTCATACATAGGTGTCAGTTTGCTTCTTATGAATGAAGTGTTCCTTGATGTTTTGAAAATTAGGGATACATGTGAAGAATGTCATGTGACAGTCAACAAGTGATGCCTACCCTCTCCTGCCTTTTTTTCTTTCCATTTTTAAAAATTGTGATAAATAGTTAACAAAACATTTGCCATTTCAGCAATCTTCACATGTACAAGTTAGTGATATTAAATATGTTCATCATGTTGCTCAACCATCACCATTAACCTCTCCCAAAGTTTTCCATCGCCCCTAACAGAAGCTCACTGTTCCATAAGTGTTGTGTTTCTCTTTCTCCTGGCATTTTTATACGTAGAAAATATCTTGGCAGAGGAAATAATTGACCAAGAGATATTGGCTTTATCCTGTGCGTAGAAACCACATTTCTTGGCTCATGCCACATGAGCTCAAAACTGAGAGATAACAGTTCTCAACCCGCACGTAATTAGAGCTTCAAGATGCGAGCAGTTACTACCCATTATTGTCACTACTCTGGAGAACAAGATGAGTACACCTTTTAAAAGTCGTTGCAAGAATCGTGATGGTTTGCAGTTCCACCCCCACAAAAATAGTACTAAAAGGTTAATGAATTAATAATAGTGCAGATAACTACCTGAATTTGAGAGATTTAAAATCACGCACAAGGGAGAAACATTCTTTAAAGTCTCTTTCAGCTCTTAAATTCCCTGATTTTATTAAAGTACATTTCACTAGCATTACATTTGTACCAAGTAATCATTTTTTATAGGTATGTAAGTACCCATATATCACTAGATGCACAACCATACCACTGTTCCTTCTCCAGAAATTTACTTCATTATTATCTTCATTGGCTGAGGTTTATATAATATTTATTCTTGATTTTTAAAATAATTTTTTGTCACTATTGTTGAGAATATACACAGCAGAAGATACACCAATTGAACAATTTCTACATGTGCAGTTCAGTGACATTGATTACATTCTTCGAGTTGTACAGTCATTCTTACCCTTTTTTCTAAGTTGTTCCTCCCCCATTAACATAAACTCACTGCCTCCTATGTTTCCTATCTCATCTTTCAAGTTGCTGTTGTTAGTTTGATCCCATGTAGTAGATCTTAAAAGAGCATAATGCTCAAGGCAGACATTCTTTACTAGTTAAGCTGAACTATTTTTTTGGTTTTAAGAAGACTTCAGTGGATGTTTTTGGTTTAAGGTTTAAAGCTTATCTCAGGGTAATAGTTTTAGGGGCTTATCTAGCCTCCATGGATCCAGAATGTCTGGATTCCATGAGAATTTGAAATCTACTTGATTTTGAAACTTCAAAATATTCATCCTATCCATGACTGATTCCCTCATGACTGAGATGAGAAGGCACCTTTCTTCCTTTCTCAGCTGAATCCTTCTGCTCTGTTCTCCACATTGCTCCTCCTTTTCTCCAGCAGGGCCATGCTTCCACATTGTCTGTCCCCACCCAGTGTCCTTGGGCTTTACCTCAGGGGCTCCTTACTCTCTGCCCACAAGCAAGGTGGTCTTCATCTCTGGAGCACTTCCTGTGTATGCTCAATAGCAGTGGGCCCTCGGGTTTCTCTCCATAAATGGTACTTGTTATCTCCTCACACAAACTGGGTTGCTGCCTTGTATATAGTTGCTGCTCAGTACATGATTTCAAAATTTGGTCCCGTACAAAAACTTTCTGATACTGGGGAAGTTTAATTATCTTGATGTAATGAGGATGAATGTGCTTTGGCCTTCTCTATGCAAGTACAGCGTTGAATAACTCATCTTGTGATAGCTTTTGTGTAGATTTTATTGTTTCTCTGATGGATGATTTTCAGAACCCTCCCAGAACGTAGTTCTGGTTACAGAAGAGACTAATGGTTGATGAGGAATAAAGTTACTTTATTTCTATGAATTTTACTTTAAAATATAGGTTTGGTAAAATTGCCTGTTCTGTGGATAGATCTCTAAAGAAAGATCCTTACTCCTTTTGTTTTAAATCAAGATGTGTAAAATTTTACTGTTTTCGTGCTGCATGGGGCATATATGGGACACTTGATGCGTTTTGTTTATGCCATTTACATTTTTTGCTATTGGAATTGAAATTATTTTGTTTTGTGGTGGTTAATGTTGCCTTAGCTTCTCTGTCTGTAACAATGTCTTCTTCCCTACTGTATTCCAGAAGAGTTTTTCCTGCCTCCTGTAACTTAGTATTATATTTAAAGGGTTATTTTTCTAGAGGTTGTATTTTTGGAAGTAAATCCACATTATCCCAAATTAAATAAATTCTTTAAGAGACTATTAATGAAACATATTCATGAAACAACAGGACAGAACATAGAGACTTAAAAAACTCTATTGTGTTTCCAGGGGCCAAGAATCTGTTTTTGCTTTCCCCTGAGTACTTGTAGAGAAGGAGGAGAGAAATGCAGTGTCCATCAATTATCAGATGTTGACCAGGGTCCTTATGCTCATCCTTGGGGCAACAGAACCACAGATGGGTGTCCACTCCTCTGCGGTCATTATCACACTGAAACCACGTCAGAGTCACCTGGAAGCCCAGGAGTGTGCACCCAGTTTGTAGGCCATGACCTAGCGACAAGTGTGTGTGTACGTGTGCCTGTGTGCTCCCACGTGCGTGTGCAGGGATGTGCTTCAGCCCACACAGTGGCACTCACACTGTTGTTAATTTTGTGATGAAAATGTACACAACCAAGCATACACCAGTTCAGCAGTTTCTACATGTGTAATTCATTGACACTGATTACATTCTTGCTCACGCTGTTTTAAAAATGTTTGAGTTAAAATTAAGTTGAAATTCTTCAAAATGTTAAACATAGAATTCCAACCCAAACCCATTGCCATCCAGTCGATTCTGACTCCTAGCGACCATATAGGACAGAGTAGAGCTACCCCATAGGGTTTCCAAGGCTGTAAATCTTTATGGAAGCAAACTGCCAAATCTTTCTCCACAGAAGAATGGCTGGTGGGTTCAAACTGCCGACCTTTCGGTTAACAGCCCAGTGCTTAACCACTACGCTACCAGAGCTTCTTAAACATAGAATTACCATACCCAGAAAAACCAAACCCATTGCCATGGAGTCAATTCCGACCCATAGGGACTCTATAGGACAAACTCTATAGGACTGCCCCATAGGGTTTCCAAGGCTGAAATCTTTATGGAAGCCAGCTGCCACATCTTTATCCTGCGGAGCGAATGGTGGATTCAAACCGCTAGCCTTTCAGTTAGCAGCTGAGTACATTACCACTGTACCACCAAGGCTTCTAGAGTTACCATTTGACCCACTTCTAGGTATATACCTAGAAGACTTGAAAGCAGGGACTCAAACCGATACATGTTCACAATAGCGAAGAGGTGGGAACAACCCAAGTGTCTATCAGCAGATGGATGGATAAACAAAATGTGGTATATTCATGCAATGAAATATTATTCAGCCATAAAGAGAAACGAATCCCTGATATGTACTACATCATGGATGAGCCTTAAAAACATAATGCTGAGTGAAGTAAGCCAGTCAAAAGGACAAATACTGTAAGATCCCACTTATATGAAATATCTAGAACAGACAACTATATAGAGACCAAAGTTATTTGTGATTATCAGGGGCTGAGAGAGGGGAATGGGAGTTATTGCTTAAGGGGTACTGAGTTTCTGTTTAGGATGGTAAAAATATTTGGAAATGGGTAGTGATGATGGTTGTACAACATTGTGAGTGTGATTTTTGCCACTGGATTGTACACTTGAAAATTGTTAAAATGGAAAATTTTATGTTGTTTATATTTTTTCACAAAAAAATGAAATTGAATTAAAGTAATCATCAACATTTAAATATCAGGAGATTTCTCATAAAGCTCTGGGTTTCCAGGTTCTCTTGAGAACTTGGACAATAATGAATACTGCCCTGGCATTCCCTCATGGGCAGCTGTTGGCTGGAGCCAAGCAGAGGCCAAGAAACTCTCCAGTTTCCTGATTCCCAACTTGCCCTTTGCTAGGAAGACACAGAGGCACTTTGGACTCTGCTGCCACCTGTGCCTGCCCAGTTAGTACGTGGACGCCTGGCCCACTGCACTCATTCACGGTGCCTGCCTGGATCTGTGGCCATTTGAAATTGCTGTCTTCCAATTTCAGCTCTCTTCATTGACCAAGGAGCCCTGTTGGCACAGTGGTTAAGCGCTTGGCTGCTAAGCGAAAGGTTGGTGGTTCGAACCTATCAGCTGCTTTGTGGGAGAAAGTTGTGGCAGTCTGCTTCTGTAAAGATAAAAGCTTTGGAAACCCTATGGGGCATTTCTGCTGTGTCCTAAAGGGTCACTGTGAGTCAGAATCAGCTTGACGGCAACAGGTTCAATCAACCAGTTCAGTATATGATTTTAAACGTATTATTATAATCTTACTCTTTGACAATTAGATTTGAAAACTGGTTGTCTATGGGTGGGACATATGATAATAATGAATTAGGATTAAACTAAGAAAGCCTCCACAGAGCACTTGTGCACATAAGTCATTTGATTAACAAAGCGCCTCGTGCCAAGTTCCAAGGAAATTAAGTAGTGGCGAGAATTCTAAAATGCTGATTATTTTTTCCATAGAATTTCTGAAAGGAGTACTCCGTGTAAAAGAACCTTCTATGCCACAGGCAGCCAAGGCCAGTGGTCGTGGATGTACTTAGGATTTTGTCCCTTTCCCTCATTGCTGTGGGTGGATTTGCCTTCCTGCCTTGGGCCACTGCACTTCTGCATGCTCATCGTCGGCCACAGTGAGCGGGGAAGCGCTGCACGAGGCAGGCTCTGCACCTGGCCGCCTCTGACGTCCACCTGCTTCTCTGCCATCGCAGAGCCCAGGTGAAAGGAGGCTTCTTTGAGGGATTCCAGGCGTTAATTGGTAGAGCAGTTATTATTCTGAATGTATACGCTTTCATCATTTTTAGGATGGATTTGACCAGATTGTGCTTGGGAGAAAATATAATAACTTAAGAGTTTGTAGGCAGTAGTAGCATAATTCTTTTAAAAAAAAATAGTTTATTTTAATTTTTTTTGCTGTTAAATATATATGGTTAAGAGCTTGGCTGCTAGCCAAAATGTTGGCAGTTTGAATCCACCAGGCGCTCCTTGGAAACCCTCTGGGACAGTTCTACTCTGTCCTATGGGGTCACGATGAGTCAGAATCAACTCAATGGCAATGGGTTTATTTTTGGCTTATCTACCTTCCTCCCTCTCTTTCTTCTCCCTCCTTCTACATGTACAATTCAGTGACATTCATTACAGTCTTCAAGTTAAATTATCAAATTATCTAGTTTTCCCCTATATTTGGTTTCCTTTTCTTTTTTATTGTGCCTGTTTTGCTGTATCTATTTTTCTCACTTTCCTGGCCTCAGAGAAATTTTTTTTCTGTGTGATTACGTGCAATTCTAGCACACTTGAACTTTTGTAACCTAGGTGGTCAGATACTGAATCTTATGGGTACCTCTTACATAAGACAGTGCTCACTTACATTTTATACGTTAAGTTCCATATGTAGAAGTTTATAGTCCCTTCCAAGGTGTGGAAAACTTACTTGAGAGTTTAAAATCAAGCAATATTAACTTTTACAATTGTGATTGCCAGACAGCACATCTAGCATTAAGGAGTCATGAGCCCAAGCCAGCGATGTCTGCTAGTGAAACCTTTAAAATGGGACAGCAGTGACATTATTTGTTAGTGTTGATTGTTATGATGAAATATAAGGATTTTAATACTAAATTGTTATTGTGTATGAAGCATGTAAAGAACCCTGGTGGTGCAATGGCTAAGCGCTCGGCTGCCAACTGAAAAGTCAGTGATTCAAACCCACCCGCTGCTCCACAGGAGAAAAGACCTTGCGCTCTGCTCTTGTAAAGATTACAGCCTAGAAAATCCTATAGGGTAGCTCTACTCTGTCATTTAAGGTCACTATGAGTTGGAATCAACTCAGCGGCACCTAACAACAACGGTGTGACACATGTAGCTCTCTAGTTCATGGAAGATATCTATTGTAATGTTATTGTTCGTAAATCCATTTGCAGAAGAGGTGGCTTGTGCTGGTTTATCACATAAAAACCAAAACCAAACCTGTTGCTGTTGAGACAATTCTGACTTACAGCGTCCCTATAGGACAGAGTAGAGCTGTCCCGTAGAGTTTCCAAAGCTGTAATCTTTACGGAAGTGGACTGCCACATCTTTCTCCCACAGAGTGGCTGCCGGGTTTGAAATTGCTGACTTTTTGGTTAGCAGCTGAGTGCTTAATCACTGTGCCACCAGGGCTTGTTGGTTGATTAAATAGATCTGTGTATTTAGATACATGTTTAACATGGGGCTACACAGAGAGTAAAATTTGACATTTTTTGCTAATCCGTTGAATTTAAGCACAAATACAGTGGTGAACAGTAAACAACATAAATGGAATAGCCTAACCCTATCTACTCTTTTCCATGGATAATTCAGTTTGCATAACCTAGCCGATAAAAGTATCCGAAGCTGTGTAGCAAGAGAGATGGGCGTGGATCTCTTTGGACCTGGTGTTTGCTGTTTTGAGGGACTCCTTTAAGAAAGTGTCTTTCACTAGGAAATATCTTACTCTAAGAAAACATCTTGCCTCTTGGAAATTAAAAAAGAGTGTGGTAACATGAGTGCCCACGGCCGGGGCCCCTTGGAAGATACACTTGGAAGTGAGGGGTCCTGAAGCTGATGTTTCCTGAGCTTCCTGGCATATTCCTTCTGCCGCTTTGCTTCTAGAACCAAGAAGACGTGCGCTTAGTAGAAACTGGTCCACGTTGTTCTTTCCTTCAGTTATGGCCCTTTCTTTTCTCTTTAGGGTTCTGAACTAATTATTAACATTTCCTTCTTTTTGGGGCTGTGGATTTTATTAATACCATTGTATATTTTTTTTCCTATAAATGAAGGCATCCACCTAGTAGCCAACTACCTTTACTTTGACAATTTTACCCTGAAGTTTTGCATAATGCAGCAAAATGCAACAAAGAGTATAGACGCATAGGAGAAAAAAAGAGGCTATTCTAAGATGCTCAGCAGTGGTTACCTCTGGGATAGCATTTCAGGTGATTTTTATTCTTCCATGCTTATCTGTATTATCTCATTGAACATGATTCCCTTTAATCAGAAAAAAAGTTATAGAGCATAGATATAAGACTACAGTAGCCTCCCTTTATCCGTGGTTTTGCTTTCCACGGTTTCAGTTACCCGAGATCAGCTGCGTACTGAAAATGTTAAATTAGTAGCGTGTGTATCTCGAGCTTTCTCACTCCATCCCTCCTGGGGGCCACATTCACATAACTTTTATTACAGTACATTATTATAATTGTTCTATTTTATTGTTAGTTATTGTTGTTAATCTCTTACTTTGCCTAATTTATAAATTAAACTTTATCATAGGTATATCTGTATAGGTCAAAACATGGTATCTATAGGGTTAAGTACTATCCGCAGTCTCAGGCATCCACAGGGGATCTTGAAACATATCCCGTGTGGATTAGGGGGGACTACTGTAGTTAGTTTTTCTTCAGAAATTTGTAAAAAATTTGAAATCATCATATTTAAAAAAAAAAACCTGGCTGTCCTCATTTGACGAAACAGAGGATGCCAGTAAGAAATTGCATGAGTAGCGATTTGCCAAGTGGAAACACCTGATCCTTCTGCTGACGCGCACTTCAGTGCAGGGTCTGAGAGTGGCCACAGTGACCTTCTGTAGCGGAACCAGCTGAAGTGCTTGTTAAAAATGCACTTTTCCGGGCCACATTTCAGGACTTCCTGAACCAGAATCTCAAGAGTCTTTGAGAAAAATCTGAATTTTTTACGCGCTCCCCGGTGTTCTTCATGCTTGCTGAAGTTGGAGACCCCCTTACCCTTATTCCCTAGCCCAGAAAGTAGTGTTAAATTCCAGACTGATGGATTGATTGATTTTTAAAACCCGGGTCCTTGCTAAGTTGAAGTCATTCCTGGCTTGCTTAAGTGTAAAATGTCCTAAAGTATTCATTCAGGCTAGCTTAAATTTATATAACAAAAATGGGTTACATTAACTGCACAGTTTTAAAATTGATTTTGTTGAAGTGTCATGTGTTGGTTTAAAAAATCCTCTAAAATGAAATTAAATGATCTACAAGCAGAGGGTGCTGTTGAATAGGGTCTGTATTCTGAATTTATTATCTTTATTTATTGGACATCTTCATATTTGAACTTGTGTCAGATTTGGAAGGTATAGGCGGTGCCAGGAAGTGGTTAATATTGCCTGGAAGCCAGAGTGTTAAACTCTGTTCTGCAAATTGATTTTCATTTGCAAGATTTCATGCACATCAATTATAGAATGGTGATGTCTTTTAATGGTTTGAACTCACGCTTCAGGAGAGATGCGCGTGTTGTTTGGTGACTCTTTTAGAGTTTGGCTCGCTTCTTTTTCCTTCTCTTTTCTATATTGGAGAACAATCAAATATCAAAGTATTTTGCACTTATTGTCTTCTCGTTGTGAAGGTTGTATTCAATTTTCTATAAAACATACGGGTTAATTTTTGGTCAAAAGTGAAAAAAATGTTGAATTAGCAAATGTGTTATATGTATTTTTTTCTACAATTAAAAAAAAAAATAAAAGAAAACTTCTATGGAGCACAGTTCTATTCTGACACACGTAGAGTCACCAGGAGTCAGAATCGACTCCATGTCAACCTTTAAAAACAATTTTTTTTTTATTGTACTTTAGATGAAGGTTTACAGAACAAATAGTTTCTCATTAAACAGTTAGTACACATATTTTATGACATTCGTTAACAACCCTACAACATGTCAACACTCTCCCTTTTTGATCTTGGGTTCCCTGTTACCAGCTTTCCTGTCCCCTCCTGCCTTCTAGTCCTCGTCCCTGGACTGTTGTGCCCCATTAGTCTCATTTTGTTTTATGGGGCTGTCTGATCTTTGGCTGAAGGGTGAATCTCTGGAGTGACTTCATTACTGAGCTAAAAGGGTGTCGGGGGGCCATACTCTCGGGGTTTCTCATCTCTGTCAGACCAGCAAGCCTGGTCTTTTTTTTTTTTTTTGGTGAATTTGAATTTTGTTCTACATTTTTCTCTTGCTCTGTCCTGTACCCTCTATTGTGATCCCTGCCAGAGCAGTTGGTGGTGGTAACTGGGCACCATCTAACTGTTCTGGGCTCAGTCTGTTTGAGATTATGGTAGTTGTGGTCTGTTAGTCCTCTGGACTAATCTTTCCCTTGTGTCTTTGGTTGTCTTCATTCTTCTGTGTTCCAGCCAGTATGGGACCAGTAGATGTATCTTAGATGGCCGCTCACAGGCTTTTAAGACCCCAGATGCTACTTGCTACAGTTGGATGTAGAACAATTTCTTTATAGACTATGTTATGCCAGTTGAGCAGATGTCCCCTGAGACCATTGTCCCCAGCCCTCAGCCCATTAGCTTGGTCTCTCAGCATGTTTGGGTTTGTCTATGAAGCTTCTATGACTTTGCCCTGGTCAAGTTGTACTGACTTCCCCAGTATAGTGTACTGTTTTACCCTTCACTAAATCTAGTTAGTGTTTTTCCCTCTGCATTCCTCCCCTCCTTTGTAACCATCAAAGACTGTTTCTTCAGGAGTAGAATACTATGGTTTCTACAAAATAAATGGCGTTGCTATTATTTTTTGCCTATTAAATTCGCTCATATTAAAAAGAAATAAAATAACCAATGTTTGCAAGGATAGACTTATATTGGCTTAAATTATATATTGCTGGTGAAGTTGTAAATTGCCCCAGCCTTCATGAAAGGGAATTTGAAAAAATGTCTGTAAATCTTTGAGAACATGCATACCCTATGATCTGGCATTTTACTTGTAGGAATTTATCCTAAACATATGTAGTTAGCTGCCATTGGGTCATTCGTCACCCATGACAAGCTCAGTTGTGCAGAGTAGAACTGCTTCAGAGGGTTTTCAAGGATGTGACCTTTCAGAAGCAGATTGCCGAGCCTGCCTTCTGAGGCGTCTCTGGGTTGGTGCGAACCTCCAGCCTTTTGGCTACTTGTTGAGTGGTTAACTGTTTGCACCACGCAGGGTCTCCTTCTAAAGATAGAGATCTGCAGAAATGGTTACAGGTACATACAAGATTTTATTTGTAATAATGTTCAACTTAGCATTTTTTAATACACCAAAATGAAACAAAACCAGTGTCCAACAATGGAGGGTTAGTTAAATAAATCATGGTACAGCTATGTAGCATAGCATGATGGAACCATTCAGCAATGTTACAGAAGAATACCTAGTGACACGAGAAGTTGTTCTTAGCATATTTTCAGAGAAATATCGTGTGCAGTATTGTCCCAGTGGCATAGGCGCACTTACATGAAAGTGAGAAAAAGATGTTATATGGTAATATTCATTCTCCCTAGTCAGTTATTATTTTCTCATTGGTATCCTTTGCTATCTTTTAATATTACTGTAATGAATGTGTTTTAACTTTGCCATGGAGGCGGGGGCAATAAATATTTTTAAGGATTTTGCTTCCTGAGCCGACTAGTACTTGCAGTTTTATGTGATGTCATTTAAAGAAGGCAGCAGGATGAATGTGATAAAATGTTAACATGTTATCTGAGCCATTTTCATGATTAATTGATACTTTTCTATTTTAGATGTTAGAAAATTCCTTGCCAACTTTTCTCTGTGAAATAGCTGAAATTGGTAATAGATCTTTTTTGTTCATTTCAGCACATTTTGTGAATGGATATTTATTATGAAAAGCGTTCAGCATCTTCCTTTCATTAAAGACAGCTCGAGTGTTCTCACTTGATTGAGCTGATGACGTACAATAGTCTGTTTATTTAATCACTTTTGCATATTCAGCAGTTTTGACCCATGATGGAGTAAAGCTATCCCTACCTTTATTTTTTGAGTTTCAAATGGAGAGATTTAAACATGATTTATTCTGCTTTGACCTGTGGTCTGAATTAACTTGGCTGTTTGCATTCATTTTCAAGTGAAGCATTTAATACTTGCACAGCAATAATCTAATCAATCCCTTTGTTTTCAAGCTGCTCTGGAGATAGTTCTAAGCTGCCTAGACAATAAAGCTTTCTTTTATTAGAGTACCAAATATAAAATTGATTTTGATAGCTCATTTTGAAAATAATATGTATTTAAGAGCATAACATTTTATTTTTTAAATAAAAGTCTCAGTGTACCATGTTATACAAACATTTCACCAATTCATGTTGACCTTTTGTTGCTGAGCCTCAGATATGATTAGTGAGCTTTGAAAGAGTTGAGGATTTTTTTTTTCAAGTACTGTTATTGAATTACTTAGAGGCAGACCTGGTGGCGCAGCGGTTAAGAGATCGTCTGCTAACCAGAAGGTTGGCAGTTTGAATCTACCAGCTGCTCCTTGGAAACCCTATGGGGCGGTTCTACTCTGTCCTATAGGGTTGCTGTGAGTTGGAATCCACTTAATGGCAACAGGTTTGAGTTTTTTTTTTTTTTCTTTTTTAAATTAGTAAATACACTGATTTTCCTAATATGCCACCATCTCACCTCTCTTTCCTACCAAACTTCTGTTCCCCACGGCTTCCATTTCATCATTAGATATTCAGTTTTTTTTAAAGACACAGCTAAATATACACCAATTCAACAGTTTCTACGTGTACGATTCAGTGACATTGATTACATTCTTCAACTTGTGCAACCATTCTCACCATTGAAAGACTCTTGGAAATCTGGCTTCTCTTCCACCCATTTCACTTGAAACTACTCTCCAAGTTCACCTCACACCTAGTTTTTAAGTCAGAAGCCTTCATCTCAGATCTGTCCTTTTCAGCATGTCTGAAGTTTCAGGGGTAGCTTTTGGGGAGTCAGCCAACAGAGATTGCTTTCCTTTGTTTCCATGTTCATGAATACCACACCTTATCCCGTGTTCACATTGAGTGGATCAGGCAATACACATTCTCAACTCAACTGTGGTCTCCTTACCTTCCGTACTTCATTTTCTGTCTGTTTCAATCCTACGCATCTTCCAAGGCCTAGTTCACTGACGTGGGCCCCTTCCCTATGCAGTATGGCTCTCTCCTGCTCTCTCCTGGGACTCCGTTTGTATTTCTGGTTAGTACATAGTCATGTAAATGTCTTTACATAACATTTGTTGTTATGTTCCCACAGAGTGAGGCTATGAATTTATCTCTGTACTATAGTAGAACCCTACACAATTCCTGTCCGTGTAGACCCTCTATATGTGTTACATTGAAGCAATTTTAGGATTTATTTCGATAGTTAACTGATTTGGTAGTGACACTTGTCAAGGAAGGTAGACAGAATGCACAGGACGTGACCTTTTATTCTTCCTTTCAGGAGTTCTTAACTTGGGGCCTGAGGAGGGGCTTCAGTGGTCTGTAGACCCTCTGAAATTGTACGAAAAATTCTTATACGTGTTCATATGTGCATTTTTCTGGAGCAAGCATCCATAGCTTTTATCAGAGGCAACCTATACAAGGTTAAGAACTTCTGATTTAAGTAATTTAGCATTCTAAGAAATTTTTAAAAAAGTACATAAGCCAGAAGAAGGAATATCAAAGAAAGTAAGCAAGTATGTAACTGTTGTCAGGTTACTCAGGATGTCTGGGTGGCCAGAATTCATGTTCCCTCTCCCTATTTCAAGGAGCCCCGGTGGCACAATGGTTAAGCACTTGACTGCTACCTGAAAGGTTGGAGGTTTGAACCTACCAGTGGCTCTGCAGGAGAAAAGACCTGGCGATCTGCTCTCGTAAAGGGTACAGCCTAGGAAATCCTATGGGGCAGTTCTGCTCTGTCATATGGGGTAGCTATGAGTTGGAATCCACTTGATGGCACTCAAAAACAACAACTCCCTATTTTATAAGTTTTAGAACTTGGTAGCAGTTCTACTTTGTAACACATGGGGTTGTCATGAGTGGAATCGACTTGATTGCACTTAACAGCAACAACAAGAACTTGAGAAATTCAGAATGCTTGATCAGTTCAGTATTGGTTTAAGTAATTTGATCAATGATAGAGTGTGGCAACTTGGGAATTGAAGACAGGATTCCAGGTCCTAATAAATTTGCTTTAGTCTCTAATACCACAAGAGGCACCAAGGAAATTCTTTTGGAAGAGTGGGTGCTCTTAGCTTGTTAGGGTGAGCAGTCATATACTCAGGGAATTTTAGTGCTAGGCCAGGCTGCTTCCCCTTTGTAGGCATCTGAGTCCACTGGAGATTTAATGGTCACAGGTTAGCAGAAGCCTCTGGACTCCCAGCCAAGAGCTTTATTTTAGTAGAAATTCTTCTACTGTGGGGTAGACACAGATTTTTTAAGAGTATAATTTTTCTTCAGTGATAAAAGATGGGATTAAGTGGTTAGTTATTGAGCTGGGATAAAGGACAGACAGATGAAAGGCCTTATGCCCAGTTGTATGTGTCAGTAGGTTCTTGTTTCCATCTCCGAATGGATGCAGACTATCTGCCACCTCATTGGCCTCTGCCCTGGATTTGCCCTTCCCTTTTCATGCTGGGCAGTGGACCAGGACTCAGGCCCCACCAGGCAGAGTGCAGAGGCTCTTTCTTCAAGAACTGAGCTGAGGTGACTTTGATCTGGAGTCCCCCAGTCCGTCTGCTCACCTAATGTGCTGCCGCAGGTTTGCATGACTTATAGAAGCCTGACTCCCCGCCAGGAAGTGTGCCTAGCCTCTAATTAATGACAGGTCGGCTCTTAAGTTTGGCCCTTGAAATTTTTTCAGCTTTCCTTTTTCTTGTTTTGTGAAACAGTTATAATCTTTTGGCTTCTTCCCACATTTACCTTACCAGCAGTACCAAGTCAGTTAACTCCGCTGTGGGGGAGAAATGCTCTCTCTATATCAAAAGTGTCTCATAATTTGATGTATTAACTTTAATTTCCAGAGCAAGTCATTAACCTCAGATGGAATACAGTGACACTTTTGTCTAGTACAAAATTGCTCTCAGTCTTTATAATGTGAGTAAGAGCACATTACAGATGGTTGCCTTTAGCGAGGATTGAAAATACACCAGAGCTGTGCCGCTTCTGACTTTGCCTCATTTCCAGACAAATAGCAATGGGAGTGCTGATGAATCCTGCCTTTTAATTTGGTGTTTGCTGCCTGTGGAAAGGATCAAAGGCCACCTTACCTTTTTACCTGAAACCCTATTTTTCCTTGCTGTAAGTCAGGTGCTGGCAAACTATGGCCCATGGGCCAAATCTGGACCACTGTCAATTTTTTTTTTATTGTACTTTAGGTGAAGGTTTACAGAACAAATAGTTTCTCATTACATAGTCAGTACGCATATTGTTTTATGACATTGGTTAACAAACCCACAACATGTCAACACTCTCCCTTCTCAACCTTGGAGGACCTTTTTTCTTTTTTGGTGAAAATATACATAGCCAAAGATACATCATTTCAAAAATTTCTCCTTGTACAATTCAGTGACATTGATTACATTCTTCCAGTTGTGCTGCTATTCTCACTATCCTTTTCCAAATTATTCCATCACCATTATCTTCAACTCGCTGCCCCCTAGGCTTCCCATCAAACCTTTTGAGTTGCTGTTGTCAATTTGATCTCACATAGATAATTCTTTTTTTTTTTTTTTGTACTTTAGATGAAGGTTTACAGAACAGAATAGTTTCTCATTGAACAGTTAGTACACATATTGCCCTATGACAATGGTTAACAGCCTCATGACATGTTAACATTGTCCTTTCTCTGCCTTGGATTCCCTGTCCTCAGCTTTCCTGTCCCCTCCTGCCTTCTAGTCCTTGTCCCTGGACTGCTGTGCCTCATTAGTTCTGTTTTGTTCCACTGTCAATTTTTGTAATAAAGTTTTATTGGAACACAGCTGTGCGCATTTTGTTTACGTATTACCTTTGGCTGATTTTGCACTACAGTGGCAGACTTGAGTAGTTGTGACAGAAACTATATGCTCCACAAAGCCCAAAATGTTTTCTCTCTGGAATGTTACAGAGAAAAATTTGCCAACCCCTTCTCTACGAGATCTGAATAGGCCCGGGACCTGGAACTTTCAGGTGTTGTCAGCATTGCTTAGGTGAAGAACCAGGTGGCCTGGTTTAATTTTGTTGGTAGCAGACGGTGGCATCACTAGGGTTGGTGTCGCCCAGTGTGATAATTTACGGTGCATCCCCCCCTCCCCCATGGACCTCCTTTTGTACCAGACCATACAGAATCCTAAGTAATGTTTTTTGTACTAATGTTAATTGTAAATCGTAATTCCCATATATCACTCCTTCTTTTCCTTTAATTACTACTTCATTGTCAAAAGTTACTGATATAGGTCCACAAATACTAATTACCACTATATTTTAGCTAAAACACCATAAAATTTGACAAAATCGGTGACGATAAAAACATCGCAGCAACAAAAACAACGTGTGCTCGTAGCATGTGCTGACGAAACCACGTGATTCGAAGCGTCATTGTAATTGGGTAATAATGACAGCTCTGACCAGAGGGCATTATTAGAAGGTTCGAGAAAGTAAATTAGCATAGAGTTTTAGCCTTGTAGGTATTTTGATACATGTAAACTGAGCTTACGAGAAATGGTTTTGTTGTTACAATGAACTGTAGGGATATTTCATAAAAAATAGTAAGTTTCTGCTGAAACACTTTACAGAAATTTTATGGACAGTCATTTTGGTGTCACCTCCTCTGACAAGTGTCACCCAGTGTGGTATGCGTCCCCCCACCCCCACCCTGCACCCCTGTAGTGACATCACTAGTAGCACAGAAATTTTTTTTTGTGTGTCTCAAGTCTTTTCTAAAACCAGAAGAAACAAACCCGTTGCTGTTGAGTTGATTCTGACTCATAGTGACCCTACCGGACAGAGTAGAACTACCCCATAGGGTTTCCAAGGAGCAGCTGGTAGATTTCAACCGCCAACGTTTTGGTTAGCAGCTGAGCTCTTAACCACTGTGCCACCAGGACTCCAAGTCTTGTCTAGTGGCGTCCTTTTCTTTGTCTTAATTTGTGTAGGCTAACTAGACTACATTTCACATAAGTAACATACCATGGCTATATATTACTCTTTGCCATCTCGTTAGTTCCGACTCATGACGACCCCGTGTGGATCAGAGCAGAACTGTGCTTCATAGGGTTTTTAGTGGCTGATCTTTCAGAAGTAGATTTCCAGGCCTTTCTTCTGAGGCACCTCTGGTTAGACTTGAACCTCCAACCTTTCGGTTAGCAGCCAAGCACATTAATCATTTGCACCACCCAGGAACTCCTGGCTATATGCGGCAAGCTCTGAAATGCTCTGTGGCAGTGTTCCTAGCACAGCAGCCTTTTCTAACATCCTCAGACTTGGCTGTATCTTTGAAATGGTGTTTGGAGGCTGCCTTAGTCATCTAGTGCTGCTACAACAGAAATACCACAAGTGGATGGCTTTCACAAAGAGAAATTTATTTCTTCACAGTAAAGTAGGCTAAAAGTCCAAATTCAGGGCATCAGCTCCAGGGGAAGGCTTTCTCTCTCTGTTGGCCTTCTCATCAATGTTCCCCTGGACTAGGAGCTTCTCTGCGCAGGGACCGCGGTCCAAAGGATGTGCTCTGCTCCCGGCACTGCTTTCTTGATGGTATGAGGTCCCCAACTCTCTGCTTGCTTCCCTTTCCTTTTATCTCTTGAGAGAGAAAAGGTGGTGCAGGCCACACCCCAGGGAAGCTCCCTTTACATTGGATCAGGGATGTGACCTGGGTAAGGGTGGTGTTACAATCCCACCCTAATCCTATTTAACATAAATCACAATCACATAATGGAGGCCAACCACACAGTGCTGGGAATCATGGCCCAGCCAAATTGATACGCACATTTTTGGGGGACATAATTCAAACTGTGACAGAGGCCAGGCTGCTTGTGAGGTAGGTACACTCACTCATCTCCCCAGTGAGTGTGTATGCATTCGCACACTTGGTTGACACAGCAAGGCTTTGCTGACCCATCTCATAGTGATGCTTGTGCACAGGAAGCGTGCCTTCCTGTTTGTGGAATTTTTCAAGCTGCAGCATTGAGAGGTAGAAAGTAATGACGTTGGCATCAGCCCTTTCATTTGCACTGCAAACCCCTGCCAGTTCTCCCTAGCACAGTGCTGCTTGGGGAGATTCTGCTGTACATAATGCCACCTGCTGTCTCTTTTGATATTTATTTCCATCATGAATGTTTTACTCGGTTTTATTACAAGTATTACAAACTGAAGCTACCATCCATTTTCTTTGCAAAATGACTTGTTGCTAGAGAAGACTATGTCCTGGTATTCATGAAAGTTTCTGCCAGTTGCCTCCCCATTCTTCATTGAAACTCTTCTTGTGGGACCTTGTTGCTTCCAGGCAAAAGAGGGCTGAGTGTCGGCCACGTTAGAGCTTGTCAAAACCTTCATGAAATTAGAGAAGATTTTCCCTCTGTAGTGTCGACAGCAGCAGCAGTGGCAGCAGCCGTACCGTGAAAGAATTATCTGTGGATCGTGCTCCACTGCTGCCATGATAAGAGGTGAGACACGGAAGCTTCTGTTCCCCTGATGGGTCTCCCACTGCATCCCTCCGTGCACGGAGCCGTGGCTGCCTTCTGTAGACATCTTGATCTGCAGACTGTCTCTGAGGCTCACATCTCTGTGAATGTGTGTTTATTCTCACAAACTTGGTGCCGTGATGTGAGGGATAGTCTTTAATAGATACCCAACTTTATTGTCTGTGAAGTGGGACCAGGACTGGTCTGGGTGACCATGCTATCTTGGGAGCCATGTCACTTGAGGCGAGTGGTAACGTGGTAGCCGTCACTCAGGTGTGGAGTCGGAGGGAGAGCCGGGTCTGTGCACTGACTCTGTTCTTGTCGGCTGGACAGCCTTTTGCAAGCTGCCTAGCCCTTCTGAACCTCACATTCCTCTATAGTAGAATGCACACAATTAGAGTCCTTATGTTTTGAGTTTACGGTGGTGATGCTGATATTAGTTGCCATTGAGTTGATTCCGACTTATGGCGACTCTATGTGTTTCAGAGTAAAACTACTCCTTAGGATTTTCTTGCTTGTAATCTCAGTGGGAGAAGATCACCAGGCCTTTCTTCCATGGCACCGCTGGGTGGGTTCGAACTGCCAACCTTTAGATTAGCAGTGGAGCACAAGCCTTTTGTGCCACCTAGGGACCTTCCTGGTGGTGATAATGAACGCTGTTATTATCAAAAGCCTACAGAATCAGCATTTGAGGGCCGTGGAGATGTTGGTGGTGAGATGCTTTGATCCCCAAGTGTGCTGCTCCTCTGAGGGAAAGAGAACGAAGGTAGACGTACAGGTATTAGTCACACTTAGGTAATCAGGAGGCAACAGTTGGGGCTTTGCTAGAGCATTGCAGCCTTTTCTCTTTTTTTGAAATTGCTTGTAGACAGATTCTCTTTTCATTGCAGGGTAAAGAAAATCTTAATCCAGCTGGTTATTTCATAATGATGTGCCTTCCTTGTCAACTCTCTGCCCTTGCACACCATTAACAACAATAACAACAACACGGTTTAAAAACACTATTAAAATGGTTTCAATAGACACCGTGTATTCACAGCTGGGGAGAAAGAGTAAGATAGCTCCGATGAATCTTTATTTCTTTTCTCAAATAATTTAGTTATAAGGTTTAAAAGCTGCTGTGCCTTCTTTCATATGTAATTTTATTAGAAGATTGTTAGAAAGGAGATAATAGAGTTTAGAAGAAGGTGTTGTAGAGTCCTTGAAGGAGATCATAAGATCCCTCTTGTGACTCACTTTTAAAGTCTAGCATCTGGAATAAGACATTTGTAGTCCTTCTCACACTTGGGCTCCCTTTTCCAGAGATATCCAGAAATCCAAAGACCAAATGACTTAGCTTCATATGGTTCTACCCCAAATAGCATCTCTAGAAGAAAAAGATGAGGAGAGCCGAGAGCCTACAGCTTTCTTCCCAGATTTGCACTTCTTTAAAAACTCCTGCAGATGGCCCCACCCTCTACTTGTGGACTGTTCCTCCCCATTGGCCATAGATAGAAGAGAGGAGATCTGTTGTCCCTCCTCTCTGCAGAGTGTTAGTCTAGTTTTTGTCTCATTGTCATTTTCTTCTGAATTTTTGACTGTGGTGCCTGCCAGAGCTCGTGGAGGAGATACATGCCTTGTGTTATTATTTCTAAATTGTTACCTGCCTACTAAATTTTAAGTGTGCTGACCATATCTTTCTCATGGTTATCTTAGACAGTCATCCTGATATGCAGCAGTCACATACTTACTCTGAACAACTGGAGAGGCCATTTAGTGGATTTTACCCTGGTCCTATTTACTCAGGATATATGTAGCTCCTGTCATTCTCTAGGTTTGTTTCAATTTATGTGTCACTATTACAGTTCATAAGACAACTCCGAGAAGTGTAAGTGACTTGTGATGTATAGCTGTGGTATGTTAATTCTGTGAAACTGTAGTCTAGTTAGGCTACACAAATTATGGCTACACTCGTTAAGTTGTTTGCACCAAATAACATGATAGTTATATATGTCTTCCTTTGAATAGTAATAAAAGGAAATGCCTGTCAGCTTAATTTATCACCAGACATGTTCTCATTTAAAGCCCTGTAAAATGAAATAAAAGCTTGATCTAAAGATTAGGGTGACTGCAGACATGGCCGCAGCTGTGACTGGGGTATAAAATATCGTGGGTGCCTTGACTGCCGTCGTAAAAGCGCTGTAGCTCATGTGAAAAGCTGTTACATGAGGTGACTGTGGAAGCTGTGAAGGCAGACCCACCAGTCAGAGGTCAGAGAGGGCATCTGGTCTGGTCCGGTCCCTGGGAGACCATAACTTCTCCAGGTCACGCCACTGAAAGGGACAGACAGAACCACAGTCGAGACACTTGTCACAAGTACGCGCGCTCTCGCATTCCACAATCTTTCCAAGGCACCCGAGGGAAGTAACAAAGGAGCTTGTTAGAGAGCGTCATATGGAGAAAGCCGATTTGAAAATCTACACTGACTGAATTTTCACACACTCATGCATGCGTCCACCCCGTGTTTGGTGCCTGCCCCGTGCCCAGCTGCCGGGAGAGCCGAGTGCTGAAGTCCTAGGCGCAGGAGCTTAGACCATGCTGGGCTTCTCAGCCTCCTGGTGCTGTCATATCGGCCTCTGCCCACTGGATGTCAGTCTCAGGGCCACTCTCCCCTCCAGTTGTGACGTGATGGCCAGAAATGTCTCTAGGTACTCCCTAGATGGGGGCAACATCGACCCCAGTGAGAACACTGGGCTAGTGGGCGCTAGCTACAGTCTGGTCTGAAAGACAGACAAGCACACAGGAAAATAAAAACCAAATACACATTGTGGAAGGAGCCCTGGTGGCACTGTGGTTAAGCGCTTGGCTGCTAACTGAAAGGTCGGCAGTTTGAACCCACCAGCCTCTCCATGGGAGAAAGATATGGCAGTCTGCTTCCATAAAGATGACAGCCTAGAAAACCCTATGGGGCAGTTCTGCTCTGTCGCACGGGGTCGCCATGAGTCAGACTTGACTTGATGTCACCTAACAACAACAACAATACACTGTGGACCCCACAGAGTACTATAATACAGAGTAGGGAGAGGGGTCTTCTAGAGCACTGTCAAATTCGTTTTCTCCCAGGCCGACGCGTAACCACATCGCAGTGCCTCTTGGGTAGCTGCACATATTTGTCTATATTATATCAGGATTGTGACTTTTCAAATGTTGAAACATTTTTTGTTTACTAAGGGTAGTATCTAAAATTATTTTTGCTTTTTTAAAAAAGGTAAATAACGCCAGTGCTGAATAGTCACGAAGTACGAAAAGATGGTTTTATACTTCTCCAATGTTAATTACAGTTAAAAGGAGTCAGTTGTCACTCCCAGCCTCTTTGTCACACCGCTGGGTGTGTGCAACACTGAACACAGGCTGATGAACTGAAGGTCCTGCAACCACGGGGAGAAGATCCAGGTGGCTCGCTTGTACGCGTAGCACTTATTACTGATCAGCTAGTTGTAGCTACTGAAAGTTACTCACCTATTTTCTGTCAGAGATAGTAGTGGTTATATAAACTGTAAAAAAAAAAAAAATTGATAAACTTTGTATTTGCCCAGAAAGTCACATTGTAACTATTTCTCTTGAGAAAGAATATAACATTTATTTATTGTTGTCGAATGTGGTCAAGTCAGACTCCCAACTCAGGCAACCCTGTGGACAGCTGAGTTAAACGCTGCCTGGTCCTGTGCCATCCCTGGTCCGTTGCTGATTGGACTGTTGATGTGGGCTTGAATCTTTGCTCTACCACATGCTTCATGTGTGGCCTTGGGCAAGTTACTGCTGCTCTGCTTTCTGTATCTGTAAAGCAGGGATATGAGTGATTTCTCATAGGGATGTGCAGATTAAATGAGCTAATGCAGGAATGTTCACTGAGAAAAATGCTTTGCATTTATCACTGTGCCTATGACATAGTAGATGTTTGCTACCATCATCTTCATTATTTTAAATTATAACCAGTTAATACTCTTATATTTTTTAAGAAAATATTTTTTAAAATGAAACTGCTATTTAAGATAGTTCTCCACCATCTTATACTTGTGAACTTGAATCACTAAAGACAAATGAAGAAAACCAGTAAACCAGTTGCCTGCAGGTTGACTCCCACTCATTCGCAACCCCATGCTTGTCAGAGTAGAGCTGTGCTCTATAGCGTTTTCAGTGGCTGATTTTTATAATTTATTTTTGTGGTCGTTGTTGAGAATGTACATAGCAGAATATACACCAGTTCAACAGTTTCTACATGTACAATTTAGTGACATTGATTACATTCTTCAAGTTGTGCAACCATTCTCACCCTCCTTTTTTGAGTTGTTCCCCCCCATGAACATAAACTCTCACTGCCCCTAAGTTTCCTATTTAATCTTCCAAGTTGCTGTTGTCAATTTGATTTCGTATGCGTAGATCTTAAAAGAGCACAATGCTCAAGGCAGACATTCTTTACTAGTTAAGCTAAACTATTGTTTGGTTTTTAAGAAGACTTCAGGGGATATTTTTGATTTAAGGTTTAAGGTTTAAAGCTTATCTCAGGGCAGTTGTTTCATAAGTTCATCCAGCAGCCATGGCTCCAAAAAATCTGGATTCCATGAGAATTTGTAACTATATCTATCCCACAACTTTTGCCAATTCAACTTTTTACAGATGTACAGCTTACTGACAGCAATTACATTAATCGGCTGTGCAGCCCTACCCTTAATCAATGCAATTTTTCCATCACTGTAAAATGAAACTCAGTGCTCCTGAAGCATTTCCAGTGCTTGATTCTGTGTAGCACTGTTTACCTTGCTAGGAAATACAAATATTATGTTATATGAATACTGGTCAGTAACGTTTGCTGATGCTTTCCATTGTGTGAATATTCACTTTAGGCCATAGTGCTTTATAAAAACTACTAAAATATTTATTTTTTAAACTATTTTTAAACCAGTTAACCAGTTCCTGTCAAGTCGGTTCTAACTCATGGCAACCCCATGTGTGTCAGAGTAGTACTGTGCTCCATAGGGTTTTCAGTGGCTGATTTTTTAGTAGATCTCGAAGCCTTTCTTCTGAGGCACATCTGGCTGGACTTAAACTGTCAACCTTTTGGTTAGTAGCTGAGAGTGTTAACCATTTGCGCCTCCCAGGGACTCCAAATGAAGAAAAGCTGTCAATAACTTGGCATTGGCAAAGTCATAGAAGCTTCCTAGACAATATCCAAATACCTTGAGGGACCGAATTACCGGGGCTGAGGGCTGGGGACCATGGTCTTGGGGGACATTCTAAGTCAACTGGCATAACATAGTTCATAATGAAAATGTTCTACAGCTTACTTTGGTGAGTAGCCTCTGGAGTCTTAAAAGCTTGTGAGTGGCCGTCTAAGATACCTCTATTGGTTCCATCCTGTCTGGAGCCAAGGAGAGTGAAGAAAACCAAAAACACAAGGAAGGTACTAATCCAAAGGACTAATGGACTACATAAACCACAGCCTCCACCAGCCTGAGCTCAGAAGAATTAGATGGTGCCTGGCTACCACCGCTGACTGCTCTGACAGGGATCACAATAGAGGGCCCTGGACAGAGAGGGAGAAAAATGTAGAACAAAATTCAAATTCATGAAAAAGACCAGACTTACTGGTCTGACAGAGACTGGAGGAACCCTGAAACTATGGCCTCCAGACACCGTGCTAACTCAGAACTGAAGCTACTCCCAAAGTCTGCCTTTCAGCCAAAGATTAAACAGGCCTATAAAACAAACAATAACACACGTGAGGAATGTGCTTCTTAGTTCAGTCAAATGTATGAGACCAAATGGGCAACACCTGCCCAAAGACAAAGACATGAGAAGGCAGGAAGGGACAGGAAAACTGGTCGAATGGACAGGGGGAGCGTGGGGTGGAATGTGAAAGGGAGAGAGTGCCGACACATTGCGGGGATTGCAATCAGTGTCACAAAACAATTTGTGTATAAATTTTTGAATGAAAAACTAATTTGCACTGTAAACTTTAACCTAAAACACAATCAAATTAAAAAACAAAAACAAAAAAACTTGTCGTTGGGCAAATGAGACCAGGATACAGTTGCTGTATTTAATGGTTGTTCTTGGTAAGTCTGTTTTTCCTGCTGCTTCCACTGTAGTAATTTCCTGTTCTGCCAAGCTAGCCTTCTTTGAGGCAGGGCCTCTGTGATCAGCAAGACTCTTGGATGTTGCTGCTGCCAAACGATAATTAGATTAAACTGTTTCCACATAGTTTGTGGTTTCATACAAGAAAGATTGAAAAAAGGAAAGAAGTAGTTGAATGTTTAAAAAAAAAAAAGATTCTGACCTTCTGAATTATAAGTTTACTTTGTTAGATCTGCTGGAAGAAGGCCAGAGTAAAATGAGGATTCTTTTTGAAATTAGGTTCCCAGTAACCTTTGTAGTTCAGTGCGGATAACTTAATGTTATCTTTTGATACGTGTTATTCATTTTCAGACAGTTTAGTAATTTTATATCTCTCTGGTTGCAGGTTGCCGTATTTCTGACATTTTGTTATTATTAAAATTAGTATTTAGATCTGAGTATTAAAGTCAAGGTGGTATTTTAGATTCAGCTTTTAAGGTAATGTGGTATTTTAGATTGGGTATTTAAAATTTTTATATTGGTTCTGGGACATTGGAATATGTTAATTGTGTTGAATTGATCAGTAGTTAATTGCTACTTTGATGTTTCTTTCCTGATAATGTAGAGAGGGAAAGATGGAAACGTTTTTATACATGCGTAGTTTTTTCTTATTGAAGGCTTTTCTTTTTTTTTTGGTGTTGTGGTGGTTATTTAAAATCTTGGCTGATTTAAACAGCCATATGAAAATCAAGTGCCTACGTTAAAAAATAAAGTTTATCTGTCTACCTTTACGTTTGATATTCTAAACATGTTAATTGCCCTTGTTCTAAACACATGAAAAAATGGAAATTTAGAATAATCTGTTTCAGCAAATTCTTTTACATAGTGTTCCATTAGTTGTTTTATTAATTTAACTTTTATATCTGTATCTGATTCACAGTATATGACTGTCTAACTTGATAACCCATCCCAGGAGCTAAACATTCTAATTATAATTTTTTTCTTAAGTCAAATGCAAATTGCTATGCTCTGACTTGACCTGTAGTTACATTTTCAGTAATAGGCTGAAGAAGTCTGTGTGTGTGTGTGTGTGTGTATGTTTTAATCCTTTCTGTGCTCATAGATGGTCTTAACATTTCCTCTGAAACTAAGATTCTGTCCTAAAATTGTGGGTGCTGTCCTAAAATTGTCTTAATGGACAAATATTCCGAAAAGTTCTCTGTGTTCTTCCAACTTGCAGAAAGAAAATGGACTCTCTCCTTGATACGTGTCTTCAGGGAATTGTCTGGCTTCTCTTGTTATACTTTCATCTCTGTTGGCTTCATGCTCTGGCAGTTGCTCCCCATGTTGTGGCAGAGATGACTGTTGGCTGCTGTGGGTGAATAGACCAGGAACAAGTTCTGGGGTGGAACTTTCTTGGCCTAGCTCGGGCCTGTGCCCATCCCTGAAACAGTCGGTGTTACCACAGGGATGGAATGTTTGGTTGACCTGTCTAGCCTCACTTAAAAAACATGGCCCAAACTTAGGGGAGAATCAAGGTGCTTTTACCTGAAGAAGGTCAAAGTGTTGCTTGTGAACTCTCGTGAGCAAGTTTATAACTGCATACCTTATTGGATACTAATCACATTATCAAAGGCACTTATTAAATAAAAATAGGTGTTGCTATCACATAGCAGTCTTGGGACTTTCAGTCAGTTTGGCTTTTTAAGATCATGTTGCTCCAAATACAAAGTGATGATCTGCAATACATGAAAACAGAAAAGTAGTAGATAGGCTTAAAACCAGGTGAATATCTACATGATCAGAAACGGAATAGAAAGCGATGAACATGGATGAAGCCAGGGCCTGGTGTCTCGTGTTCTAGAGGCAGGCACAGCGCCTGAGGGCTTGGCCCAGGACGGTGTCAGTAAAATTGCTCCATGTGCCAAGAGACTGGTTGTTTCTGGCTCAGGCCAGATTCATTTCTTGAAGCCAGGGACCAAGGGAGGCATCTTGTTTATGATATAAAACCTTTAGTAAAGAAAAAAATAAAGGTGTTATCACCACCTGGGGCTTCAGAAAGCTTTTTGTCGAGGTGGGAGAACATGTTCAGACTCCTGAACAAGAACTGAAGGAATCATTTGCAATGGGAGTATCCGTTTGGAAACAGGATTTGCAGTATATCCAATACTACTGCAGGCAGGAGTGCCAAACATGCTTTTATAAGATCCATCTGTTTTTGGGTGTTAGGGTGGATAAGAGGGAACTACTAAATTGCTAGACATGAGGAATAAGGCTGGAAATAAAGAATGTACTAATTAAGGTAAGGTTAGCTACTTTAGAAGCCCTTGTGGTGCAGTGGTTAAAGCACTCGGCTGCTAACCAAAAGGCCTGCCAGCCACTCTGTGGGAGAAGGATGTGACAATCTGCTTCTGTAAAGATTTACAGCCTTGGAAACCCTATGGGGCAGTTCTTCTCTGTCCTGTAGGGTCCCTATGAGTCAGAATTGACTCGACCACAGTGGGTTTGGTTTTTGGTTAGCTACTTTAACTGATAAACATCAAAATTGAAAGACATTTATTTCTTGCTCATATAACATCCAACAGGGGGTGGGGGAGCACTTTGCTCCCCACAGTGATTCTGGGATCTGGGCCAACAGAGGCTCTGCTACTTCAGCAGTGTCCTCTGAGTTCACCTTGTGCGTAGGTCTACCTGGTAGGCAGGGAGAGAGGTCATAGATAGGAGATTTTTTTATCGGACAGGGATGGAGGTGGTGCAGATCATCTTTACTCACAGTCCACTGGCTTGGAACTCAGTCCCATGTCTGTACAGATGGCAGAAGAGTCTGGGAAATGTAGTCTACCTGAGTGTCCAGAAAGGAATGGAGACAGATTTGTCATGTAATTAGTTTGTGGGAGAGAGAAGAACGAGGACTCTTGTGTTTCTACAGAAAGTGAAATGGAAGGTTCAATAGAACAGAAGCGAGAGAGAATAAATGTAAGCATGAAAATAAGCCTATGAATCCAAATTCCACAATGCTAGGAAAAATGGAATTTTAAGAAAGACAGAGTAGGGAGACTCTTGAGACTGCTGGCAAAACTTGTACATATGCCAAGGTCTGACCTCACAGAACAAACACTTGATGGTAAATGTTCACTGTTCTTTAATTGTCAGGAGTAGAACCTCTACTGGAAGGGGTGGCATCAGCTCCTTCTTCCCATGTGTCCAGTGGTGAAAGTCGAACCCTTTTTTCAGATTTCAGCACTCCCAATTACAGCTGGCTCAGCCTTTTGTTCTGAGTGTCTTCCTTGATTTGTGGAGCTTGGCCACTGTGCCTGTTTGCGCACATTAGACACTGAAGTGTTTGTAGAATAAATGTCATAGCTCGTTACTGTAAGCATCATTGCAGAAGCACAAGTACTAGAATTGAAGATGGATGTAAGTTAGTATTTGATTAAAGATCCTGGCCTTCTGTTCAGTGTCCTTTAGATATGCATTTAACAGAGAGGGGAAGTAAAAGCCTGTGGTGGGTTAGGGACAAGGTGGGATAAGCCTTCATGATTTTGCCCTGCAGAAGGAAAGCTTGCCATTTAGCCCGGGGCCTGAGAACAGATGGATCAAGTGTAGTAATTTTTCAGCAAAATTGATTTCCCAAACAATTAGAGTAGTGGGAAGCCATTTTCAACTTCCTGTGTTTCTTAGCCATGGTAAAAAAGGCAAAGGATAAACAGACCTGGTATGTGATAATTTTCATTGCTACAAAAAATCACCATTCCTCCTGCCACCTCACCTTCTAGGGTGCATCTTCTTAGCAACAGCTATTGGAGTGCAACGTGAATCGAAACCAAAATGGCGAACCTCTGCACTAGCTCCTGTAATTCCCAGTGCTCGCCCTTCCTCTTCCTTCTCCTTTGGTCTGTCAGACCCCAGGAGGGAAGGTTTTTGGCATTTTGACCTCATGGAGAGCTGCCACAACTGCATTTGTTCACCGGTGCAGACAGCACATTCTTATTCTTTTATTTCTTGACAGCTGATAGATTGTAATAGGCAGCCACATCTGAGAAAATAAGTGAAACTGCAGCCATGCCAGGATTCCTTATTACACGTATAGATGAACCATCTTTACTGTGATTATTGTATAAGTTGTACAAATGTGAAGCTTTTTTTGGCACCAGAAATACAGTTTGGCAGAACACGGGACTGATATCAGCTGTATGTATGATTGCTTTCTGGACTTATTCCAATTTGGATTTAAATATATGAAAAGTACATGGGACTATGAGGAAAAGTAGATCATTAAAACTTCATTGATTATGTAGTCTGTTTTTAAATTTGGGCTGATTAATGGGTTTCTGTTGAGTAAAAATAGACCAGGTCCCACCACACCACGTTCTAGATTTCATCAGTGGTCCCTTTCTTTGCCCCTGGGGTGTGAAGGAGCCCACCTGTTCAGAGCTTGTTAACAATACATTACAGCAATGACAATTCTACATTTATTTGAATTAACCAGTATTTTAGTCAATGGTTGCAGAGTTAGAAATCTGAACTGTAGTTTGTAGCCAGATGCCATTTGCTGAGGGAAAAAAAAAAAAAAAAAGCTCCTTAACGTTTATGCTGTGTTTCCCATTACTTAAGGGAGACTCAACCATAGTTACTAATGACATACTTTGAGATCTTCTAATCATAGGTTCTACACAATATCAGGTAATTTAAAAAAAATAATTTAAGTAAATAGAAATGCAGCAAGTCATTAAATAATTCAAATAACGTGAGATAGCATTAGGTTTTAATTGTCATTTTTGTCTTGTTTCTGACACTACTGGCAATGCTCTATAGTGTTTTTGGCAATCATCCAACTAATACCAGTGGAACGTGTGCTGTGTCCTGTGATGGATATACCGTGGTAAAACAGACATGAACCCTCCCTCAGGGAACTGAGATTCTAGGGCCCCAAACAGACTTTAAATTAGTACACAAGCACGTAATGACACATTGTGGTAAGTGACCTCAAGGAAGAGAACAGGGTGCTATGAAATGAAACACTTTTGGTTTGAGATCTACATACAGAAGAAGACCATGAGTGAAAGAGAAACTCCATGTCACTTAAGAAAAGGATTCGTCTTTATAGGGCCACTTTTGGCCATACTCCCACTCAAGAATGGGGCTTTAGCCTAAGCAGACTCATCCTGCCCTGCCCAGTTGTTTCTACCCACTACCCGTCCCTCCTTCCGCCCAGTCAGATCCAAGCAAATCATTTAATTAGCCTCTCCGTCAATGTGCATATTCTAGGGACACATTATGTATTACCTGAAAAACTAATTGCTGCTGAGTTGATTCTGACTCCTAGTGACTCCACGTGTTTCAGGGTAGAAGTCGCATTTCCGTAGTTGTGATCTTTGAGAAGGAGACGGCCAGGCTTTCCTTCCAAGACACTTGTGAGAGGATTTGAACAGCCAACTTTTCGATTAAAACCATTTGTGGTACCCAGGGACTCCTGTGGATTACATACATAATCATATTATATCTATAACCTGTTTACCTAGCTATTGGTAAATGCATTTCCATATCATTAAATATTCTCCCATAAGATACATTTTCATGGCTGTCCATGAAATCATGGTTTTTTAGATTAGTACTCTTATTGTCTCCAGGAAATATTGTTTCCAGTTTTTAGCTTTTTGAGAAATACAGCTTAAGTAGACATTCTTAAAATAGTTAATTAGTGCATTAATTCATGATCATTTTCTGAGGATACGTTCTCAATTGTAGTGTTCCTGTTAATAGATTATTCATATTTAAAAAAAATTTTGATCTGTGTTGCCAAATTGTAAGTGTGATATTTTTGTTAACATGTCAGGGATTGGTTTAGTACGGCTTCGTTTTGCTATTTGTGAGTCTGAAGTCAAGCAACTAATGGTAACAGTCATGGACATTAGTTCTGCATGTTGGATCACTGTTGGCCTTAAGCTGATTTAAATCCTGTTCTTCCCATCTTGATTTCTTAGAATAATAATGAGTCTTCTTACAAGAGGAGTTTCTCCATATACTTCTCCATTGATGATGTTTACTTGGCCGAGAGAAAATGAAAGAACACTTAAAATCCAGGGTGTGTTTTTCTGTCTTCTCTTTGTTTTTCTTCTGATTATTGTTGGCTCTATCCACCTCTTTTCCACTTTTAATCATTTCATAAAATTAATAACAGGGTAAAGGGGAAAATTAAATCTTCCTTATAGACTTCTAGAGAAACAATACATTATTGAAAAGATAATAACAGTGCCAGACGTATCCCCACGCTTGAGTGGGAAGGCAGGACTTGCCAGATAAAATGAATCTGAGATGCTGGATTATTTACTTAAAGTACTGTTGCGTGGTTGTCTAAGGAAGTGTGTCTGAAAAAGTATGTGTTTTCACTTAATTTTAAAAGACGATTTCCAACAAAATTATTTGTTTTCCTTATATTATTTAGTGTTAAATTTCTGACCATGCTGCTGGTCAGAAAGCCAGCATAAATAAAGCCTAAAATAAATTATACTTCTTAAAGGCATTACTTTCTTAGCCTACTTAGCTTTAATCCAGTAGTTTCATGTTCCAGAAGCACTGCCAGAGAGTTTTCTGGTAGCAGGGACATGTTATCACAATGTGTGGAGTGTGTTATGGTGTTTATGGCAGGGTTCGTCTTTTTCCTGAGACTCAATTTCAAGATTCAGTGTCTACATATAGGATTTAAAAATGTGGTAACCTAGAATTTATTTAAGGAGACTTGGTGGCACATGGCTAAGTGCTCAGCTGGTAACCAAAAGATTGGCAGTCCCAATTCACCCAGTGGCTCCATGGAAGAAAGAATTGGCAATCTGTTCCCATAAAGATTACAGCCTAGGAAACCCAGTGAGGCAGTTCTACTCTGTCACATGGGTGTATGGGTCAGAATCGACTCGACGACACTCGACAACAACAACAAGAATTTATTTAATAGCTGTTATTTATGTGTCTCCCAAGTAAGAGCACCCTTGATATATACCATCTAGAGCTTCCATTCTGGGAAAGGCATTATGAGTGTATGGCCATTTTATTATTATTTTTTCTTGTTTATTCCCACTCCTTTTCTAAAAAAAATCTTTCTTCAGTAATATTTTTCTGTATTAGTGTATGAAAATCAGTGTTTGAACTACACAGAAAGGATGAGAGAGGGCAGGGGATGCAGCCTTCGTCTCTGATTCAGCAGAATTGAAGAGGTGGATGCCTCCACTATCAGTCAGATGGTGTTGAACGTGGCCAGCATGGTACTGTGAGACCCGGAAGATGGCTGGTTCTGTGTTCAGGCCCTTGTATTACTCAGCATGTTCCTGTGTGCTCCGTGTTTGCTCAGCGAATGGGAAACTGAAAATCCCAAACAGGCTGGTAGGTAGGATGCAGTCTTGCATCACATGAGCATTTTCCCCATTCACTATCCTTGTGACATCCGGCAAGACTCTTAGCCATTGTATGCCTTAGTTTCTCATCCATGAATTGTGGCAATTGGAGTGGATGATTTACTCGCTAAGGTTCATTCCAGGTGCAGGATGAACTTCTGATGTAATTGTGTCCAAGTAGTCAGTTAAAAGAAAGAGCTCTGGTTGTGCGGTAGTTAAGTGCTTGGCTGCTAACTGAAAGGTTGGCAGTTCAAACCCACCCAGCACCTTCACGAGAGAAAGACTTGGTGATCTGCTTCTGTAAAGATTACTGCCTAGAAAATCCTATGGGGCAGTTCTTCTCTGTCACACCTATGGGATTGCTATGAGTTGGAATCGACCTAATAACAGCAAGAGTCAAGTAAAAAGAAATATCTGAAAGACTGTTAAAAATGGAAGTCAGTATATTTAAACGTTTAGGAGAAAGATTGTTACATATTTCCATGCCATTTCTGTGTGTTCTCATACATGATCTTATAGACTCTTGTGAACAAATACTTGTATTTATAAAACATTTAGATTCCTAAGAGTGTGCAGAGCCTCAGTTTTCTCTCATTTCGCCCAAATTTATCATCTCTCTGAAGTGTGACACACACTGGGTAAATTCAGAACAAAATAACTCCATCTACCCCTATATACTAAAAAGTTCAGTTTCATGCTGTGTTTTACACGGCACAGCAAGAATCTGTTGTTTGGTATCTGTAACTCTGTACTTTTTCAACCTTTCTATCAGATACTTAGCTAGGTGTTGAGAAGCAGAAATTCTGAAAATAATTTCTGCAGAACCTTTTGGGGACCCCCAGAGCAAGCTATTTGAATCCATTCCCCTTCCTTTTGCACAGTCTGTCTGTTTGAATAGTGTTCCCATGGGTCAGAAAGATAGAGTTTCTAGCCCCATACCTTAAATTGCTTTATAATTGCCTTACTTTATAAGGGAGACATATCCTGGCATGGCGAAGCCTGAAGAAAAATATTCAGAAGAAATTAATCTGAACCTGTTAGAAGGAGAGGAGGAAACGTATTTTGGGAAATTGTTAGCTAGACTGGATAGACTCTACCAACATGATGTGATGTCATGCATCAGAAGCGACAGTAATGAGTCACAGACATTTGTGGTGTGCATACTAACTCTTCTCAGGTACATTCCCGGTGCAGGATGAGCTTCTGATGTGATTGTGTCCAAATGTCAGTTAAACGAAGGAGCCCTGGTGGTGCAGTGGTTAAGTGCTCAGCTGGTAACTGAAAAGCCGACGGTTTGAACCCGCCCAGTGGTGCCGTGGGAGAAAGACCTGGTGATCTGCTCTCCTAAAGATTACAGCTGCTAGGAAACCCTATGGGTCAGTTCTACTCTGTCACATGGGGTCACTATGAGTCAAAAAATTGACTTGATGGCCCCTAACAACAAGTGTTTTATACCACACTGGTTTCTTTACAAATACAAAAAGTTTAATCCTTGTGTCAGCCCCATGATGTAGTTACCATTTTTACTTGCAGTTTTTCAGATGAGGAAAATAAGAGGTGAAGTAACTTGCTCAGGGTTACACAGGTAGAAAGTGGTGAAGCTGGCATTTGAATCCAGACTTTCAAGCACTATATGAGGCTTTCTTTTCCTCATCTTCCAAGGCATACTAAACCCAAATAGAATTTTAAAGGGATGATCTTATCTTTGTGTGTCTCTCATACCATTGATTAGAAAGTGATTCTTGGTGGGTTTTATTGTTGAGGAGTTCCTGGGTGGCAGAGACGGCTAAGCGCTTGACTACTAACCAAAGGTTTGGCAGTTTGAACCCAGCCAATGTGCCTTGGAAGACAGGCCAGGTGATCTGCTTTCTACGGAACCATTCTACTCTGTACACGTGGAGTCGCCGTGAGTTGGAATTGACTCAGTGGCAGCTGTCTTAGTCATCTAGTGCTGCTCTAACAGAAATACCACGAGTGGATGGCTTTAACAAAGGGAAGTTTATTCTGTCACAGTCCAGCAGGCTGCAAGTCCAAATTCAGGGCATCTGCTCCAGGGGAACGCTTTCTCTGTCGGCTCTGGAGGAAGGTCGGTGTCATCAGTCTTCCTTTGGTCTGGGAGCTTCTCTGCGCAGGAACCTCAGGTCCAAAGGATGCGCTCTGCTCCTGGCGCTACTTTTTTGGTGGTATGAGGTTCCCATGTGTCTCTGCTCGCTTCTCTCTTTTATATCTCAAAAGAGATTGGCTTAAGACACTATCTAATCTAGTAAGCCTCATCAGTATAACCTCATCACCTCATCACAGTAATAGAATTTACAACACATAAGGAGATCACATATAACCTCATCATAGTGATAGAGTTTACAATGCTTAAGGAAGTCACATTGCATTACACAATCATAACAGTACTGCGAATCATGACCCAGCCAAGTTGACAGATATTTTTGGGGGACACAATTCAGTCCATGACAGCAGCTAACAACAACATTTTTTGTTGACTTAATCCTCTATAGGTAAATCGTAAATATTACATTTGACAACATGTTTCTACACCCCTGGTGTTCAAGTGACTTCTTGTTACCTGCCATCGAGTGGGCCGCCTGACTCTTGGCTACTCCATACACATTAGGGTCAAATGCTGCCTGGTGTGGTGCCACCCCCACGCTCGGTTGCAAATTGGACCATCGTGATAGAGTTTCACTGACTGATTTTTAGGAAGTAGATTGCCAGACCTTTCTTCCTAGTCTCTCCTGCTCTGGAAGCTCTGCTGAATCCTGCTTAGCATTATAACAACACACATATGTCCACTGGCAGATGGATGGTGGCTGCACATGAGGTGCATTGGTCTCCCACATGGAAGGCAAGAATTTTGTCACTGAACCACTGATGTCCCTGGGTTCAAGTGGCTGTTGTTGTCGTTAGGTAACGTTGAGTTGGTTCCAACTCGTAGCGACCCTATGTACAACAGAACGACACCTGCCCAGTCCTGTGCCATCCTCACAGTCGTTGTTATGCTTAAGCCCATTGTTGCAGCCACTGTGTCCATCCGTCTCATTGAGGGTCTTCCTCTTTTTTGCTGACCCTCTATTTTACCAAGCATGATGTCCTTCTGCAGGGACTGATCCCTCCTGATAACACGTCCAAAGTGTATGAAATGAAGTCTCGCCATCCTTGCTCCTAAGGAGCATTCTGGCTGTACTTACTTCCAAGATAGATTTGTTTTTTCTGGCAGTCCATGGTATATTCAGTATTCTTCGTCAACACCGTAATTCAAAGGTTATCAATTCTTCTTCGGTCTTCCTTATTCATTGTCCAGCTTTCGCTTGCATATGGGGCGATTGAAAGCACCATGACTTGGGTCAGGTGAACCTTAGTCCTCAAAGTGACGTCTTTGCTTCTTAAAACTTTAATCTTTGCAGCAGATTTACCCAGTGCAGTGTGTCATTTGATTTCTTGATTGCACTTCCATGAGCATTGACTGTGGATCCAAGTAAAATGAAATCTTTGACAACTTCAATCTTTTCTCCGTTTATCATGATATTGCTTATTGGTCCAGTTGTGAAGATTTTAGTTTTCTTTGTGTTGAGGTGCAGTCCATACTGAAGGCTGTAGTCAGTCTTTGATCTTCATCAGTAAGTGCTTCAAGCCCTCTTCATTTTCAGCAAGCAAGGGTGTGTCATCTGCATAATGCAGGTTGTTAATGAGTCTTCCTCTGATCTCCAATACTGCATTCTTCTGCATATAGTCCAGCTTCTCAGGTTATTTGCTCAGCATACAGACTGAGTTAGTATGGTGAAAGGATACAACCATGCTGCACACCTTTCTTGACTTTCAACCACGCAGTATCCCGTTGTTCTTTTGGAACAACTGCCTCTTGGTCTAATAAGTACAGGTTTCTTCTGAGCACAATTAAGTGTTCTGGAATTCCCATTCTTTGAAATGTTGTCCATCATTTGTTATGATTCACACAATTGAATGCCTTTGCATAGTCAATAAAACATAGGTAAACTTCTTTCTGATATTCTCTGCTTTCAGCCAGGATCCATCTGACATCAGCAATGATATCCCCAGTTCCATGTCCTCTTCTGAATCCAGCGTGAATTTCTGGCAGTTCTCTGTTGATGTACTGCTGCAAATGCTTTTGAATGATCTTCAACAAAATTTTACTTGCATGTGATATTAATGATACTGTTTGATAGTTTTCACATTCTGTTGGATCACCTTTCTTTGGGATGGTGCAAATATGGATCTCTTCCAGTCAGTTGGCCAGGTAGCTGTCTTCCAGATTTCTTGGCATGGACAAGTGAGTGCTTCCAGCACTGCATCTGTTTGTTAAAACATCTCAATTGGTGTTCTGTCAATTCCTGGAGCCTTGTTTTTTGCCAGTGCCTTCAGTGCAGCTTGGACCTCTTCGTTCGGTACCATCAGTTCTTGATTATATGCTGCCTCCTGAAATGATTGAACATCAACCAATTCTTTTTGGTACAGTGACTCTGTATTCCTTCCATCTTCTTTTGTTGCTTCGTGCATCGATTAATATTTGCCCTGTAGAATCCTTTAATATTGCAGGTCAAGACTTGAGTTTTTCCTTCAGTTCTTTCAGCTCTAGAAATGCCGAGAGTGTTCTTCCCTTTTGGTTTTCTAACTCGAGGTCTTTGTACATGTCATTATAATACTTTACTTGTCTTCTCGAGCCATCCTTTGAAATCTTCTGTTCAGCTCTTTTACTTCATCATTTCTTCCTTTTGCTTTTGCTACTCTGCGTTCAAGAGCAAGTTTCAGAGCCTATTCTGACATCCATTTTGGTCTTTTCTTTCCTGTCTTTTAATGACCTCTTGCTTTCTTCATGTATGATGTCCTTGATGTCATTCCACAACTCATCTGGTCTTCGATCATTAGTGTTCCGTGTGTCCAATCTATTCTTGAGATGGTCTCTAAATTCAGGTGGGATATACTCAAGGTCATACTTTGGCTGTTGTAGACATGTTTTAGTTTCCTTCAACTTCAGCTCGAACTTGCATATGAGTAATTGATGATCTGTTCTGCAGTTGACCCCTGGCCTTGTTCTCATTTATGATACTGAGCTTTTCCATCATCTCTTTCCACAGATGTAGTGGATTTGATTCCTATATATTCCATCTGGTGAGATCCGTGTGTATAGTTGCTGTCTATGTTGTTGGAAAAAGGTATTTACAATGAAGAAGTTGATGGTCTTGCAAAATTCTGTGATGCAATCTCTGGTGTCTTTTCTATCACCAAGGTCATGTATTCCAACTATCGATCCTTTTTCGTTTCCAACTTTCACATTCCAGCCCCCAGTAATTATCAATGCACCTTGATTGCATGTTTGATCAATTTAGACTGCAAAAGTTGGTAAAAATCTTCAATTTCCTCATCTTTGGCCTTAGTGGTTGGTGTGTAAATTTGAATAATGGTCGTGTTAACTGGTTTTCCCATAGCCTTGTGGGTATTACCCTGTCACTGACAACGTTGTACTTCAGGATAGATCTTGAAATGTTCTTTTTGACGATGAATGGGTCTTCATTCCTCTTCAAGTTGCCCTTCACAGTGTAGTAGACCATGTGATTGTCTAATTCAAAATGGCCAGTACCAGTCCATTTCAGGTCAACTAATGCCTACGATATTGATCTTTATGCATTCCATTTCCTTTTTGACGACTTCCAATTTTCCTAGATTCATACTATGTACATTCCATATTCCGATAATTATTGAATGTTTGCAGCTGTTTCTTCTCAGTTTGAGTCATGCCACATCAGCAGATGAAGGTCCTGAAAGCTTGACTCAATCCATGTCATTAAAGTCAACTCTACTCTGAGGAAGCAGCTCTTCCCCAGTTGTATTTTAAGTGCCTTCCAACCTTAGGGACTCATCTGCTGGCACTACATCAGACAATGTTCTGTTGTTATTCATAAGGTTTTCATTGGCCAGTTTTTTCAGAAGTAGACTGCGGGGTTCTTCTTTCTGGTTTGTCTTAATCTGGAAGCTCCACTGAAATCTGTCCATCAGGGGTGACCCTCCTGGTATCTGAAATACCATTGGCAAAGCTTCCAGTATCACAGCAACACACAAGCTACCCACAGTATGAAAAACTGACGGACACGTGGTGGCCACTTAGTTTTTAATCTAATTTTAAGGTATTTTCCCTTAATTCCTTCCTAATTACCATTTAATTTTTATAAAGAAGTCTGAAAAGCAGAATATCTTCACACCTTTTTGTATACTTTCAGAGCCATCCTTGCCAGACATTTGCACAAGAAATATTTCTTAGCCATCCTGTGTGTCACAGAGAAAGTATGTTAAGGTGATAGTTCAGTTTTGCTGTTTTGCCAAGTATTAACTTCTCATTTTATTAATCTGTGTATTTGGTTATATGAAATTTCTAATTCCACCATTCAGATGACTAACTTAGTATTTTTGTCTTAGAAAGCTGCTGATTTTTAAAACCATTTTCATCTTTCAATCCAATTCCTAGTTTTCAGTATAAATAATAGATGAATTTGACTTCCTGGGACACTGAGTTAAATAATCATGATTCTATGTAATATAAGTCTCAAGGTAGTGAAATATGTGAGAATTCAATGAAAACAAGCTCCTGATGGTAGTCTTTATATTGGGACTTAACATTTTAAGTAGTATATATGTTTTTAAAGGAGCCCTGGTGGCCCAGTGGTTAAAAGTTCATCTAACCAAAAGGTTGGCAGTTCAAACCCACCAGCTGCTCCTTGGAAACCCTATTGGGCATTTCTGCTGTGTCCTGTAGGGTGACTATCAGTCAGCATTGACTTGATGCAATGGGGTTTTTAAAAAAAGAAAAAAATTTTTTTTTAATGGTCTTAAAAGGAGCAGTTAGAATTGCCATTCTTATTATTTGTATTTCATATCATAAAGTTCGCTTGAAAAGTATTACCTGTTATTGGTTATTGTTCTTCGTACTGGTATGTATTCTGTACATTTTTTTTTTTTTTTATCTAAATGGGACTGTTTTGTCTTCTTTGCCTACTAATTATATAGTCATTCTTCTAAATGATGTCGTTTGATTGTCACAAGGGTTTAACCAAAACCAAACCAAACCTGTTGCCATTGAGTCGATCCCGACTCATAGTGACCCTGTAGGACAGAGTAGAACTGCCCCATAGGATTTCCAAGAAGTGGCTGGTGGATTCCAACTGCTGACTGTTGGTTAGCAGCTGAGCTCTTAACCACTGCACCACCAGTGTTCCACAGGGGTTTAGGTAGGTATTATTATTTGTCAGTACTAACAGGAGTAGCTTTTCTCTGTGCTGCTGAAGTTTTGGACTCTGGTGTTGCCCTTTGTGTTTGTTATGTTGGGTATTTTATAACTTTATTTCTGAATATGTAAAATTGAAGATTCCATCTGTCCATTGTGCTTCTAGTCAGTCAAGTGGTACATCTTGTTGTATGGTTACAAAATCCAAGACTTATGGAAAAGGGGAAGGGGACACTAAAGTGCGTAATACAGTTTCTAAATTGAGAATGATTGAGACTGATGGCAAGGTAATTGATCCCTGTTTTTCTTGAATTGGGGAGACAGACGCACAGGGGGTGGGGTGTAATCTAAGCCATCCACAGGTGTCCATTGAATTGATTTCACATAGTCAGGGTTCCACACAGGGGTGTATTTGCAAATGGATAGAAAAGTGAGTACTGTCACTGATCACCTGAAATCCCTAATTGCCAATCTCAGTCCCCAAAACAGGAACCTATAGATGCCTGGACATCCTCTCAGATATTGCTGTGACAGATTTGATGTTAGTGACTCCCTCTTGACCATGGCCTGCCTACTGTTGATTCCCCTGACCTCTGTAGCTTACATACGACATGGAAGCCAAGTGTATGTGAATTGGGCATCAAAGCACCATCTGAACAAACAAGATGAATATCAGGCTAAAGTTGTTTTTCCAAGACATTTTCCTCAGAAGTAGTGTTCTGCACTTTACCAGCCCATCTCTTCCAGGGAGGTACCATTGCCTCAGTTAGCTCCTTGAAGGGAGAGTATCACCCTTGATCCATTCCTTTGTTTTTCTTCATGAAGCAAACATCAGTAACAGTGTAAGAAAATAGGAAACCTTCTACTGATGATTTCAAACTTTTATTCCTTCCGTTAGTCAAAGATTGAATTTCAACCTAAAATATTTTTATATTTCCCATGATCCTCATTTTTAACACTCCTAAGGCAAGATAATTAAAATAACTTAGGATTCTATAAATAACTAATAATGAAAGCAGTGATATAGTTAATAGTATTGGATTCAGAGAGACAAAGAAAACAATTAGAGGGGTGGTTGACTTGCATTCGGTGTGAGCAAGGATGAATTGTCCCTGGATAGCAGAAGGGCAAGCAGGAAGACTGGTAGCAGCTGATATGCTGAGATGGGCAAGCATGTGCTGCATCTGGGCTCCTGGGGCTGGACTCCTTGGGTTGGGGAGGTATGTGCGTGTTGACCTGCAGTAATAGACAAGCCTGCAAACCTCACTGGTGCACTTAATGCTGTGCTTGGGAATTCAGATTTTATTCTTAAAGCAGAACAGTGTCATTAAACCTTACTGAACTAAAAAAATGAAAGATTACAAGATTTTTGAGGGAGATTAAAGTAATAGCTATAAAGATGGATTGGTGCTAGAAGAGACTGCAGGCGGGGAAATTAGTTAGCCTTGTTATTCTGGAATTCAAGGTCTGACATTGAAGCTGGAAGGATGCTGGCAGGAGAAGCTTACACAGGAGACATTTTAGAGGAAGAATTAACTGGGGGTGGTGACACTGGATTTCTAGGAGTGGAGGGGCAGGGAGACATCAGGAAATGTCGACTGTGAATTCAGGAATATGGATGAATAGTAGTATTGTTGATAGTGACAGAACGTCTGTTCGCTGTTGAATGTGAAGTTGGTTTAGGCATGTTGAATACAAGATGTTGCCTGAGCTTTCAAATCATAATGCCTGTCAGTCTTAGACTCTATGAAGCTTGGGGCTTGAGATTACTAAGACTTCAGAATTAATTTGCCTGGAGATGATTATTGTATCTCCAAGATATTGAGAGATTTATTCTGTCAACACTATTCAGTCAACCAGTCTGTGGCCGGGTATGTTAAGGATTGTCAGTATATATCCGTTCAATCTTTGAGACTATTTCCATGTTGTCATTTGAGTGATGACTGCCCCAATGCATAGAGTGTTGACCTAGACCTAATTTAAACATATGTGAAGTCTATATAGGAAACTTGTTATATAAAAGACTTCAATAACTGTGTATTCATGAGAGTCAAGGTCCTAATGGATTAAAAATAATCTTTACTTTGAAATTCTCACCTAAACACAGTGGATAGGATTGTGGTGGTGGTGGTGGTGAGGTATTATAGGTGATGTGATGCAGACGAGACTGTTCATTTACACCTAAATTAATTTTTGGTTACCTTGTGAGCATATGTGTGTTGATAAGCATGAATGTGATTAAAATCTTTCATGGAGAAACTTTATCTTCCTCCATTGGTTAAAGTGTTCTAATCACATATTTGTTGCCTGCTTTCGTTCCTTGCCCACCCGGGTTTATCAGCCTAACAGACCTTTCAGATTTCAGCTCATTTCAAATGTGCACGCTTCCCTTTTAGTTCTGGTGCGCGGTTCCCTGTGAACTCTACAAAGCATGTTTCCATCTTTCCCATTTATAAGTGTGAATATATAGGTTGCTGCCTCCATTCAGAAGAAATTGGGTCTATCACTCACGGAATGTTTGAAAATGTAAAACATTATCCTCAATTATGTAGTGAATAAATATTCACGTCTGGTCCATTCAGGGGTTGACTAGATGTGGTTGCTGTGGAGCTACTGCAATGCTTAAAGCACTCCAACCCATTGTGTTTCAGTGCACCTGCAGGAAAGACATGGTGAAGATTTCAATGGATATCTTCGTGAAGAAATTTCAGCCAGACAGATACCAGCTTTGGAAGCAAGGAAAGGATATCTACACCATTGATCACACGAAGCCTACTCCGGAATCCACCCCTGAAGTCAAGGCATGGCTGCAGAGGAGGAGGAAAGTCAGAAAAGTGCCCAAGAGGTAGTGACCCCTCCCCAGGCCATCCGCCATTAGCACGCTGCGCTTGCTCAGATAAAATCTGTCATTGAACAGGATGTTCCCAAAGGCAACCCGTTTGCTTTTCTCTACTTATTCATCATATCTTTACTTGATATTTTACTGAAAGTCTGAGGCAAAGTATTTTCATTTCTTGAGAAATATAATATGTAGTTGTAGGAAGAAGCATATATTGTGTTTGAGAATGGAGTATTTCTGAAGTTGCTATACGTGGCAAACAACAATTCTAGAGCTCCTTAGACCTTTTACTGTAATGTATTTAAAATCATGTTGGTTCTCACCATTCACTGCCATATTTCTGTCAACTTCAGTAACGCGATTTCCACCTTTTTTGTTCTGCTAGTGATTTTCTCTCTACGTGAGCAGTTTTTGTCTTCATTTGTCAAACATCTGAGATATTTTTCTCATTTGGATGGCCATATTTTACCACATTTTATACACTCGATTTTATTCTTTGACACCTTGTAAAGGAGAGCATGTGGTGTTCTGTAGCATGGTGTCCCTGTGAATGCTATTTGGCATTCCATTTCTGTGGCAGTGCCCTTTCCAGAAGGTTTTAGGCCTGCTGTGGGCATCTTGCTGCTTAAAAACCCATTGAATGGGGCATGTGTTGGGTTGCACAGGTCCTCAGGCTGCCTTTTATTTTAGGCAGTTACATTTTCCAGTTTGTTACATTTTTTCTCTCCAGTATTACTCCTTGTTTTTATTTCAGATTATAAAAGTGATATTTGTGCATTGGAGAGTTTGTAAAATAAGGAAATGAATAATGAAGGCATTCCAAATCACCCATAACCTTGCTATCTAGAGATGACCAATGTTAACATTTTGTATTTATCCTTTACATATGTATTTGCTGTTTATTATATAAAATTATGCCCCTTTCCAGAACTGGGGCCATGCTCTATTAACAATTTGATGACCTGTTTTTTGAGTGTACTTTCATGTAATTAAGTGATTTGCTACAACGTAATTTTTAATGCCTGTATGTATTTAACCAGCACCTGTATTTGGATCTGTAGCTTGTTTCCCTTTTTTTTGGTGTTAACTCAGTAGCACTGATTCTAAAACTTTGCCACACTCTGACACTTGTTTTTTGACTTTTTTCCCCCTGACATTTATTTTGTGTTGTTTTAGAATGGTAATGAACAGAGGACCTTTAAGAACATGGAGTCACATTTCCACAGTTTGTAGGAGATTTATCACCAAGAAACAGTTTCTGAGGGACAGAACTAGTTAGCAGCAGAACTAAAGCTCAGCTGTTCGTATTTCACCCTATAGTTTACATCAGTGATTTTTAAACAGTTTTCAAATCAACTTAGTGGATCAGGACCGACATTTTTAAATTAGGAAGTAAATTAGAGTAAAAAGTATCATACTGCATCCGATGTGGTAAGGATAAGTACTACTTCATGACACGTGTGAGCATGTGTGCATGCGTGTATTGTGTCACCATCTAAAATGTACATCTTACTATGGGTTGTATTAAAAAAGGTTTGAGAAACACAGGTTTAGAGGGTCAGTGCCTTTGACAGATGTCTTAATACACCTTACCAAAGAATTGAGCTTTAGGAGGAAGGGCACTCAGTCCTGAGTTCAGAAGAAAACCAGCAGAACGTCTTGAGAATTGCTCTCTAATGGACAGAAGTCACAATGCTCTAACTAGGTGTATGATCTGGTCTCCTAGTTATTAACCACAGTGGTCCTCTGACTTGACAGAGAACATAGATCTATGACAATTCACGGATTTGAAATGGCTTTTCAGTAGCTTAAAATAATCAGTGGACTTTGCTGATAGCAGCGCTCACCTAATTAGAAAGCCTAATGTTAAGGGGCTTGTTTAATTTGCCCAGTCTTGTGGCTTGACCATACAGATTGCAGATCTCCCTTAAGTAATACTCTGTCTAGGGAAATCTAATGGAAGGAATGATCCATTGAAATCTAAAAGAGATGCCAGCTATCTTGCTTCACCTGCCCTGGTGGCACAGTGGTTAAGCCCTCAGCTGCTAACCAAAAGGTCAGTGGTTCAAACCCAGCAGCCACTCCAAGGGAGAAAAATGTGGCAGTCTGCTTCTGTAAAGATTACAGCCTTGAATCCCTGTGGGGCAGTTCTGCTCTGTCCTGTAGGGTTGCTATGAATCGGAATCAACTCGACTGCCATGGATTTGGATTTTTGGTATTATGCTCTAGTACATCATGGGGCAGAGATTTTCCGCATAGATTCTCATTCAAAGTGATGATGGTAATGCTGCCACTGATACTACTGCTGTTACCATCAGCAGCAGCAGCAGCAGCAGCAGCAGCAGCAGCTGTCAATGCTAATTTACACAGCTCATCCCTGACTAACATCTCATCTCTGATCTCTTTCCTCCCTGACTTCCTACAGCGCTTAGTGCTGTGGTGTTTCCTTGTGTGTGTGTATTACATGGGGGTTGTGTGTTTATATGTGTTTTGGACACTGAAACACATGTTGCTTTGATTTGTTTTGTATGGTTCCTACATGAGAGTATTAGAAGTGTTGTGCCACGTACAAAAAGGCATCTATGACAAAGCTGTCAAGTGACTGACTGGCTAGAAAATACTAAAAGAGGAAAAACTAAAAATGGTACCCACTCTGAAGATAACAAGTTGATATTAAATGTTGAATACATACAGTTAACCTTCCTCTTCTCCTAATTCCTTTAGCTATTGATGATTTGGCATTTACTCTAATGATTTCACACATGCTTGAGAATTATACAGAAGGGAAGAAAAAGTAGTCAGTAGTTCACCTTGCAATGTAAATAACTTACTCAGATTTTAACAACAGCTTTATGGGTTCTTCCTTTTCCTTTCTTCATTGTCCAAATTGCATTTAATTTACTGATTTTATTTTCTCTCCATGTCATCAATTTTTACCACAGACTTCTTTTAATGTTGTTATAAAATTTTAGCAGTGACTTTTTTTTTAAAGTAATGTTTAATAATCAAGTATTTACAGTTATTTCAATTTTACTTTTTGGTAACTTGCTTTTAAAACTGTTAAGATTTCAACGTCAAATGCATTGCATCAGTTGTGAAGATTGCCTTTGCAAAATGATTAAAACACTGTCAGTTTTGTTTTTTTTTTAATTTTTTTTATTGTATTTCAGGTGAAGGCTTACAGAACAAATAGTTTCTCATGAAACAGTAGTGCACATATTGTTTTAAGACATTGGTTAACAACCCCACAACATGTCAACCCTCTCCCTTCTCGAC
>NW_004443961.1:6362627-6389517 GCF_000243295.1 Trichechus manatus latirostris
ATTTAGCTGTACTGGACTCAGTCTGGTGTAGGCCTTGGTAGCTGTGGTCCATTAGTGCTTCGGACTAATCTTTTCCTTGTATCCTGTTCTCTTTATTCTCCCTTGCTCCCGGAGGGATGAGACCAGAAACACTGTCAGTTTTTTAAGTCAGTGAAAATAACGTCTATACTGGTGTGTGTTTTATCTCATCCATTGCAGACATTCTGCTCTGACCACAGATTCTCTCGTTAATAGCTTCCAGCGCACTAGATCTCACCCTAAAAGGCCTAAAACTGAGGAGGATGAGGAAGCGTCAGCTGTAGCCGATGGGGATGAGTTCCCCACCCCTGAACTAGCCACAGACCAGCTTAAGGTCAGTGAAAAGCCAGAAGCAGCAGTGAAGCTGGGGAACATAGGAGCAGCTTCTGAGGAGGAGACCTTTGCTGACAGGATGCAGCCGGATCAGAACTTGTTGCATAATATCAACCTCTCAGGTGAGAAAATGTCTGTCTTCTCATACAAGTGGTTGATGACCTGATGCCTTAAATTAATGTCCAGTAAGACAGATATCTTACTACTCCAGGTAGCTAAACCATTACGTTGTTGAAAGTTATAGGGTAACTCAATCGGGACGCCCTGGAAATGGTACAAACGTAAGGAGCAACATGGCTACGGGGAATGGAAGTAGAGACAAAGCCAGCAGTGCCTGTTTGGTTTAATAAAAAAGAAGATTCTGATATTAAAAAATAACAATGAATTTTTTTTTTTTTAGAGTGCAACTCAATTTACAGTATACAGTATATTTTTGGAAAGCTTCTCTTGAATTCACGTGGAACAGAGAAACCCAATTATAGAAAATTCTTTGCAAATTCTTAGCTTTTGACTTAATTTTAAGAGGAAAATAAAAGATTAAGGTTTTAAAAAAGAACAACAAAAATAGAAAGTTCATTTAGTTTGTTTCTCTAAATTGTAACTCTCACTTTTAAGTCTGAAGTACTTTGCTTTTTTTGCTTTAGTAGCAGGTGTCTCGGAAATTGCTTTAACGCTGTGTCTCTTTCATATTTTTTGGAGCTTTTCTCCTTTTACTAAATGAGGTTATTGGAAATGCCTGTCTTTTTCTCATCCAGTGCACCAGCAAATCCTTCATTCTTGGAAATGTACCGGAATCCCACCCCCTCCACTGCTTCCACGTCGTTTAAGGCACGGTCATCTCATGCCTAGATTATTGCCAACGTTGCTTCCTGCCTGTTGTCCAGCATCTACTCTAGCTGCTCCTGCTAGTCAGTTTTCCATATGAGAGTCATAGTGACCCTTTAAAACAAGTCAGTTGGGTCTTGTTCCTACCTTCTTCATCTTATTCCATTTATCATAAAAGGTAAAGTCTTTATCATGGTCCTCAATAACTTGGCCCTCATTACCTTTTACTTTCACAACATCTGTGTAAATAGAGTTGAAACCACAGACCTTCTTTCAGGGAGTTCATAGTTTAGTGGAGAGCAAGATAAATAAACAGGGAATCACGATCCATTGTGGTTAGTACCCTGGTAGAGATGGCACAGGGTTTGTTGACCTACCTAGGAAAGACCTCAAACAGAGGCAGGAGGCGGGACAGGAAGGAGTTCTTGTGGCAGCTGATACCTGAATTGAGTTGTGATGGATGGATAGATGTTAGTGAGACTGAAAAGGTCGGGAAAGGAATCCCAGATCGTACAGAGAAGGCGGTCGTGCAATTAAACAAAAACCATTGCCATCAAGTTGATTCTAACTCATAGTGACCCTATATGACAGAGTAGAACTGCCCCACAGGGTTTCCAAGGCTGTAAATCTTTACAGAAGCAGATTGTCACATCTTTCTCCCATGGAACAGCTGGTAGGTTCAAATCTCTCAGGTAGCAGCCTAGCGCTTAACCACTGCTCCACCAGGGCTCCTTCATTTTGTACACTACATACGGGTATTTCTTTTGAATTCCTCACCATGGTCTCTACCACCCTTGGTTTATTTAATCTCCTTATGAATTGCCGGGTAGTTTAGGCTCAGGGGACCCAATTTCATTAGTTCTTTTGCTACGTGTTACTTGAGTTTTGACCTCCAGCTTTTGAGACCTGGCAGACTACTTAATGTAAAAGCTCATCTTTTTATACCTGAGTTCAAAGAGGACTTGGTTAGGTTCAGCATCAGCAAGCAGGCGAGGAATAGAAACGATGCTTAACATTTGTGTGCGTGTACATGTGTGACGTGGAGAAGGTTGACTAGGGATGGAAAGGCAAGACAAGTGCTGTGATATTCTTCACCATGATCTTCTCCTGTTACATGCTGCTAGTGTCTGATACAGTGTTAGTGTAGGAAATAATTGTTATTGCATCTGCACGTCTTCTGTGAGTCTTTTGAGCTGGGATGGTTCATCAGTAGCAATTCTTAGCACCATGTATTGGGATATAATCCATATTTTTAGAAAGAATTCAAATTGCTGTTGCCTTGGATAATTATTGTTATTGCCTTGGGTTATGGCAGTGCTCTGTAGCAGAGCCTCTTGTTGATCTCCTGTTTTGTAGGTTTTTTCCTTTTGCCAAATTTCAAGGTATCACTGTAACAGCTGTGAAGGCAGCGTGGTGCTATTGTGGCCTTTCATACTCAGATCTGTGGAAGTTTCAGGGGAGGTTGGAAGATTGATATTCAGTTGAGAGTAGTTTAAAAATTTAACTCAGTAATAATGGAATGGAAGATCTATTAACGGTCTCTTGTTCCACTCTTTAGGGAACAGCTGCTCAAGCACATCTATAATGGAGGAGATGAAAACTGAGGAGGACGAGGCCTGTGCCACGGTTGCACCTTCCAACCCCGAGGAGGCCGATGGTGCTGTCACGTTATCGAGTGGCTGCGTGAAGTCTGAGGAAGCAGACCCTGCCAAGCTTTCATGGCCAAGGTCGCCCGAGTCGTGCTCCTCAGTGGCAGACACTAATGGTGTGTGGACAGAGGGAGAGGAGAGTGACCTGGAGAGCTGCGGGAGTGGCCTGGAGCCTGGGGAAGTCCCAGAGGTCCCCAGCGGAGAGAGAAATGGCTTCAAAGTCCCCCATGTATGTGGCAATCTCTGTTTTTACTGAATTCCTTGTGCAGTGAGAGCGCTTTGTGAAAACAGCATGCTGTGCACTGAACTCTGGCGGTAGGGCAGAAATAAATAACATCTCACATGTATGAGTCTTTATCATGTTTCCCGAGATGACTGGGAGGGAAGCCTCCTGTGAGCACTTGCTCACATGGTGATAATTCAAAGAGCATGCAACTCCTGGTTGCATGCTGAAGCTTGATTTTCCTTTTTTTTTTAAAGTTTTTAAAACCAAACTTTTTATTTTAAAATAATAATATATTCACATGCAGTTGTAAGAAATAGTATGGAGGGATCCCACATACCCTTTATCCAGTTTCCCCTGCTAGTCACATTTTGCAAAACCATAGTGCAGTATCACAACCAGGATGATGACATTGATGCGGTCCAGGTACAGAGCAGTCCCATCCCCTACAGGATTATCTGGGCTGGAAAGGACTCACCTGCAGGGCTCTGAGCTAATACTGCTGGGTACCAGGCTTCCTATAGCCTCTGATGAGCTTCCCACAGTTTTCACATTAGAGCTCACATGGTCATTTCTCTCCTTGTGAACCTGAGTCCTAATACCAGGCTGACCTTTCTGGGGCTGCCTGCCTCCCATAAACATGCCTTTTGTCTCTCAGAGTCAAGACCCCCCTTTTTAAAATTTTTATTTATTTTGTTGTTGCTGTTGAGAATCTATACAGCAAAACATATACCAGTTCAACAGTTTCTACATGTACAATTCAGTGACATTGATTACATTCTTCGTGTTGTACAACCATTCTCACTCCCCTTTTCTGAATTATTCCTCACCCATTAACGTAAACTCGCTACTCCCTAAGTTTTTCATCTAATCTTGTGCATTTCTGTTGTCAGTTTGACCCCATATAGATAGATCTTGAAAGAGCCCAATGCTCAAGGCAATTCTTTACTAGTTAAGCTAAACTATTGCTTGGTTTTAAGAAGACTTCAGGGGATATTTTTGGTTTACGATTTAAAGATTATTTCAGAGCAATAGTTTCAGGGGTTCATCCAGCCTCCATGACTCCAGAAAGTCTGGAGTCCATGAGAATTTGAAATTCTGTTCTGCCTTTTCCCCCTTTTGATCCAGATTCTTCTATAGAATCTTTGATCAAAATGCTCAGTAATGGTAGCTGGGCACCATCCAGTTCTTCATTAAGACTCCTCTTGATTACCAACTTCCCTTTCTGACTCTTTGGAGAGGGCCTCGCTGTTTCTCGGATGTCCTTGTACAATGTTAACATTAAATGTTTTTGGCATAAACTGTCGTTGTAGCTGTGAGAGTATGAGTGGGTCAGGCAGTTGAAGACTGCATGTGGTGATTGTCAGAGTTCAGTGACCCCTTGATAGCTCCTGCTCATTAATCTCACCAGGCCTTTTCGGATCCTTGAGTAGCAATGGGAATTACATAAGGACAGCGTCTTTGGATACCCGGTTTCTAAGTAGTCTTAAAATGACAACAAAAATATAGATAATTTCCTAATTGGGTCCAAAAACTTTTATCTATTTCTGATTATACATTACACTTAACTCTAAGATAGATATTTACCAAAAACATAGGAGAAATAGAAAAATTTGGTTCCGTTTTGAAGAGGTGGCTAAGCGCAAGTTTGAAGATAGTGTTCATATACTAATAAACAAAATGTACAACTTAATTCCAAGTAGGGATTAAACGTGCCTGAGCACATAGATTGGAATCCTTTGTAGAATGGCAGATAAGTCAAAGGCCCGCTTCAATTATGTTTAGTCACATTCTTTAAACTAGAATGGAGCTAAAGTTGAGTTTCCTTGATTTCAAGGAGGATGGTTATACAGTCACTGCCTTTAACCCTTATCATTTGATGGAACAAAGACTGACAGCCTAGGAAAGGGGATGCTGCTGCTGAGGGCTGAGCCCATGGCATGCCCCTCATCTCAAACAGTGGGCAGGGTCTCCTGTTTTCACATGGAAGTGTCAGACAACAACCCCTGTAATTAACCCAGACCCTTTCCATCTTTTCATTTTTGTGTAATTTTGACCAGTGTTTGTTAGTTTTAAGTGTAAGGCAACGTGTATGCTTGTTGTGTGTGTGTGTGTGTGTGTGTGTGTGTGTGTGTGTAAATATATATATACATATGTATGTACATATATGTATGTATATATATATATATATATAAAATATGTCCCCTTCTCTGTTGATCCGTGTGATAGAGAAGTACTGGTTCCTTTCTAAAGGGCTTCATGATTTTTGAATGGAAGGGAGTGTACAGCCTCAGCTTGACAGGGCTGCATTCTCTGTGAGAAGAAGAAGTAAAAACACCACCAAATGTTTGTGCATGAACAGCAGACGGTTGACTAAAGGCTGCATCCTATATTCTTATGAGTATGTAATCCTACATTTAGATTAGTTTTAAAGAATGTTTGAAAACTTGTTATCTACTGAGTTTATTGCAAGTTTGCTAAGCCTGCCCTGCACTGCAGCTAGTATTTTAATATGAAGTGGAAAGAAAGTTAGTTGACCTCTTGGTAAAATTACTGATAGAATGGGTTCCTATTTTCTTTGATGTTAAAGTCTTGGTTGGGGCAGGGAGGGGAGGACTAATTCTCCAAGAGGTAAACATGTGCCAAGATTTCTTCAGAATTAAGTAGTCATAAATTGTTATTAACCATGTATTTTTTAAATCAAGTCTTAACTATGGATCCACCCCCCCCACATTTTTATTTCTGTAACCAGAGAATAGAAGCAGAGACCAAAACCGCTAAGAGTTGGCGCCATCCGCTTAGTAAGCCTCCGGCAAGATCCCCGATGACACTCGTGAAGCAGCAGGCAGCCAGTGACGAAGGTGAGCTTGTAGATTTTCTCAGCATCTTCTCTGTGTAGCTGTTTGTTTGCCACAAACTGTGGTGAAAAAAGTGCTTGGGAGGGAGGAATGTGGCCAAGTAGCAAAAACATACCGTTAAGAGAAATGGGATTAAGGAAATGGGGTTTCTTATTTTAAAATACTAATTTGCGTAATGAAATTCCTATAAGGCAGCTGTATTTTTTTTTAGTAAAAGTCTTCCTGTTTCCTTTGATGAGTAGAGTTGGTCACTATTTCCTGACATTTCACTGTAAGGTTCTCCAGAGCAAGTTGAGAATCACTTCTCTAGAGGTGTCATATCTTGGAATTAGCATGCTAGCGGTTTCTTTGCATTACCTTTACTTTTATGGTGGATCCTTTAAATTTATTAAAACTGCCTTGAGTAGGAAACCACGGCCGTACCTGGTGTGTGGTGAAGTGTCCTTTCTCCTTAACTAGTTTGCTCTGACGGCCTTGACGTGAAGCGGTTCCGTTGACAACCAGTCACCATTCCTGGACGTAGCGTCTGTCATTTTGTAGAACTTTTGGTTGCCCTTTTTCTCCTCTCTTCCTAGCTCTGTTTTTTTTTTTTTTTTTTTAATTTTACTGTGGTAAAGATACATGTAACGAAATCTTTGACATTTAATAATCTTCACATGCACAGTTCAGTGACTAATTGCATCCATCATGTTGTTCAGCCATCACCCTTATCTGTTATCAAATTATACCATCACCCTCAGCAGAAGCGCAGTGTCCCTAAGCATCGAGGCCTCCTTTCCCCTCCCTCCTGCATGCCCTGGTAACCACTAAGAAACTTTGGTATGCATTTTTCTATTCCTGTTCGTCTCACATACTTGGACATGTTATCAGGAGGCACCTGTCCCTGGAGAAGGACGTCATGCTTGGTAAAGTAGATGGTCAGTGAAAAAGAGGAAGAAGACCCTTAAGGAGATGGATTGACACAGTGGCTGCAACAATGGGCTCAAACATAGCAACATTTGTGAGGATGGCGCAAGACCAGGCAGTGTTTCATTCTGTCGCTGTGAGTTGGAATCAACTTGACGGCATCTAACGACAGTAGCATTCTAGATATTTCATATAAGTGGAACATAATATTTGTCCTTTTGTGACTGACTTCTTTTTTACTAAGCATAATGTTTTTAAGATTCATCCATGTTGTAGCATGTATCAGAATTTCATTTCTCATTATGGCTGAGTGTATTCCATTGTATGTATGCACCAGTTTTCTGGTAGTTTAAAAAATACCATTTTATTGCCTCAAATTAAAAATCAGACCACTGACCAGCTTTTCTTCCTTGCAAACATCTCTTAGCATCAAGAGGGCCTTGTTTACTCCATCTTTAAAAGGATCAGTTCAAGCCAGAGACTTTAAAGAGCTGTTCCTTGAGGTATTCTCTTCACTGGTGGAAATTGTTAAGGAAGGTCAAGTGTATGTACAGATGCTGTCGAGAGAGTAACATGAATCTTGGGTTCAAGCTTCTTGTTTAGCTTAAATAATATATCAGAATAGACAGCCTTAGCAGGTATCTTTCTTTTACCCACTGTCTTCTTTTATACCTCAAATTTAGTTATAAAACAAATGGTAGATGTAGGGTTCAGGAAGGGTTAGTATTAGTTTCTATAAAACCAACCCAAGGTGGAATTTTGGTTTGAATAATGTTGTTAGGTGCCATTGAGTCAATTCCGACTCATAGTGACCCTGTGTACAGCAGAACAAAATACTGCCTGGTCCTGCACTATCCACACAATCGTTGCTGCATTTGAGCCCATTGCTGCAGCCACTGTATCAGTCCATCTCCATGAGGGTCTTCCTCTTTTTCTCTGACTTTCTACTTTACCAAGCATAATGTCCTTCTGCAGGGACTGGTCCCGCCTGATAACATGTCCAAAGTATGTGAGACGAAGTCGCGCCATTCTTGCTTCTAAGGAGCGTTCCAGCCGTACTTCTTCCAAGACAGATTTGTTTGTTCTTCTGGCAGTTCATGGTATATTCAGTATTCTTTGCCAGCACCATAGTTCAGAGGCATCAGTTCTTCTTTGGTCTTCCTTGTTCATTGTCCAGCTTTTGCATGCGTATGAGGTGATTGAAAATACCCTGGCTTGGGTTAGGCACACCTTAGTCCTCAAAGTGTCATCTTTGCTTTTTAACCCTGTAAAGAAATCTTTTGCAGCAGATTTACCCAGTGCAGTACGTTGTTTGATTTCCAGATTGCTGCTTCCATGTGTGTTGATGGTGGATCCAGGTGAAATGAAATCCTTGACAACTTCAGTCTTTTCTCTGTTTATCATGATGTTGCTTATTGGTCCAGTTGTGAGGATTTCTGTTTTCTTTATGTTGAGGTGTGATCCATAGTGAAGGTTGTAGTCAGTCTTTGATCTTCATCATGCATCAGTAAGTGCTCCAAGTCCTTTGCTTTCAGCAAGTAAAGTTGTATCATCTGCATATTGCAGGTTGTTAATGAGTCTTCCTTCAATCCTGATGTCATGTTCTTCTTCATACAGTCCAGTTTCTCGACTTATTTGCTCAGCATACAGGTTAAATAAGTATGGTGAAAGGATATAACCCTGATGCACACCTTTCCTGATTTTAAACCACTCCATATGCCCTTGTTCTGTTCAAATGACTGCCTCTTGTTCTGTGTATAGGTTCCTCATGAGCACAATTAAGTGTTCTGGAATCCCCACTCTTCACAATATTATCCATAATTGGTTTGAATAATAGAAGTCATAAAATGTATTTGAGTTATGGAAGTCATGGAATATATGAAAACATGTCATCATGTTGATTTCTTCTTTCTCCTACTTTATTATACTCAACAGAAACCATTTTCCCCTTATTGTCAAGATAATTATAGGACAATTCTGTATAAAGTCATTCATACTTACATATGTTACTCATGAATTTTAATTACCCTTCCCTATTATGGCCTATATTTGGAGTAGTTTCTCTGAAGGGACCGGGTTATACTAACACACAAGGAAAGCTGCTTTCTCCTGTATCCTTATTTTCCTAAGTTAATTTTGACGTGGACCATCATCAGTTGGCCCAGAGTTCCACCGTGGAGAGCAGTTCTGATTTCACTCTCTACAGCTTGCAAAATTTATAAATGGATTATTTTAACGAAATTGTCTCAAGGGTTTGAGGTTAAATATCTTGCTGAAACATTGATGCTTGTAGCATTTGTAACAGTCTCACTTTCCATTCTAAAATGTTAAGGGACTCCTGGGGTCCTCTGAGGATTTTTGAGAATCGAGGAGAAAAATCAGAGAATTTTTGTGATGGCTAAAAAATCGTGGCTCTTAGATTTTTGCAAGCTTACAAACTAACAATGAAGAGTATTTTGTGGCCTGGAGAGAATTAACTTACATCATCGGCCACTTTTGCCTCAGTGTCTTGCTTGTGCGGTTGGAAATGAATGTACATCGTTATTGTTAGAAAGTGATGAAGAATGATTTTAGTGCTCCATTCTTAAAGCACACACACAAAAAATGAAACCCTTTGCCGTCGAGTGGGTTCCGACTCATGGTGACCTTGTAGGACAGAGTAGAATGCCCCATAGAGTTTCCAAGGAACAGCTGGTGGATTCGAACCTTATGATTCGCAGCCGTAGCTCACTGTAGCTCTTAAACACTGTGCCACCGGGGCTCTGCTTCATTCTTAGGTGCACACAATTACAAATCCAGCTGTGTTTGTGAACCTTCTACCCTAACTGTGAGCTCTTTTTGCACCGTTGGTATGGAAGCAGGTCTGTATGCCAGATAGGCATGTAGCTAGATTACAGCATCTGGGTTACATCTTTAAACAACAGTCAGTGTCCCCTGTTGGTGAATGAGCAGCTCTCTACTGAAGGTGGGCTGTGACTCCCGAACAGAACAGCAGGAAAGGGGATCAGTACTCGATCTAGCCCCTCTGGGAGCATCACTGCAGCTGGGAGAGAAGAGTCTTCTCTTTGGGACAGTACAATGGCTTTTTGATGATGTAAAGCTGGAGGTCATTACAGTTGGTTGCGTATTGGAAGACTGAGATCATAAAGCATGGAGAACAGGGTTTGGTTGATAATAAATGTTTGTTGTTGCTGTTGTGATGTAACTATGAGGAGCAGGAGGAGAATGATAGCCAAGCTCTCAAGAAGTGACGGAAATCTGAAGGGGCTTTAGAGGGAAACGCCATCCAGATGGGAAGGGAAAGCCAGAGCCTGGCTATTTGGGGGGAAATTTCCAGGATTCGAGTAGAGGCTGGGCATCTGAACTAAAACTCCATAGGATCTCCCAGACACTCAGAGCTGGACTCTTAAAAACTTTCACCCTTAGTGAATGGGTACACTGGGGCAAAAGAAACAAAAAAACTGACCACAGCTCAGGGAGAGAAGAGAGCTTGCCTGACGGGGTCTGGGCTTGGGTGGGGAAGGGTGATAGGAAAGAAGAGGAAATCTACCTAAGAATTCTTAAATCAAATGACTGGGATCAAATTTATACTTGTTGTTGCAAGCCAGAACTCTAAAATAAAAGTGGATGATGCCTACAATGAACCAGGCAGAAGCAATTACACAACTTTTTGAATGCTGGCTGAGCAGGGCTGGTTGCTGAATGGACAATAGGCTGTAATTGGAACCATGGTTCTGTCTGCTACGTGTTTCTGTTTTGAGCATGTCTTCTCCCTTGCCTCAGTTTCCTCTCGTGTGAAATGTGACGCTTGCTCAGGAACGATCAAGGGGTCCCCCCTCCCGGCTGATGGGAGGGTTGTGGGCATTCGAGTTCCCTGGAATAGAATGCAGCACTAGGTTGAGATCTACAGGGCTTCTGTTAGATTTTCAAAAGGGCCGATCACCATTGGAGCACATTTTTATTTAGAACTCTTAAATGATAATTCTGTGATTTTTAGAATAGTTATGCAGAAAGATCGAAAGATTCAGATACTCATCTGTAGGGTGCTTACCCATCTGCAGAGGTGACCCCATCTACAAGTGTGAATATTGACAAGATTCAGATGAAAGCCCTGGTCATGACTCTGATTTCCTTTGATCTGAAATATCTGAGTAACTCTTTCTAAATCACTAGTAGTTCAGCAAGCGTAGTGCTGTAATGAGCTGTTAAGCATCTCTTTGAAATTAAATACAGCTTAGACCCTGATCCCTATCTTTGCAGTGTTTGCCTGCCTTGAGGCTTAGATCGAGAGAGTATCTTTCAGAGTGTTCCAGTAATTTATCTTTTGGAAAGTCTGCCTGTATTAATACTTTAATTCATTTAGTAATGGATTAAAAATTTAAATATACTGATGGAAGAGATGGAAATTGCTGCTGTAGTTAGAGATTATTCTTGGTGTTGGACCATTGTTTAACCCATTTAACCTAGGTTGTTGGTTGTTCTAAAGAGTAAAATGTATACATTTAAGTGAAATCTCAGCAATTCTACTGACAGAAATCACCTCCCCAAATGGTTTTCAGTGTTTCACTTTTATAAAAGTGCTTGTGTTTATGATGCAGTTGACTAATAAGCCTGTCCTAAGTATATTTTCCCAAGACCAGAACTACCCAATGGTTTCAGCTTACAGTACTAGAGATTTTTGTTTTCTTCTGGGATTGATTGCCTGAGACTTCCTGTAGTGTGTACTGCTTACCTTACTGGGTCTCATTCAGTCACTGGAGGAAAGGCATGAAAATGCCCCCACCATTGGGAGCACCACCAGTACACAGCCTGGCTGCCCTTTGCAGTTGTCCCTCAAACAAAGGAACGTTATTTAGAATTGGTGGTTTCAGTTCACCTTTGGTACACAGATGATTTTGGAAGAATTATGCCTTCTTGCCCTTGGGGCCCTTGTGGTGCAGTGGTTAAGAGCTACAGCTACAAACCAAAAGGTTGGCAGTTTGAATCCACCAGCCGCTCTTTGGAAACCCTATGGGGCAGTTCTACATTGTCCAACAGGGTCACTATGAGTCGGAATCCAATCAACGGCAGCCAGTTAGGGTTTTTTTGTTTGTTTGTGTTGTTTTGCTCTTGGTCTGCCGTAACTGCCTCTTTTCTCTTTTTTAACAGCTTTAGTTCAGATTTGCCAGTCTGAATTTTTCCTTCTTTTATTTCAAGAACTTATTAAAGCGAATGTGTTGAGCAAATATAATAATGATGTCTTTTATTGATCTGAACTTTACAAATGCCATTTCAATTATTAGGTACAAATATTATTTTAAATATTAAAAGCACCCATTTGTTCTTTCAGATAGTAATAGGCACACAAGTCTCTGTTTATGGTTGAGATCCGGCTTCTAGTCTCTCCTTGGCCATTAAGGCTTACGGTCTTGGGAAACTAAGTCATGCAGTCTCTCCACAGCCCAGTTTACTCATCTGTAAGAGGAAACGGTTGGGTTAGTGATCCCAAAGTTCCGTTCAAACTCTAAATTTCTTTGACGCCATGTAAATATAGTAGGAGAGGATACGAGTTCATCCTTGGCCCATGCTAGCCTTTCATGGGAAAAGAAAAGCTTGAAGTATGGGAACATCCTTCACCACCAGTGGTTCCCCTCCTTACAAAGTCCCTTTCTTTGCCAATTTTGAAACAGAAACAGTGCTTTATGACTGCTGCATGTCATGCTCCAAATGTTATTATTACATAATGATTGCTTCTCTTTGTTCAATCAGTTCTTATTAGTTGGAGGTAATGCTAGCCTTTCATAATAAGCACAGTTATATTTCTGTCTGTTTAAGCAATAAAACAGCCAATTCAGCAGATTACTAAGTAGATTGGTTTGGAATGTTTGTTGATAGGTCACAGCCAGTGTTTTCTTGCATTATGTGGACATAAAACATGAGATGTTGTTGGCGCTCAGACAGATTGAGTGGATATATTATCTAGCACTTAGCTGTGCAATAATAGTCGGGCGTTCTCAGTTTCGCTTGATTTCTCTGTCGGTAAATTCTGTTGGAAGCCCCAGTGGCATTGCCTATTACTCTAATATGGGGAATAAAATCAAAACCACCTTGCTCTTATTATGCTAGTGGCTTGGTCAGGTTTTGATTGAATTAGAGGGGAAAAATTGCTAACTTCATAAGTTATGTTGTATGGCTGTGTTATGAACTTTTCACAGTCCATCTTGAAACCTTTCTAAACAATGGTTGGCCTGAAGTCTTATGATCAGGTGTCTGAATGTGCTGAAAGCTTTGGGATTATAAAATGATAGTCGAGACTTTGATTCTTGTGCCTTCATGCGTGGCTTGTTACTCTCACAGGAAGCATTGAAGGGAACAGCATTTGATGCTACAATTGCATAGCTCATTCTATCCCTTAGAAAAATAAATTATTGTATTACGTTCAAATGTATGAGATTGCCAATATTTGACTTTTTTTTTTAACATACAGAAACTGCAATTTCATACAACTCATCTTAAATATATTGCCTTACATGTCCTTAAAACTGTTCATAACCTCTTTTCCCCGGAGACATCGGCCTTAACCTATAAGCCACTGAATTATGCCATGTTTTGAACCACGTTTTCTACATTTTTATTTCCACCATTTGTTTGCTTGTGAAACTAGCCCTGAAGGTGAAGAATAAATGTGCAAAGTTTGTGAGGCTTATGTATTTACTTGTTTTTTAATTTAATTTTATAATAAACTTACTGAGCAGTCTGTATTTTCTTGTTTTGTTTTGCCACTGGCCAGTGAAAATTTAGTCCTGAGCTGGCAGTGTTCTCTATGCTGGCGTTTGGGCACCTTTGTCATGGATTTTAGGAAGGGGCTCTTCACCTCAGCACGGGGGTGGGAGGGGCAGGCGGGTGGGTGGTTAAGTAACTTGTCCCAGGCTTTAAGTTAGTAAGTGGTTCAATTTATCATCATTTTTAACCTAGGTTGAGCTACCCCCTTCCCCTATTCTGGTTCTTAGGTTCCAGGTTTTAAGGAGATGGTGAGGTGGCTGTTTTTTTTTATACCCATCAAAACCCAAAAAACCATCGAGCCGATTCTGACTCATAGAAACCCTATAGGACAGAGTAGAACTGCCCCATAGGGTTTCCAGGAAGCGGCTGGTGGATTCAAACTGCCAACCTTTTGGTTAGCAGCCGAGCTCTTAACTACAGTGCCACCAGGGCTCCAAATAGACCTCTAAATTCTGCACTGATAAGCCATTGTTTTAGTGTTCATGTTCTGTCATTCACTTTGCTTTTGGAGAAGGATTTTCAAGATCTAAAATTGCAGAGATATTTGTTGTGCTAGAAAAAAATGAGGAGGAATAAGTTTCCTATGATATTTGAATGTTTGCATATTATTCAAATATTTCCATAGTTGTTAAGGTCTTTTCTTGAGGAAATTTACTTTATAATGCCTTCGGGCGCAGTGGGCTAGGATCTGGACCAAGCATCTCCCTGGAGGAGATCCGTGAGTCCAGAGTTCCTGAGGTGGGCCTGCATCTGGTACAGCTCAAGTGGCAGAGCAGGCAGGACCCCCTGACGGATTTGGATGTTCTTTCTGTTGACTAGCGTGTGTCCTCCTTTCCCTAGCAGTCGGCATCATGGGCACCTGGTTGAAGAGCTTCTCTGAGTCTCTTTAGCAGCTGTTTTCTGTGATCTTCCAGGTGGTAATAGTGCCCTATTAGTTCTTGGGTTAGAATGTCTAAGGAGCTTGCTGTCCTTTACACAGACTCCCAGAGCTGGCTTGTAGCTAAGGGGAACTTGTTTTGCACATAGGTTGCAATGTGCTGGAAGTTCGTTGTTTGGAAATCTTGTTTGGCCATTTTTTGACCTTGTATTCTAGATGCTGTTGAGGAGATAGCTCACGGAACTGCAGGGTTCACCCACAGGGAGTTATGAACTCTTGCAAGGCAAGGGACTGTTTAGTATTTACTTCTTATTTCCAGCATCTATGGTACTGCCTGTCATGTTGTTGTTGCTGGGTGCCATGGAGTTGGTTTTTGACTCATAGTGACCCCATGTGACAGAGGAGAACTGCCCATAGGGTTTCCTTTAGGGTCACTATGAGTTGGAATCCATTCAACGGCAATGGGTTTAATCTTTATGGAAGCAGATTGCCAGGCCTTTCTCCTGCTGAGCTACTGGGTAGGTTCGAACTGCCAAACTTTTGGCTAGTAGTCGAGCACCTAACCATTTGCACCAACCAGGGACTGTATCCATTATTACATTGACATTTTAAGGGAACTGTAATTCAGAATTTCATTTTTCCTCAGTGTCACCATTTCCCAGTAAAATCATACCTAAAACTCCCATAGTTTTTCTCTGTTGAAAATTTATAACCTTTGATAGCAATGTAAACAATCCTTGATATATACAATATATACTAAAGGAAAAATAAAGTTCCCAACTTCAAACTTCTTTTCTCTTTTGAGTCACTTATTCCTGACACTCCTCCTCTGCCCCCCCAATGCACACACGCACGCACGCACGCACGCACGCACGCACGCACGCACACACAGGCCAATTTCCTCCAGGACATTTGGAACCATACATAATGTCTCTCAGGACTGAGATTTTACTTAAGTACCTGAAAGATAACAGATGCTGCTACACTCTTCATAGCTGAGCGTGGTGCTGTACCAGCTAAACCACATCACTGGAACATAACCCCAAGCAGCAGACTCATGGTGGTGACTGGCAAAGAGAAATCATTCTGTAGTAGAGTCGATGGCTTTGCCCATCTGCTGCTTCTCAGTAAGTCCTGGCAGCACCCGCTCCACATTTGGCCCAAATGTTCTTTTTTAGAGAAATCCACTTACCCTTCACAAGCAAAATTTGTTCAAAGAGACTGTACTGAGTGAATAAATCTGACATAAAACCTGCTCTCAAACGAAGGTTTCCCCCAATTCATAATACTCGCCTAATATTAGTCTGATGGCAGAATTTTTTTTTTAATTTTAAAGGTTGCATATTTTTGTAATTATAAAACTTGCAAACCTCCTTTCTTCTCTTCCACACTTTTAAATATATTTTTTATAGATTTGACATCATTCTCTACATACAGTGTTGTATCTTGATTTTTCATTGATTATTGTAATATTCATTTAATATTATGTTATGTAATATGTATATTCATATTATATTGTATTTCATTAATATTCTTCAAAAGCACCTGCTCTTGACGCCTGCATAATATGGCCATGCCATAATTTATTTATATATTTCTTAGTGAACACATAGTTCTAATCTTTTTGTATTATCGTAAACAATTCTACAGTGATATTTTTGACTGAAGGGGAGAATAAAGACATTCTTTTACTCTGAAAAAATATACCCTTTGATGATTCCTACTCATAGCGACCCTGTAGGACAGAGTAGAAATGCCTCATAGGGTTTCCGAGGAGCGGCTGGTGGCTTCGAACTGCTGACCTTCTGGTTAACAGCCAAGCTCTTTAACCACTGTGCCACTGGGCTATCTGTCTAGATTAGCTCTTACTATTCCAGTCTATATTGTTGTTGTTACTATTATTTTTAATAATATTGTGTTTTTGGTGAAGGTTTACACAGCAATTTAGGCTCCCATTTGACAATTTCTACACAAGTCGTTCTGTGACAATGCATTAACATTCTCATTATTTCTGTTCTGGTTGTTCTGTTTCTAGTAGTCTAGTTTCCCTGCCCGTTACATTCTCATCTTTGTTTTAAAGTAATTGTTGGCCATTTGGTCTCATATAGGTGATTTTTAAAGTGTATTATTACACTAAAAGTTTAGTGTTTAGGGCTTACATTACAAGCCGTTTTCTGAGTGACCTTTGCAAAGGTTCTGCTGGAGACCAAGGGGAATACCTTCATCTGTTGAAGACTCAGGACGTGCACAGCAAGAAGTAGCAGCTTTATGGCGGGCGTCTCATATGACCTGCTTAAAAACTCTGTAATTAAGGTAATCTTGTCCTCAGTTTTGCAGACGGAGATACTGAGGTTTAGGATTATGGACAGACTTTAAGATTACGCCGATTGCAGGGATGAACCATTATTTTAGTTCTATCACTCATGCTTTTATTCTCTGCGGTGCTTGGAGGATTTCTGGTATAGACAACAGATGAATGTGTTTATTATAATAGAGGTGGATCAGAGCCCTACCCGTGTAGCTGTGGTTAGCTACCTCAGCTCAGTGGTTTAATAACTGTTGTTCTAGACCACAGAGAAAAAACCTTATTTTTTTTTTTGGCCAAATTTATTACACTGTTTCCCTGTAAGATTTTTGTCACAGATTTAAACCTTCTATCACCTGAACTAATACTTACATATATATATTTTTTCAATTTGACTTTTTACTTATCTAAGGTGTATATGTACTTTTTTCTTAAGAAATGTTAATTGTTTTATATAGACAGCAACCTGAAATAAATATTTAATTATTAAAATAAAAACTGTATATCCACACAGTCAGTAACAGTATATTTACACAACCTCTGTGACCAGTGGGGCCCCTGCATACCTTGGGAAATTTTAGTAATTTGTGGAAAGAAGTTGCTATCTAAATAATGGAGAGTATGCCAAACTAACATGAGTAGAAATCTTTTGAAGATTCTCTAAACATCTTAAGACTTGAAGCAACCTGACTTTCTTTTTAGAACTACAAATTTTTAGGATTCTCCTAGCTCCCAGCTTTCTAGGCACCACCTCTTCCTCATCACGTGACCTGTATGATTGAGTCTCTCCGACACCGTACCTCTGCGATGGCTGTAGAGTCATTGATCAGCATAAGATGTGGTACTGAATCTCAGACTTTATTACATAAACATTGACAACAAGGAAAAGACCTAATTACCCTATGAAACTGATGAATTGATCTGTTGAAGAACAGAGTGGTTTATGGTCCTGTGGAAAGGGTGGGTGTCTTAGTTTTCTAGTGCTGCTGTAACAGTATACCACAGGTGGATGGCTTTAACAAGCAAGTTTATTCTCTCACAGTTTAGGAGGGTAGAAGTCCAAATTCAGGGCGCCAACTCCAGGGGAAGGCTTTTTCTTCTTGTTGGTTCTGGGGGAAGGTCCTGTCTTCAGTCTTCCCCTGGCCAAGTTGACCCATATTTTGGGGGAACACAATTCAATCTATGACAGTGGGTGTGGTTTGAATAGCAAGCGTAAAGATAGTTTTGGAGATGGTTTTAAGGCACATTGGGGCAAGGTGTTGGGGAATTGTAAGCAGGTTGGCTGTGAGTGTCTTAATTACTGTGATTTTACCTATGTAATTTTAGCTACAAGTAACATTAGTGCTTCTTTTGTTCCTGTTGAGAATATACAGTAAGTCTGCAAAAGCTGGAACTTGTGTCAGAGAAGGAAAACTAAAATATTTTCCACTAATAGAGAGCGATGGAAAAAATGGTAAGACTGTGCCCTGTCAAAGGGGGAAAACTTGGCAAGACCCAGAAAAACAAGACAGACCTGTCAAGTTCCAGCTCTTACAGGTTTCACTGTAGTTAGGAAGGAAGGTGGTTTGATGGCTGTCAGCATTTTCCCAGGTTTGCTGAACTCTGATGCACTTATAACTCGGGATTTTTTATTTCCCACACTTTCTCATATCTCTGCAGCAAACTGGTGTTCAGGATGAGACTCCGAGCTGCGCACAGGCTTCTGATTGTTGATATGCTAGTTTACCAACAAGTGATATGATTAGTAATAAAAACATTAGTATTCATTAAATGCCTACAGTGTCTGTGTATTTGTAGGTTTAATACTATCTGCCCCCTGCCCTCTCTTTTGACTAGGATATTGTGAGAACTAATTTGATTTTTTAAAAATCTAACACTCTATAAAGCAGCCTGGTCTGTTTTCATTCCACAACATGTTACAAAAGGCATCATGGTGTGAGGTAATTATATACCAATGAGATCATAGTGAAGCATGTAAAGATTCATTACTCAACTGTAGTTGAAGAGGGGGAGGGGAGGAAAGGGAATTCCTAGGCATAGTGATGCCAGATGAGCAGAACATAAAAAACACAAGACAGAAGGGAAAAAACGATTTTTTTTCCCTCTTCTGTATATTGGAAGATAGAAAGTTTTTTTTCGTTTTTTTTTTAAAGGAAGTGGCTGAAGGTACACTGAAAAGGAAGCAGGCAGAAGAGTAGAGGGAGGCTCTTGGGGGTGAAAACGAGAGTTTTTATTTGGAATCACGTGATAAGGAGATGGCTGGGATCTCCTGAAGGTCCTCCTAACCCCCTCCTCCTCCCCACCCAAAACAAAAAAAAGCCCAAAGCAAAACAAAAACCCAAAGCCTTTCTTGGTTCCATAAAGGATTGAGGCTTCTAGTTATATAAATACATAAAACTGGGAAAGGCACTAGCCAGCGTCAGTGTAATACTTAAGTCTATGCTTGAACAGTGGCCTAGATCAAGGGTAAACATGTTTTCTTGCACATGGGAAAGGAATGAAGAATTCGATGAGGAAATTACAGGAGGAAAAAATATCTAAAGATCAAGAAAGTTCCAATATTTTTGACTTTTAAAGCTAACTTAAAATCTGAACGACCATAATGACCCAAGGGTTATGAGTATCCTGGAATATTGGATATCCACCAGTATGATTAAGTGAAACCTCTTTCTTACCCTAATAAAACATTGCAGCATCTAATGAAAACAGATCAAACGAAAATAAGGAGACAGTTGGATGGATTTTAAATAATAATATATACATTTACATGTTACTTTAGAATTTACAAAGAACTTTAGTACTTTATAGTTTACAAATAAGTTTTATATTTACTATTAAAAAAAAAAGATAGGGGAGGAAGATAATTATGAGAATCTGTCTTACCCAGGGCTACAGTCCTTCTAAGGACCGTCCCTGGAGAAGGACATCATGCTTGGTAAAATAGATGGTCAGTGAAAAATGGAAGACCCTCGACAAGATGGATTGACAACAGTGGCTTCAACAATGGGCTCAAATATAGTAACAATTATGAGGATGGCACAGGACCGGGCAGTGTTTTGTTCTTTTGTGCGTAGGGGCACCTAAAAACCTAACAGCAGCCAATATATTACGCTGGACTGTAGGAAATTGCCAGTGTTCAAGCTTTTCTTGACCTCGGTAATGGCAGTCTTGTATGGTTCAACCTAATTCTAAAACCTAAGTGACTCCATTTTGTTGTGGGTTTCATTCTTTTCTAATAAAACAAGTGATACGATAAATTTTTTGTGAGCCAATGTGTAGTAACAGCTATTTATAGCTGAGTAATTGTGGCACATATTACCCTATGAGTCAAAGACCTAATGGCATTTAAAGTTCCTGGTTAACACTACAGCTGCTAACTGGAAGCTTGGCAGTTTGTATCCACTAGCCACTCCTTGGAAACCCTATGGGGCAGTTCTACTATAGAGTTGTTATGAGTCGGAATCGACTCAGTGGCAGTAGGTTTGGTTAACTTCTCATTCATGTCTTCCACACTAAGACTTCTGTTGTGTATTGCAGGGGTTCTGTGGTAAAGCCAGTGTACATTTAAGGTCAAATTGTTGTTAGCTGCTGTGAAGTCAGCTCCTGACTCATGGCGACCCCATACACAACGAGACTGGACTGTTGATCCCTGAAGCTTGAGGAGAATGAGAAGCAAATTCCTTTTGTTCCATTTCTCTCAGGTTGTACTTGGAAGACATTTAAAATATGTTTGCTGTCTGGCATCAAGCTCCTTGGAATGTTTGCTTCTTTTATAGCTGGGGTATTGTTCTTCCTGGTTCCCTGCTCACTGGGTTTTCATGCTCTTTCTCTTAAGAATTGCCTGAGGTGCCCTCAACTGAGGAAGAAGTAGAAGAAACGGAGTCTTGGGCGAAGCCTCTGGTCCACATTTGGCAGACGAAGTCCCCAAACTTCGTGGCTGAGCAAGAATACAATGCAGCCGTAGCCAGAATGGCACCACACTGCGCTATCTGTACTCTGCTCATGCCCTACTACAAGGTAAGGGGGGGAACCTGTCAACGTTTCTCTTCAGTGCTGCACTTCTATGTGCCTGTAAATCCCAGCGGTCACCCGGGAGTCACTGTAGAGTTAGCAGGCACAGAAAACGGGAAGACATTAATACTCCTGTAACTAACAGCCTTCATAGGAAAACAAACAGGATTTCTGAGTGCTGCTTGGGAGACGACAGTTCTCTGACAGTACTTTTTATTTTTGAATGTCCTACCTAGTTCATTTCAGGAAAGGGGCAATTCCAATCTTTCTTCCTATCCCTTTCACCAAGAAACAGAACATAAAGCTTAAACAGTGGAAACTTACAAAAGAGAGAGTGTTTTATGCTGGGTTCTCTAGCGAGGCGAAACTAGTAAAGCATATAAATATATATATGGAGAGAGATTTATATCAAGGAAGTGGCTCACGAGGCTGCAGAGACTGGGACGTCCCAAGTTCATGGGTCAGACTGGAGGCCTCCCGTGACTTATGCAGCCGCAGGAGCTGGTGAACCCAAGATCAGCAGGTCAGAGAGCAGGGCTGTTGCTCACAGGCTGCGAAGATCAACGAATCTCAAGATTGGCAGGCAAGATCACAGCAGTAATGTAGGCCAAATGTTCTTTAGGAGTCTAGTAAGGTACTACATAGTCTGTTTTGGGGTTCAACATGTTATAAAGTATATGGATACAAACATTGTGTTTTTGGTCATGTTCTCATTAATAGAATTAGAAATATTTTATTCAAGATCACATCTCTTAGAGTTCTATGTAAAGTGGACATTATTCTGCTCAGATGTTTCAGAGCATGAAACTATGTGATATGCTGTATTTTCAGACCTCTGTAAATAGAGGAAGTAGTTTCCTCACTGGATATCTTTGAATGCAGCACTGGTGAGTGACACAATATTTTTTGTTTTCCCTTTTAGACCTTAAATTTTTTATTTTTTTGAGAAAACTTTATTTTTTTTGTTGAGAGTTATTTCTGCGGCCTACTCTGCCTGTATATTTCTCTGGCAAAAAAAAAAAAAATCAAGTAAAATTGTAAGGTTTTTAGCATAAATTTTTTAGCATAAATTCATGTGTTTTAAGGAGAAATGACAATTTTGTTTGGGATATTGCCCTTTCATATTTAGCAATAGGCTCCAGATCTTTTTCTCTTACCGTGTTGAAACTTTGCGACGAGGCAGAAGCCTTTCTCAATACTGTTGCACAGATTAAAACTGGGATCTTTGAAAACACGCCTTCATGTGGAACCAGGTGATGCTCTTTAGTCAATGAAAGTAGGTCTCTTAGGCTAGTGCAAATGAAGAAGCAAAAACAAATTCATCAGAAGGATCAATGCTTCTCAGATAATAGTTTCAGTAGCTCATCACTTTCCTGTAGGAACAGACTTGTAGAATATCCTCTTGTTCCTACAGATTAGCTTCTGGATGGGAGTCTGAGAAGCAGCATTGACAAATACAGATAGTTGGATCAAGGAGAAAGAACAGAAGTTGGAAGGTGCAGCTGCTAGTGGTTTTGATTGACCAGAACGAATGAGAAGCTCTTTTCCAGGTTTTTCACTCATGTGTAAATGTTCTGTTTTTCAGCCAGACAGCAGCAATGAAGAAAATGAGTCTAGATGGGAGACAAAATTAGATGAAGTGATTACTTCGGGAGAAAAGACTAAGCCACTCATTCCCGAGATGTGTTTTATTTATAGCGAGGAAAATATAGAATATTCTCCACCCAATGCCTTCCTTGAAGAAGATGGAACAAGCCTTCTGATTTCCTGTGCAAAGTGCTGTGTACGGGTTCATGCAAGTAAATGAAATTTATCATTCAGTCATTCACAGGCTTTAGTCCTTCGCATACTCTTTATCTCTTATGTCTTAAATCATTCTAGTTCTTATCAAATCGCATGTCCTGTTAACCTACTAATGTATGGTCTATCTCTGTCCATGCAATTTCATTGGTTTATTATGTGGATATTACTGTGTTTACCCAAGAGCAATAACAGTCTTCTATTATGTTTGAAATAGCCTCCCTGTCTATTATTTATTTATTTATATGATACTATCTGCTTCTACAAGGGATTTGAACACATTGTGATTGAAATATAATTATAGTAACTCTCTTGTTTACATCCGTTTGAAACACACATGCATATATATACATTCACTCTTTATTGTTAAACCTATATATGAGGCAAAGCACCAGAACACAAGAAAATTGATATTTAATCTTGACTCCTAAGCTAGCTAGCTATGTAATTTAGTCATAATATTTCATAAACATATGCTTGGACTCATTATTTTGTGGTCTTGGTTAACAATGATAGGCTTTTCTTTGGGTAATTAACACTCCTGTTATTTTCTATTCCCATCTCAAATGTTACAGCAATTTGATTTTAAATAATCTTTCAAAAGCCTCTTATTTCAGGAAGTCAGATAACAAGTGTTTCTTGGTACCAGATATTGCTGTGTGTATTTGTATCATCAGCCATCTCCTTAGTTAGCTGTTTTTGGGCAGGCAAGTCAAAGTTGAATTGAAGACATCTCTTCATCACTAAGGATGGATTGTAAATCTTTGGCCCCCATCACTGAAATTAAAGCTAATTAACCTTATGTTTGAAATGTGCTTTTAAATTGTTTCAAAAATGTAATTTCAAAGGTTAATTATTGTATTAGCTCTAAATTTCCCAAAACTCTGCTCCCTGGATTGCAACATATTCTGAAATTTGTTTTGCATGGCTAAATGACCAGATTTGACAGTTTAATAATTTTGTTATTTCCTATTGAAAAATTAGCACCTCTAGCTGTATGACAACTATTGCGATCATTAGTAACTGTTAAGACTCATGCTGTCATAATTCCTTGGACTATATTCTTTATTAGTTAAGCGGCATAAGAACCGGAAGCATCTTTGAGACAGTCTTGCTTATGTTTTGTTCTAAGCAGTAGGAGTCAAATCAGTATTGGGTCTCTTGATTGAGTGTTGAGATGTGTATTATTTTAAAGATGCAAAAGACCTAATATATGGGTCCACACTCTTATTTTTTAGGTTGTTATGGTATCCCTTCTCATGAGGTCTGTGATGGATGGCTGTGTGCCCGGTGCAAAAGGAATGCATGGACAGCTGTAAGTGACTTGTATTAGTATCTTTAGTATCTCCCACACCCCATCCCCTCCGGACACATTTAAATCCAGTAAAAAGGTAAGATTGTACACATGATTTTGTGTGCAGACTCTATATTCAACTGTATTCCTAGTCTTTCCTTTCCAGTTCATCTCACATGCTGGCTCTGTATGCATCAGAGAAGTATTAGATACAGGTAGTCTCTGACTTACAACTTATTCGAGTTACGACAAACTACACTTAACGACCATCTTTCTTTTTGCACATCTTATCATTAGTAATATGTACTACATACAGTGTTGTAGCATGTAATTTGCTGATGTTATTCTCAGATGTTCACTCACAAGATGTTCGATTTTATGGTTTACTGTTCAAAACATTGCTGTATAGCAAGCTATGGGCTGGTCTTCAGTGAAGTCGGTATTGGTCTTGGGAATCATAACAGGTAGAAAGGTGGGCAGTGTTCAACTCTAATGACGTATTACAGTTGAGCTGCGCACATGCCCAACAGCCGTTATGATTCTGACTTCTTTGATACAACACTGATGCTGACTTCATTGTAGACCATGCCTATAACCCAGAAAACCAAACCCGATGCTGTTGAGTCGATTCCAACTCATATTGACCCTATAGGATGGGGTAGAACTGCCCATAGGGTTTCTAAGAAGCGGCACATAGGTTTGGACTGCTAATCTCTTGGTTAGCAGCCAAACACTTAACCACTGCGCCACCAGGGCCCCAACCATAAGAAGCATCAGGTGTTAATTTGAAATGAGATATTTGACTTATGTCAGAATAGACTTAAAATAGAATTGTCAGAATGGAACCCCATTGTAAGTTGGGGACTACCTGTATATTTTTAGATGTCCTTCCCCTACTCAGAATTCTACAGAACTGCTAGTTGTTTTACCAGAGCCGGTCCACACTTGTATTTTCAAGGCTTCGTTTTCCTGCGCAGCCCTATTTTGCAATTCTTGAAAATAAGTAGTCTAATAGTAGTCAAGGTGGGGCGTCCTCAATGCCTCCTGAAGTATCCATGTTTATACCTAGCATTTCAGCTACCTTGAGGTCTTTCTCCCACTTGCATTCATACCTCTGACAGATTGTAGAGTATTTGCTCTGTGCCAGGCATTGCTGTGAACTTGAGGCAGAACCTTCAACAACCAATGATCCTCTGCTTGGGGACACAAAGTTCCCTTGGTCTATATTGTTTCTCCTAAAGACTCCTGAAATGTTAGCTTACATCCAGTCATTGTGTTTCATTCTGTTTGTCCACTCTGCTACCCATTTTGCTGCTTAATTATGTTTTTCTTTCAAGAGCTATCAGAACTTTGGGAGTATAGACCTTGCAGATCTACAGACTGTGTCCCCTACTCATGACCTCAGAGCCCTGCTCAGGTGGATGCTTACAGTTGTAATAGTAGCATTGGTTTTATTCTTCAAAGATTTGTAATCAAAGTTAAAAACCTGAAGTACAGTGTAAGGAAAATGCCTTGCATGGTGAACATTTTTGGCATGGTTATATATTTTTAGCTCTCAGTGTGGAAATAGATGTATGATGACTGTAAATTAGAGAAGTCTATGGGCGTGCCATTATGAATGATTTTATTGCTGGCATTCAATTTGGGTTATGAAGGGGAAAGGTAGAAGTGATGGACATTCTTTATCGGCCTAATAATCTTATCTATGAAATGTCAGTAGTAACATTTTCAAGTTCAGACGTCTCCTCTCTAGTGGACCCAGAGAACATTTTGGTTATTTCCTTTGGTATACTCATTATGTTAGCCAAAAGCATGTAAATTCAGAGTATCATTAAAATAGCCAGGAAGTTTTGCTATAATAAATATATTCAGCTCTTGTCTACCATGCAGGCCACGTTCCTGTTGTGTGAGCCCAGGTAAAGCCACGTAGAACCAGAGTTTGACCCAGGATTTTTCTCACTCACTCTAAAGTATAGTTCAGAAATTAGCCATAACTCTAATCCAGTTCCCCAAGGCATAAAGAGTTCTCTGCTCCATCCGCCGCTACTGCTGGCTACTGCGCTGACGCTCGGAGCAGTCCTGTTGCCTCAGGTAGCACTGTCGTTCACATACTGCTTCTGAAGCTGCTTCTGCTCACCGATTGTGTTATCTGTGTGGCATGTTTTCAGAAGGAAATAATCAGATTAATTACTCTTTGGAACTGATTTAATGCATCTTTCTTAATCCCCTCGCCCCTCAGAAAATAGTGTGCCATTTTGTATTTTAACATTGAAACCATGCAAATATCATTTGATTCGCAGTAGAACTAGGAATTCTGGAATATAACTTTATAGTGATTTTTTAGACCCACACAGTTTCTTATTTCTAATTGGAAATGATCCAGATTCACAGTGGGCCAATTATTTTTTCAGTTTGCTCATTGTGAGTGAACTTTGTCTATGAAGCTCCATCCATAAGCGCTTCTCCTGGGAAATAGAATTGCCATTTTAGTATTGTTGGGAAGTAACTGACAGTATTGATATTCTGACTTTAATACCCTGATTCAGCGTGGCAGAAAGTGTTGAAATATTAATTTTTACTAGACACTTTATACAGTTTCTTTGAATTCTGTGGATGGAATGATTGCATTTTAAAAGCGTCCTTAGACCTGATTTCTTGAGGAATCACTCTCAACGTGGTCAGTTTTGGATTCCAGAGAAGCCCTAGACTTCTTGTGTAAATGGAGGCTGTAACCTGGCCAATGACAATCTAATAGTGCAGCTGGGCTCAGGTGGTATTTCAGTGTGGCTTGTACTTTACTAGGGAGCCCTGGTGGTGGTGCAGTGGTTAAGCACTTAGCTGCTAGTATGCATCTCTTCATTTTGATTCTTAATGTGAATCTCATCGTTTTTGACCTGAATGTCTGTAGTTTGTGTCTAATCTATGTATCAATTCCCACAATAAAATGACTACCAGCTACAGCTAATTAAAAATGTAATGCAAATACTCTCACTGTAAAAATGTGGGATCTGTGTTGCTTTCTTTCTGGT
>NW_004443961.1:6401673-6403197 GCF_000243295.1 Trichechus manatus latirostris
TAAAACGTAAGTCAGAATATGCCATTGCCCTGCTTAAACCTTCCGCTAGCGTCTCATCTCTTGTGAGGCCTTATCAGACTTTCTCCCTCTTTAACTCTCTGACCACCTTCCCGTTGGAACTGGCCAGGATCTACCTGCATCACCTTTCCCCAGATAACCCCACAGCCCACTTTTACAGCACTAACATCTAAATAATTTACTCATTTATTTTGTCTGCTGCCCCAACTAGAATGTAAGTTCATCGAGGGCAGGATCTTTGTTTTTCACTGCTGTTGCTCAGCTTCTAGAACGTATCATGGTGACCAGTCAGTGTCTGCTGAATGAAGGAATGTTGTTCACTTTTAATACAAGCGGACATGGGCATCACAATTAGGGAACTTGGCTTGCTAGTATAGCATTCATTGAGTCTATGGAACTACTCTTCAAAAGGTACTGCAGAAAACCTGTCATTCAATTCCTTAACCACTCAGAACTCATGCCAGCCCTGGCCTTTTGTGAGGTCTGGCCCTCTCTCCATCCCTGACAAATAAACCACATCCTCAGAAATGGTTCTTCCATGTTTTCTTGATCAGCAGTTTGTAAGCTAGCTTTCCGTTAATGTGATTAATTACTCTTTGTTTTCCCAGCTCAGACAGCCCTATTTTACGGTTTTGCATTTCTGTTATGAACATGTCAGATAAATAAGGGGTCGGGGCAGGGGTTACTTCAATCTCATAATTTTTCTAGGGCACTGAAAATTGGTTTTAGTGGCATTTACGGTTATGTCAGCTAAAACAAGAGCGTCTTATGAGGCATCTTGAGAATGTTAGTACTGGCATTTCTGTAACTGATGTTTTATAGAAGAGCCACTGGGACATGATTTCCCTCTGCTCCAAATAATGAACAGCCGCGGCCACCATGCTGTGACAGTGCCCTTCTCACCATTGTTGTGAGTAGTGTGTCAGCACTTCGATTATAAACACTCTTTTTATAGTTCAATAACTGAGCCATAAAGAAAAAAAAATCATTCCAGGTTGTAAATTGGTACGCAAGCTGTTCATCTCAGTGGTGATTTTTTATGAAACTGAATTTTGAAAATACTTGGCAGTGTTAAAAGGAGATTTTTATCAAGGGTGTTAGGTGAGAGAAAGGGACCTACACGGGAAGGGTACAATGTTCAGAATATGATCTGAATTTCTATTTTTTCCATTCAGCTTTTAGCTGCCTGGAGGGGGGAAAATACAACACAATGGCTGTTTTCATGCTTTTCTTGGGAGACAGAAATAACAGCTGCCTTATAATCATGTTGTAACAGGCGTTTCAGTTTATTTATTTTTTTTGTTTAGTTTTAGGGAACATTGGCTGAATAGCAATATATCTAAATCTTTATAGTAGCAAGTTGTTTTATACTGAGTGTTATTTTTCCTGGAAAAGGGATGCTCATTAAACATAAGATGAAACAAGGTCAGCAGTGAACTCCAACTGTTTAATTCCATTTATTTATTTATATTTCTGTAATGCTGAACAGTTTGGGTGTCTTTCTAG
>NW_004443961.1:6404741-6406174 GCF_000243295.1 Trichechus manatus latirostris
TCCCTGCTTTAGTGCTAGCTGCCTGGGTTTTGGATTCCTCAAGAGTTTTCTTTTCTCCCCAGATTTGCTTCTTGTTTCTGTACTTGAGAGAATACTCTCAGCTTGGTTGTTTCTCCCCTGGCCCTTGGAGGTCAGCTGCCCTACCCTCTGTGAAGGCCCTGAGGGGTATCTCCCAGCTTTCCTGCCTTGCTCCTAGTTGTCAGTAGTTGAAAGTTCTTGGGTCTCTGATGGATCACTCAGCTTCCCCCCCAGCCCACCTCCCATCCTGCCTTCTGAGGATGAATGCAGTACATTTGAGGGGAGACCCTACGCATACCTCAGGGAATTTCTCTCAGTTCTCCTGCCCGGCTCCTGTACTTACCCTGAACACTAGATGAAGACCAGTGGGGAAGAGTTGACAGGTGGGTGAAAATGTGCTCTGTGGTTAGGGGTCCCTGAGATTCTAATCTGCCATGCCAGACCATATGCAACCGTTAAAAGTTTGGCTGGTTTCTTCTACCCCTGTTTATGGCAGAGTCCTCTTCTTCCTCCCATTCTCCCAAGGATGAGCACAGACACAGGACTCCTGTCGCCTGTGAGGGACTCATCACGTTCTCCAGTTTATTTAAGGTTCCTTGTGTCCTCAGCTCTCTGATGGGTTAATAAAGCAGAATTTTCAATGTATTTGGCTTTTTTTGTTTGTTAGAATGAGAGTGATTCTCTTGTATCTCAACTAGAAGTGGAACCCAGGAATGCTGTAAAAATATTACCAGCTCCATGTTTTTCAGACACCACAGGTAGAGCAAATCATTCGAGATCTGATGTGTGTTTCTAAATTTTCAGAGGAGTTTTTTTTTTCCTCCTTCACCTATGCTGAAGGTGAGACAGGCAAGTTTTTTTTTATGGGGGACAGTTTATTTCTAGTTTATTCTTCCATGGAAGATATAGCCTCTTGGGGTCTTAGCTTTATGTGTATTATTTTAACTCCCTATCATGGATGGCTCTAATCTTCTATTTCTTTGTGGCCATTAAGATGGAAGTTCAGGGTCACCAGGAGTCAGAGTATTTCCCTGTAATAAAAGCACATGCCTTCTAGTGGAAAGCAGCTTGGGTGTTGGGCCACCTCTTTGATTTGATGTTTTACTTCATTTTTGGCCCCTGAGGATTTCTTACTTTCTAGTAGGTTCTGGAATCATTCAAAAAGATTAAAAAATATTAATTCAACATTTTGATTGTTTTATTAGGAAGATTGTTTAAGTCATATATTGACTCTTACTTAAATACCACCAGAAATGGAACTCCCTTAATTTTTAAGGGTTTGATTTTTTTTAATGAAAGAAAATATGCCTTATAATCTTTAGTAATTGAATAAACACATTAATAGACTTAAAATTTTTCTTTTGATGATAATCTATGGAATGACTGTGCATAAATAGATGCCACAGAATTACCTA
>NW_004443961.1:6406774-6409272 GCF_000243295.1 Trichechus manatus latirostris
GGCCATGTATAGTTTAAGGGAAAGTGTGTTATCGAGATGATCTTTCCTATTACAGGGAAACTGGGTTCCATTGTGACCTTAGCTGTCATTTCTGAGCATACGCACCACATCATTATTTTCTCTCCTCCTAATCACAGATCCACATTTCTTTTTCTTTTTGGTTCTCTGCTAAACAAGTGCACCCAGATCATCTGCTGGTGATGTTTTGTATAGGTTGTCTAGAACCACAATTAACCTTTTACGTTTTAGCCACTGTTCGTCTTGTACTTATTGTGTACTTACCAGATACTTTACGTCTGTTAACTTATTTAGGGAGGCACTATTTTTTCCTCTTTTACAGATAAGGCATCTTAGGCACAGAGAGGGTAAGCAACTGGCCCAAAGCCATCCCACTAGTAAATGGCAGAGCTGGGATTTGAACCCTGGCAGTGTGCACTGTGTTAACTGCTGTGAGTGATGTGGCTTGGCCCTCCAGTCTCACTGCTCTTCTTCCCAGTTAAATTTGATTCATTTAGCCTGAGCTTAGATTGCACAGACTAACTGAATGTGGCTTTTGCCTGCAATGATAGCATTAATTGGAAGGATGAACTGGGTATAAATCTAACGGTCTCATATAAATGAGAAGTTTTATTAGCTAAAGTGATGAAATAATGGGAAAGCAAATTGTTTTATAATATATGCTGCTTGATAACAAAATTTCTTGTGATATAGGTTCATTTGAGGAGATTATGTTTTATAAGGAATTTTTGGTTACTTATGGAAATGGGGACTTGGCTGTGCCCTTTGTGGTTAACTTCTTCATGCAGATCTTTGCCCTGACTTTGCTGTAAGCTTCACGGGGCAGGCACTGTTTCTTCTTTATTTTGGTATTCCACTTTGGAGTCTTGCATCCTTCCTGGTACATAGAGGCAGAGTATGACAGAGAAAAAGAGCATGGGCATTTGGGTGAGGCCAACCTGAGTGTGAATCCCAATTGCTCCTCTTGCTGGTTGGATCAGGGGTTTGAAAACTACGGCCTATGGACCAAATCCAGCCAGCTGCCTATTTTTGTAAATACTACTTTTATTGGAATATAGCCACACCCATTTGTCTACATATTGTTCTACAATAACAAAGTTGAGTAGTTCTAACAACTCTGTAAATATCTGGCCACTCATGGAAGAAGTTTGATGACCCTGTTTGGATGATCTTGAGCAAGTTACTTAATCTCCTGAACTTCAGTTTCCTCATCTATGAAGTGGAATATTAATTGTCTAATACGTTTGTGTCAAGGAAGGGAGATGTAAAGTACATAAGATTTCTGGCATGGTACCTGGTACGTATTTGGCCTTCAAAGCATGGTCTCTGTTCTAATAATGATTATTGATGGTATTTAATTTAATGAATCAAAGTTCTGAAGGACACACTATCAAGCTCTTACTTTCTCTTTAAATTCCGTCACTGATTTTAAGATGAATGATACGAGCACAGTTAGACTGTTAGGTAGGAGCTGACCTTTATTCACGTCAGGCGTTGTACAGATCCTAAAAAAACCTTGGCCACTGTGCAGGTAATGGTGAACTCATTAATTTTTAGAGTTACGAATATTTTTCTCTGACAAGTAATGTACTATTTAAACAAGGGGAAAATAGGTTAAAAACGATCTTATTTGATAGTGCCTTCTACTGTGCTGTGATGTGAGCATTTAGTGAAACTACAATCAAATGACTCACAGGTTGGCACGTGTATGTTTCTACCAGATCAGGTAGTTTGAGCCATCTGAGGGACAGGTGAGTCAAACAAACGACATAGTTTGACATGACTTTTTTCTTTACTATGTACAAACTTGACTGGAATGAACAGAAAGCATAGGATCATATAAATAACTTACGGTATATCTAACCAAAAAAAAACCCAAACCTGTTGCTGTCGAGTTGATTTCAACTGATAACGACCGTATAGGACAGAGCAGAACTGCCCTATAGGGTTTCCAAGGAGCGGCTGGTGGATTCGAACTGTCGACACTTTGGTTAGCAGCCGAGCTCTTAACCACTCACTGCTCCACCAGGGCCTCATGGGTATACCTAGCCGTGCATATTTTTGTTCTTTGCTAAGAAATGAGATTTCTCAAGTAATTCATGGCAAAAATAACTCCATGCCCGCAGCACCCTTAGAGTTACCTCATTAAGTGAAAATACTTTTTGCAGTTTTTTTTAATCCTTAGCTAATTTTGAAGATTTTCTCTCTGCCCTGTTATGACATAATTTATCATTGATCTAATGAATATGCATTGAGTATGTGCTCTCTACCGGGTATCATAATATAGGAAGAGAGATTAACCCAGCAGACTGTCTCACACACTCATTGAGTTTACAGTTTAGCCGGGACCGCAGAAAGAATTCAACAAATAGATAGAAGAATAATGAGTGAATAAAAGGTACCAGTGGATGGTTTGAGAGAGAAAGAACTGGGCTAGTGGTTTGCGGAGGCTTCTCTGAGGGAGTAACATTTAGGTCGAC
>NW_004443961.1:6411174-6412325 GCF_000243295.1 Trichechus manatus latirostris
TTCTGCCCACAGAAAGAGTAGGGCCTGTAATGGTATTTTAATAAAAAGAGTATCTTTTTAAAATAGCCCCTTGCTTATCGTGTATCACAAAGAAGCCTACTAAAACCCCATTCTTCAGTCATCTGTGTACATGAGTGGATTCCCAGAGCAAAGGAGGACCCCTCAGGATTTCCGCTTCTGGCTGCAGAATCCCAGTGCATGTCTCTCCAGGATGTGTGTTTCTGGCTGCAGAATCCCACAACATGTCTCTCCAGGCTGCTGAGCTCTGTATCACAGCCTTTCCCCAGAGATGGCAGTTTAAATGACACCAGGACAGTGATGGCTCCATCTGGGAGACAGGTGTATTCAGAATATTTTTGGGTGTACCCTCTCCTTCCAGCTTCTCATTTTTCCTGTCCCTCCTTGACTGCTCAGAGGTAGAAAGGCCTTCATGTTGTAATTCTGGATGGTTTTAATTTTAAAATAAAATATTAAAGATTCTGGGCATTTTTAGATAAACAGTCTGGCTTTTGTTCTGCGGGTCCGTTAATTGTCCGGTATTCTTTCCCTAGGAGTGCTGTCTCTGCAACTTGAGAGGGGGTGCCCTTAAGCAAACTCAGAACAACAAGTAAGTACGACACCGATTTGGTTGCGCGTTCTTGTGTTTCCTTTCTCCTTCCTGGAACACTGAACCTCTGGGTGACAGTTTGCTCTACCTCCCATTATCACACACATGGCCCCAGAGCTTTGATGTCCAGGTCTGAGGTTGGCTTGCCGTGTGTGTCTTCAGAGACCACTTTCTGACATCACTTTCACCTCTGCTGGGTGAGGGGATTCTTGTCTTGCTTCTGTTCTAGGTCTTTGACACAATAAGAAATAACCCACCCCACCCCCCTCATTTAGTAAAGAACAGAGTTTTTAAAATGAAGGCAGCCAATATCATCCAGGCCCTGTTAGAATCCTAGGGTTTAAAATGATGTTATTAGAATCCTGTTTGTCTAATAAAAGCAGGGTATATCTGAAAACAGTGAAATCTGTATCTCTAGATAAATCAATCATAGTCAGACATTAAAACACAACCATTTACTTTTAACACCAGTGAATTAACAAGAAAGTATGTGCACTAAGATAGAAAGGATGGGAGAAAACATTGATTTTTAAGATTTAAAGGG
>NW_004443961.1:6413744-6416533 GCF_000243295.1 Trichechus manatus latirostris
TCAGTATTTCATAGATCAGTATAGAAAAATATACGTACATTAGTAGGATTGAGTCCTTGGTCTTAACCTAGTTCTTCATGTCAGGTGTGGGCATGTGTGGTATTGAGTTTCTCTAGGTATTATCAGGAGGTTAAGGTCCAAAAAGTCTGTTTGTCATGAATTTAGGCCTTTGGCTTTCTTTCTCATCTGTGTGTTTTCCGTCTGCGAGACTCGACATCGCTAGTTTGAAGGAGAAGGGTATGCAAGGGTAGGGAACTCTGTTGACGTTTAATGTCTCCTTTTCTGTAGGTGGGCCCATGTCATGTGTGCTGTTGCGGTCCCAGAAGTTCGATTCACTAATGTCCCAGAAAGGACACAGATAGATGTAGGCAGAATCCCTTTACAGAGGTTAAAATTGGTGAGTGGCAAAGCTTCTTTTTTACCTCATAAATTAGAGTTAATTTCAAGTTCTGGATTTTTTCTGTTATCAACGTACGTGTTCCCAAGGTAATTTTATCCCAGTTTCATTTTATTATTCCACACTTATTTGCCTTTAGCCTAAGTTTACTTTCCCATATATATTCTTTTTCCAATTACACTGTAAGTTGGCGTATATCGTTCCTTAAATTCTGTGTGAAATGAGGCAGAGGATTAATACATTGCCTGAATTAATGTGAACTTTCAAACTATAGGATGTCTGGAAAGATTTGTCAGCAAGAGACCCAGGCTCTTCAACTCTATTTTAATTTGTTTGGTTTTTCTCTATCTTGCCTCTCTTTGGTTGGCCTTACTTCGCAAAATGTGTCTAACCTAATTCCATCCTCTCTTCACCACTAAGAGATTTGCAGAGAAATACAAAAACTTTCATTATTACTGAGGGGTTTTCTCATGTATGAATAGATCCAAGTCATTTCATTTGCCAGACTCTTCGGCCGATTATCTTCTGACCTGCATAGAAACTTTTATAAAATTCTCCTTACTGGTTCTCTTTATGTTTCTTACTGAAAAGATGGGTCTTTAATGTCCTTCACATTGAAGTAACCTTGTAGTTCTGTTAAATTATGAGCCAACAGATCATTACTTTAGGCCCTTATATTTTATGTTTGATGAGAATTTTCCCTAAAGTTAAACCCCATGACCTTAAAATAGTGGAGCATGTCTTATGGTGGACTTAATGCTCTAGAATTTCTTTAGTCCTTGTCATTTTTAACTTAACATCCTTCCACTGTGGAACATTTCAGGCACTGTAGCTACAACTCTGTCTCCCTGACTGTTGCTTGTTTTGTTACTAGTCTTGCCCACAAAGGGCAGCTGGGCAAGCTGTTCGGGGGCCTCTCTCAGCAACTCAGAATCCAGCCGACTGTCTTTGGTTTTCAGATAAGTAAACGTGAACACTGTCATTTCTCATCATAGCTCTATCAAGAGTTTCACTTTGCTAGAAAGTACCTGGCCCTTTCGTGGACCTGGTGGTTGCTGTTGGCTGGTAGAGGTGGTGGGAGCAGGAAGCTCAGGGTGTGGTAGTTGAAGTTTTGTGAACTAAGATGGAAGTGAATGGATGGTTGCCATTGAAAGGGCACAGTGACTCTCAGGAGAGGTGAGAAGAGAGTATAATTGTTCAGCTCCTGGACTTCCTGGGGAAAACTTGAAATCTTACACCCTGGCCACAGATTGAAAAACAACAACAACAAAAGACAACAGAAAACATGTTCCAGAATTAGGACTACAAGGCAGGATGCCCAAAACGTGTTGGGTTAGATAATTTAATGTTTTCTGTGAGAAATACTGACAAATGTATAACGTTTTAATTTTTTTCTGATTATAAAAGTAATATGTATTTGTACACATTCAGACACTACACTTTTAAGTCACCTCCTGAGGGATAACTTCCATTCACAGCGTAGTGCCCCTCAGAATGCCTCCCTCTAAGGAGCTATATCCCAGCGGCTCTTCTCCATGCATGCTTCCTTCGTGATTTAATGCTACCCGCACCAGTCCCAAAGGGTTTTGGAGAGAACAGCAGCCAACGATGGCATGAGTTATTGCAACACCATTCCAGAAGTATAGCTGCGTCTACAAATCTGGTGATTGCATTTGAAAATGGTGAAACGGTAAATTTTCTTCACAATACGGTGCTTCCTCTGATTAGTGCATGCCACATATTTCTTATGTTTTCCACACTGAATCAACTGGTACCTTCAAAAGAATCTGTTGTGACTGAATTAAGACCATCTAAAGTCCATGCGGAGCCCTGGTGGTGCATTGGTTAAGAGCTCGGCTGCTAACCAAAGGTCAGCAGTTCAAATCCACCAGCTGCTCCTTGGAAGCCGTATGGGGCAGTTCTCCTCTGCCCTGTAGGGTCTCTATGACCTATAGGGTCTCTGTGAGTCTCTGTTCGACTCAGTGGCAACAGGTGTAAAGTCTGTTCATCCCTGGGTGGCGCAGACGGTTAAGCGCTTGACTGGTAACTGAAAGATTGGCAGTTTGAACCCACCCAGAGTGCTTTGGAAGAAAGGCCTGGTGATCTACTTCTGAAAGATCACAGCCTTAAAAACGCTATGGAGCAGTTCTTCCAAGGTAGATTTGGTCGTTCTTCTGACTGTCAATGGCGTATTTAATATTCTTTGCCAACACCGTAATTCAAATGCATCAGTTCTCCTTCAGTCTTCCTTATGTATTGCTCAGCTTTTGCATGCATACGAGGCAATTGCAAATACCATGGCTTGGGTCAGGCGCACCTTAGTCATCAAAATAATGGTGGTAAATTCATAAAATGTATACTGCTGTGCAAACTTGTACACATTGCGTATGTA
>NW_004443961.1:6417557-6418682 GCF_000243295.1 Trichechus manatus latirostris
AAACGACCAACAGTGATGACGTGAGGGTTATTTTCCAGACACACTGTTTTCTTTTCTGTGACTGATAATTTTCACTGCTTTTAATAATACATTAACGGTTTTTAAATTAAAATAAAATAAATAACATTATCTATAGTGATTTCTGTCTTTCTTTTTTTTCTTTTGCTTTCTTTAACAATATTGAGCTTTTTCATAGAGTAACCATCCCAGGGGTTAGTAATATTGTTTCCCCCACTAAAAGGTGCTACAGATTGCCATCTAAAAGCACAAGTCATCTTGTTACAGGAAAGAAATGCCTGAAAGTTACTTGAATGGGGCTTAAAAAAAAACAAAAGAAAAAAAAATCAAAATAAACTCCTTGCCATTCAGTCAGTTCTGACTCATAGTGAACCTTTAAGACAGAGTAGAACTGTCCCATAGGATTTCCAAGGCTGTAATTTTTAGGGTCACTATGAGTTGGAAGCAGACTGCTACATCTTTCTTTGGTGCAGCAGCTGGTGGATTTGAACCGCCAACCTTTTAGTTAGCAGCCCAGTGCTTAACCACTGCCCCAGCAGGGCTTCTTGTGTGGGGCTTAGAGTGGGACTCTTCAAAAGGGAGAATCATTTCCTCTATGGGCTTAAACATTCTTACGATTATGTACGCAGATTCTGAATTGCCTAATTTTTTTTTAACCAACTCATTTGGAGTAAACTCCTTTGCTTCTGAATGACTTTTCACTATGGGAATATTATCCTGTAGCAAGTCCTGTCATTCCCAGCTTCTTTCCCGTGTTCTCCAACACCTTCTTCCATCATCCAGAGAATACCAGAGCATTGGCACCTGTTGGGCAGAAGAGTGGAGACGATGCTGCGGACATTTCCTTCTCTACTTAGCCAGTGTAGGGACTTGCTTGAAGTCACAGGTGATGGGTATGCCTAAGGACAAAAAGAAAAGAATTAACCCCACGTAGTGCAGATTGGCTGCTAACCAGAAGGCCAGCAGTTTGAATCTACCAGCTGCTCCTTGGAAACCCTACAGGGCAGTTCAGCTCTGTGCTGTAGAGTTTCTATGAGTCGGAATTGACTTGACGGCAGCGGGTTTTTGAGTGCAGATTTGGGGATTTATTTAGAATCATTTCCTTTT
>NW_004443961.1:6419285-6421693 GCF_000243295.1 Trichechus manatus latirostris
GTGATTAGATTATACAATTTAAGAGAAGAACATTTTCAGAACCCTTCCAAAGGAGTAAAAAAGCATACATTTCTGGTATTTGTCACATAATTTACATTATATTCTATTACATTTACAGTAATGTTTATTGTATGCATTGATCACTTCCTGAAGGTTAAAGATCTGTGGAGTTTTTGTAAATGAAACAAACAGCAAGGCAAGTGGATTGTTAAGACATCTTGGCAAATAACAGCAGACCCTTAATCCCACTATCAGTTTTAAACATTCATCCTGTTTGGAGAGGAGCTTTCCAAATTGGAGTGCTGTGGGAATGCTGAAGTACTCAGTTGCGTGTATCAATGCAAATGGTGTCACTCTTGGTTGATGTCATTTTGTAGAAAGCTCGGCATTGTTCAGTGGCCCCAGATGGCGTCTGTCCTCAGGTCCGCTGCACACTGCCTTTGGTTCCCATGTCCCCAGGACTTGCTGTGATTTTTACATTTCAAATCCTATTTCTGCAACCAAATCGAAGGAGAAATGAATTTTGGAATAGCTGATGTTGCCCCCGGGCATTCGATGACCTCTGATTTGTATTTGACAGGTGAAGCTAGCACCAGCACAAGTGTTCTCCAAGTGAAGAACATTATTTTGAAAAGAAATTTACAGCACAGTGATGGCCGTACTGCAGGCCTCTCAGTGTCTGGCTGAGACCATGCTATTCTGCTTAGAAGCCTCTGTACACTTTAAAATGTGTACCTGAAGGCAAATAATAGTGAACTTGAAAGCCAAAGATTATAGTTTTGAAAGGTACATCAGTTCTGAAAATAGAGTGGCTTCTCTGTGGTGTTCCATCTAAAGAGTTGAATCAAGGGGAAGAAATACAGTCAGGTTTCCTATTTCTTGGAAGGCACTTGTTCTCTTGCTAACTGGCTCATGTTATTAGATGTGCTGAGTACTAAAACTAGGATTACTGAGCAATAGGGGTGGGGTGGCCCCTTGTGCTGTACCATCACTCTGAGCCCTATTTAGTTAGTGGTACAGTGACGTTCCTGAGCAGCTTTGCTTTCTTTTCTGAAGGAACCAGGGTAATATTTGACAGGGCCTCTGTTATGCATTTTGGGAAATGTAAAGGCATATTGATTACCTTTCATCACTTTAAAAGAAAAAGGTGGCATAGTACAGGCAATCAAGAGAAGTCATTATGTTCAACATTAACTCATGGACTGATTCACTTGCTTGGTTATTTTTAAAGACAGAGAAATTCTAAGTAAACAATAAACATTGACAACCATGAGCAAATTTGTTGGTTAAAAATAGTTGAGGAAAAATTTTCTTTGAATAGTGAATTACTGAAGGAGGAATAAGCGATGTTACAAATGACAGAATTGTGGTATGGTGCGAAGTGGTTAAGAGATCAGCTGCTAATCAAAAGGTTGGCAGTTGGTATCCACCAGATACTGCCTGGAAACCCTACTGGGCAGTTCTTTGCTGTCCTGCAGGGTTGCTATGAGTAGGAATGAACTCAAGAGCAGCAAGTTTGGTTTTTTTGGTTTGGTGTCTGTTAGTCAGGTCCCTGGATGGTACAAACAGAATGCGATCAGCTACTAACGTAAAGGTTGGCAGTTCGAACCCACTTAGTAGCACCACAGGAGAAAGACCTGGTGATCTGCTTCCTTAAGGATTATAGCCAAGAAAACTCTATGGAGCAGTTCTACTCTATAACACATAGGGTTGCCATGAGTCTGTATTGACTTGACTGCAACAGGTTTGTGTTTAGGTTCTGTCCTGTTATTTAATAAGTCTGTCCTGTTATTTAATAAATCTAGTTTAAAATTTTACAATATCACAAAGATAATATTCTTCAGGATTTCAATATACACACGCCCCCAACTTTGCAAGGGTTTGTTTTTTTTTTAAATAAATGTAGTATAAAAAATGTACATTAGTAGCTATATAACGCTTAACTGTCAAAATGATTTGCTGCAGGGACTAGATTCTATTGCAAGCTGTCAAATTTGTATATTGCTCTAATACCAAACCATAAAATCTTTTGAGTAAAATGGAAAACATCAAATGGGCATGACTACAAATAATATACTTTCCGAAGGCTGTAGATGTCTATAGGAGAAAATGTGTAAATGCATGAAATGTTATCTTGTTACTATGGATTTTTCTTCATCTGCTGTGAGGAAGAACTGTGAGGCAAAAGGAAATTGATTGAAGCCTTAAAATTATCAGTTTCGAACTCATTTTTTTCCTGAGGACTAATTTTAAAAACATTGCTAGATAGATGAGTAAAGCTTTAGATAATTCATGATTAGAGAATATCGCGAGAAAGTAATCTTATTTTTTAGGTTGCATTGTTGAATTGTCCATTTTTTGTGACCCTGTCTGTATCAGTAGTGATGACTAATGGATCTTTTAACTGA
>NW_004443961.1:6422307-6423712 GCF_000243295.1 Trichechus manatus latirostris
AACTGAGTGACTTGGCCAAGCACATTAACCTCTCTGGACCTCATCTGGAAAGTGGGATTCTTGTGAGGATGAAACGGAAAATGAAGGGCCTGGCATGTAGTAGGCATTCAGTCAGTGTTTGCAGTGCTAGGTATTACTTCATAGTGGTTTTCTTTCCTTATTTTCCCAATACTGAGAAGAATTTAAATATATCAGACAGCCTTTGGGCATCGGGAGCGTACAGTTTGTAAACTACAGGAGCTCTCTTTTGAAGGAGTCACATTAAACACAAGTGTTTTGTCATCACCATGGGAAGGAGGGCATAGAGGGGCTCTTCTACACCTATTGAGCTTTTACCGCCTTCCCTGGCAGTTCTTACCACAAACCTTAAGATAAATAGGTTGCTATTCTGGACAAGAGTCCAGAAGCATAGGCATCATGGCTCATTTTGGGCCTGGCCATTGTGTGGTCAAAAGTGGTCTCGTCTCGTTCAGGATGGTTTTGCTCACCACCAGTCTGATGCCTTCATTGCCTTGTATGGTACAGCTGGGTCTACAGAGTTTTGGTCCATGAGAACTGTTGTTTACGGTATACCCTTCTCCCCTCTTTCTAGATTTTCTCACCATCTTCTTGTAGCTGAAATGGGTTAGACAACCTCTTAGGAGGCACAGGGGTCCTCTCAAAGCTCAGGACCAGCAGTCAGAAGAATCTAGGCTGTACTGTGTTACCTTGGACAAGTCACTTTGCCTCTGGGGCCCCAGTCTTCCCATCAGTGTTTGGGCTGGAGTAGGGCTTCTCAGAGTGTGGTCCATAGATCCCATTTTCAAGTGGCCTCCAGGCTTCATACTCTTAACTTTGTACTTTTGAACTTACTCTTAATTTAATATGGATGAGGCAAATGTAACAGTGGTCAAGCCAGTGGTGTGCCGGTAAACATTACCAAGCGGCTCTCTGGAAAAGGGGGGGGGGCGGCTAACAAAACACCCAAGCCCTGATTTATAGCTTTGCAGATTTCATTGGTGGAAGCACTCTCACCATGACCAGTTTCAAACTACCAATGTGACCTCAGCTGGCCCTCAGAATTCCTGAAAGCTCATCAGCCCTTGGGAGCATGTACTCACCTGCTCCAGCACACCCTGAAAAACGGCTGGCACCTTATCCCAAAGCAGTGGCACCAGTCTGTGTTGGTCATCATGGTGTTCTTCGGTGCCACACCCTTGAAGTTTCAGTTAAGAAGATCCGAGCTGAAGTAGTGGAGTTATTAATTTTATCCAGTCAGGACCCTTGAGCATACATCTTCTTAGTATTCTACATGACCAAGAAGGAAGAACGTGAAAAGCACGTCTGCCGCGTACTGACATACAGTGGTTGTCTTGAGGAAAAGCACTGTTATGATAGTTTGAGTTGCGAGCTGAACTAGCCAGCT
>NW_004443961.1:6426232-6427341 GCF_000243295.1 Trichechus manatus latirostris
GACAGGGCTGTTGTAGAGAGTTTTGGACTTTACCCAGAGTACACCGGAGAACCTTTAATGCCTTTGAAGAAGTTAATAGTGCAGTCAGGTTTGTATTTCAGAAGGGTGCTCTGCCTCTGGTGGAGAAAACATATTTGAGGGAGTAGGTTGTTGTTAGCTCCCATCAGGTCGCCCCTGACTCATGGTGACCCCTTGTGCCATCCCCACGATGGGTTGCGGATTGGACCATTGTGATCCATAGGGTTTTCACTGGCTGGTTTTCAGAAGTAGATCATCAGGCCTTTCTTCCTAGTCTGTCATAGTCTTAGGACAAGAAGCATAATCAGGTTAGAAACGAAGTTAGCAAGCACATGGGATGGAGAGAGATGAACTGATCAGAGCAGAGCTGGCATTTGCCCAGTGATGGGGGAGGAAATGAGTTCGGGTTCTGGCATATGCATCTGGGTGAGTGCTCATGCCATGCATTTGGACAAACTTAATTTTAGGTCCTTGTCCTCCATTCAAGGAGCCGTGGTGGCGCAGTGGTTAAGCACTCAGCTGCTAACCAAAACGTCGATGGTTTGAACCCACCAGCCACTCTGTGGGAGAAAGAGGTAGCAGTCTACTTCCACAAAGATTTACAGCCTTGGAAACCCTACTCTGTCCTCTAGGGTCTCTGTGAGTTGGAATTGACTTGATGGCAATGGGTTGGGTATTCCGTCTGGTGTGACTCAGGAGAGAGATGTCCTAGGGCTCCAGGACCCCTCCTTATGTTGGTATGTAGCTATTTAACAGATGGCTACTAGGTTGATAGGAGCTGGGGGTGTGTGTGTGATACTCAGTTACTATTGCTGGTCAGTAATTAGAAGACAGAGAACAGCTGCTCTTTTTCAGGGTGTGAATTTGATCTTTGGTAATACGGTATTTACCCCTCCATACTCTTTTTGAAGTATCACAGTCAAGTTAAGACACGGTCAGCTCTAGAGCTTTCATTTATGTTTGTTCTTAGAGCAAATTAATGAAATAATCTAAAATGGAAACAAAACCTGCAGAGATGAAATATAGGAAGTCCCTGGGTTACGAATGTCCTACTTGGTGTACAACCTGCAGTTACGAACTAACCCCCGTAA
>NW_004443961.1:6439760-6440687 GCF_000243295.1 Trichechus manatus latirostris
AAGGCCAGGAGAATGGGTTAGGGCACCTTGTGGGATCTACTTCCGGCCCAGCGGACTCCCGGTGCAGAGCGCAGTGGGAGGAGGTAAAAGGGAGAGAGGTGTTTCCCAAGTGGGCTTTGTTTTTTTTAAATCCCTGCAAGAGGCCACACGCATATACTTATCTTTAGCTGCTTGGGAGCTGCTTTTCACTGGTTCAGAGTGTGCAAGCAGAATCTCTGCTGCCGGATCTCTCTCAGTGTGAAAACTGCTTCCCAAGCACACGCACAGCTGTTTGCCTGCTTCACTGCGGACCCGGAGCAGCTGAAGAGCTGCAGTCCTGCTGCCGCTGCTCTGGCACTGCTGGCTTCTTCTGAACCGTCTCCCTCTCCCCCCACCACTCAGTCCGATTCCTCAACTTTGCCTTGTTCAGGCCTCCTAGATATTCATATACAGTCAAATCACTTGTTTTTCCAGGTCTTTGTTGTAAGAGCGATATATGAAGCTGTCTGACTACACCGCCATCTTGGCCCCGCCTCCAAGATTAAAGAACAGAACAAAACTTTAAGAGTCAGCTTTGAAATATGCAAGGAGGGATGTGTTGATGATGTTAGTTGCTATTGAGTCGATTTCTACTCAGGGCGACTCCATGTGTGCAGAGTAGAACTGTTCCATAGGGTTTTCTTGGTCATAGTCTTTACAGAAGCAGATCGCTAGACCTTTTCTTCTGTGGAACCGCTGGGTGGGTTCGAACTGCCCACCTTAAGGTTAGTAGTCAAGAGCAAACCGTTTGTGCCACCCAGGGACCAGATATATGTATTGTTAAACAGTCCTTTTTGTTGTTATTGTTGTTGAGAATATACACAGCAAAAACACACCAATTCAACTTTCTACATGTACAATTCAGTGACATTGATTACATTCTTTGAGTTGTGCGACCATTCTCACCCT
>NW_004443961.1:6442391-6443238 GCF_000243295.1 Trichechus manatus latirostris
ACATTCCTTCTGGTGTCCCATACAGCACACCAGACTCACTGTAAATGAGGAACAGCCGAGGAAGCCTGTGCTCTTGTCTTCCCCATAAATGTGTGAAAAATGGGAGGAAATCGTCAGCTCTCACAGGCGGTACTACCCCATTGACAAAAACTGCCTCCAGTAGTCTGTCCTTGGCGTTCATCCACTCTGAAGATATCGGCAACCCTAAATGCCAGCGTCACACCTGGCATTTCTATTGAAATACACTGAAGACCCCCATGGTCCCAGAGCCTACAAGGGTGATAGGGCCAGCTGGGTGTAGAACAGCTGCCCTGCTTGAGAAATATGAAGACAGACCTGCTCGTGCTGATGGAAGGAATCCTTCGGGTTTCCAGAGTCTCAACACCCGTGTCCGAGGCCATGGAGATGAGCTCAGAGGGGCAGCCAGTGACAGGCAGACCAGGTGCTAGCAAGGAAAGCTGTGTGTAACCTCAGAAGCTCAAGGGGCAGGATGAAGGTCCTCGGTTCCTGGCATCCTTCAGAAACTACACCGGAGCAGGGACCTGGGGAGCTAGTTGCTGGCTGGGAGGTATTTTGGTGGATGATGTTTAGACATCAGGTGCCTTCTGCTTGGCCTGGGCCCTGGTCCCTGTGAAATGCACTGTGGTGCCTCTGAGAAGAGAGCCATTGAGGAAGTGCCCCCGAAGCCTCCTCCCCAGAGGACCTAACGTTCTCCCAGGGCAGAGGCTGTGAGCTCGTGGGGGCCCTGAGTCCATACTCAGGAAAGGTTTAAATGATGAACGAGCCCCCATCCTAGCCCAGCGGAGTGTCGCAGAGGGACACAGCCCAGCACTTCCCTTGGGTGAGT
>NW_004443961.1:6444343-6456079 GCF_000243295.1 Trichechus manatus latirostris
TGCTCAATAGAATGAATGGTCGGGTTGAATGCAATAAACGAAAATTGTCAGATTTAGAAGGAATGATAAAATATAGCACCACATATTAAGGGCTTTTTCTTTACTTCATATTAGTGTTGCTGGCCATTATTTAGGGTAGAATCTCAAGCAGGGATGACCTGCAGTTTCCTCGAAGTCTGTTTTCATGAGGAAGTGCTCGGAGTGTTTAATTATTTTTCAGAGAAGTAGTGTCCTCTGAGTTCGTCAGGCTGCAGGCACCAATTCCGGAACATCCCTGCTCCCATTCTGAGCCAGTGTTGTGTGTGTGTATTTATATGAAACATATGTATGTATATGCAGATGCATGTGTGTATTTATATAAATCACACACTTAGTTACGTGTGTGTATGTATGTAGGGAAGTGTTGGTGATATTTCCCCTGGTAGTGTCTCAGTTTAGCTCAAGAGCATCAGAAAGTCTCGATGAGCACCAGGAGGAATCTTGTCCCAGGTCTGCTGCTGGCTCTGAAACTCTAAGGTGAGGAATTGAATCTCTAGGTGTCTAATACATGATACCTGTAAAGTGAGATAATCATATCTAACATCCGTGTACACAGGAATCATGAATTATTATGTATGATGTACCTTAGATAACGTGGAAGATAAGTTCTTTATGCAACAAGGTGGTGTCATTTAAACTGTAAAATGGTTGGACAGATTATGTTCGTTCCATATCAATTCCCCTTTTAGAGTTTTCGTCTCTGAAAGATGGGAAGGCAGCGATTCTTTCCACTGCGAAAATTTGGGTCGAAGTCCTCCATAAGGAGTTTTTCAGATGGGAGAAGGTTGAATGAGTAACAGCATTATATGTAGAGAGGATGAAAAAGCTGTGGAAAATTATAAGAAAGTTTCAGCTGATAGCCCGTGATATATGGTGGCAAAGAGTCACTCAGATTGTCACCTTTAGACAGCTGTGATCAAGTGCCTGGAGAAGGCAAGGTTCAGGGTGACCAAGTATTTGCTACTGTAGAAGAACACTGTAGTGAAAATAAGGAGGCTGATGGAGTGAGTGAGTTGCTTCTAACTGTGCTGGGAACTTAGGGAAAGAAAATGACGAGCTCGTGGCTTTAAATTAAACAGGAGGGGAAATGACCTGTGTCACTACTAAGAAGCTGTAGGAGCCCCTGTGTGGTCCCCTCACCCCACTCTGTTTTCCCATCTGCAAGAATGGTGGGTTCAGATAGGGGCTGCCCCCTCATCCTGAACCCCAGATTGCAGGAGACCTGGAGCAGAGTCACAGCCAACATGGGATATGAGCAAGAAACAGACCTATTTTGTTAGCCACTGCAGTTTTGGAGATTGTTGTTTCTGGAGCATAAACGATGATTAACATGAAGTCTGTTATCACCTGCTTTTGGAAAATGCCCACACAGTACCCTATAATAGGACCCACTGTGTTCACAGGCTTGGTCTTTGATACTCTTCAAAGCGTGGGTTATTTCATCATGGAGGTCAGCTTGATGATTCATAAAGCTGCTATAATGAATGATACTCAGTGCCACTTATTGTGAGATCTTGGTGAAGTTACTAAACTTCTCTGTGCCTCAGTTTCTTCATCTCTAAATGGGAATAATACTAGTGCCCATCTCACAGAGTTGTGAGGACTAAATGAATCGTGTCTATAACACCCTCAGAACAGTATCTGACCAGGTAAATATTCATTGAATCTTGTCTACAAATATTTAACGAGTGCTCACCATGTTTCAGGTCCTAGGCAATTATTGCGCCTTAAAAATCCACTCGAGAGCACCTAACAGCAACAAGGATGAACAAGAAGATGTGGGTTCAAGTGTTCTTGTAGCTCATAGGTACAGGAGGAGAGAGATGCTAAGTGATTAATTATAGAGAGGTGTAATGCCTCGGGAGCATCCAGCAGGGAGCCTAACCTAATTGGGAGGGCCTAGGAGGGCCCAGAAGAAATGACATTTAAGCACTGAAGGATGAGTAGATGTAGCCAAGGTGAGGGTAGGGACATGGGGGATAGTTACCCAGGTAACGGGTCTGTATATTCAAGGACCCTAGGTGGGAAGGAGCTGGGCCTATCAGAGAACTGGGAGAAGATCAGGGGGTCTGAGCGGCTGAGGGGCAGGTGCAGAATGGATGTCCCCAGGGAACAGTGAGGTGGAGGAGAGCCAGCCCTGGCCTTCGAGGGTACCCCAGGCCCTCGGCCAGAGTCATGTGACAGTGGGTAGTCACTTTTCTTCTTCCGGCCTCAATTTCCTCATCTCTAACACAGATGATCTCCCAGCTTCCTCTCAGCTCCAGAATTCTGTGTTCTAGAATTTTCTTTGCTTTCATTTCCTTGTTTCAAAAATTCAGTGAGGTTGTGCTAAAGGTTGCTCCTAATAAACCCTAATTGTTCAGCAAAAATGAAGAGAAACAACAAAAAGAGGTGGATAGGGCAGAGGAGGGGGGAGCCTTGGCTCTTCCTGGTCTGCTGGTTAACCTGACTTTTACACTGTAAAGCGCGGGGTCACGAGGGCCGACCCCAGAGCAGCTCGGGGTCCTGCGGATGACATTTAATTCTGCTTGCAGCTGGCATCCTAGTGCAGGCCGTTGGAGAGAGGCTAGTGGTGCCGAGGTTTATGGCCCCCTCCCTGCCCTACTGGCAGGAGTGCGTGCTCCTTTTATTTTTATTTCTTTAGGGTATGTTTTTCTCTTCAGACTGCATGGTGGGATAATTTTAGCATTTATAAAAAACAGTACTCCCCACTGGGCTTCTACATTAACCCTCCCTGAAGGGAATGGTACATGCCATGGAGTTTTTTCTTCTTTTTCTTTTATTATTTTTCATTTAAAAAAGTTACTTTCTAGTATATTTGAATCCTGGAGCAAGCAGGAAAGTTTTTTAAGTGACCTGAAGACAGGTGAATATCTTTCTATATTTTAAAACTCAGCTGGCCCTGACTGAATTTCTGAGGTGGGCTGCACAGGGTATGGGTTCGTGTCCTCTTACACCCGTTGGTCACTGCAGCACACACACTGCTCTGTTGAGTACCTCTGCCTTCTGCCAGCCAGGGGGATGATTATCCGCACGTGTGCTGTGCTTCTCATGGGGTCCCTATAGAAAGGCGAGGCTTGGGGGATATGGGACAGTCTGCATGGGAACAGGCTTGCTCTGAAAGACGTGCCCACCCTCATTGTCAGTTCCAGTCCCTCCCTCAGCCACCCACCACCCTGCCCGTGGAAAGTAATACTGCCCTGGGTGTCCCCTGCTCAGCCTTTAGTGCTCTGAACTGCTGTCCGTGTGCCCGCTGGCTTTGATTTCCCTCCTCTGGTGACTGCTGTGAAGTCTCTGGGCGGCACAGATGGTTAACACGCTCAGCTGCTAACTTAAAGATTAGAGGTTTGAGTCCACCCAGAGGTGCCTCAAAAGAAAGGCCTGGTGATCTACTTCCAGAAATTCAGCCAATGAAAACCCTACAGTGCACAAGAGGATTATGGTAGAGTGGTCAATAAAAGTGTTTCATGCATCAGACTATCTTATATTCAGATAAAATTTTGTGGGGAAAGGGTAGTGGAGTCTAAGTGTGTAAAGAATAAGGAGTGGTATAAAGCCTGTTACAAGAGTCTTATTTTTATTTTTTTTAAACGAATGATGGAAGTGAAATCACATGGTAGTGAGATACATGAGACTCTAATTAATAATGTCTGTATTTAATACACAAGAAATTATATCTTTCACAATTATTTAAATGCATGTCCACTTAAAATTATGCAAGGAGATACGTAGATTTCTCAAAAATTCAGTCTGCTTCTAGTTCATGAAGGGAGCTGGTTTGGGATGCCACAGTGATCTCCAAATATGTTTTTGCATTAGAATTTTGGGGGTGCTTCTTAAAAATACAGATTTCTGGGGTTCAGGTCAGACCTCGGAATCAGAATTTCGAGTTGAGCAGGTTATATTTTAATAAGATTCTGTGGTTCCCAAGTGGTACTGATGCAGCCAGTCCCGATCCGACTCAGGGACCAGGGATTGGATCCCCTGTGTCCCCTTATTCCACCTCCAGGCCTGAAGCCCCTGCTTCGTCCTGCCGAGCGGGCGAGGAGACCCCTGGGGCAGCAGTGACAAACTACCACTGGGAACTTTCTACCCACTTTGTTCAACAGGACAGCGGCTGACCCGCAGGTGGGCAGGAGCCAGAAAGCCAAGAGTTCCTGATGGTGTAAACCCTGAGTGAGGACCCAGACACCGGGGTCTGTTCAGAGGCCCTTCATCCTCTCCTTTGGCTGGCTCATCTTAAAATGTGGCATTTTCGGGCTCTCCTTTAAGAACTCCCGGTTCTTCAGTACAATTTTCAAAACTTACTCATCAGGATCAATATTGATCTAAGAAGCCCTGCAGGGCAGTCTTACTCTGTCCTATAGGGTCTCTATGAGTTGAACCAACTCAACAGCACACAACAAGATCTGCCTGAAATCAGCCAAAAAGAGGTACCATTGGTTTCAAACTGATCTGACTTCCAAAGTTGGAGTCCATCGAAGATTCAGCAGCTGTCAGTGATTTCTAGCCATCCTTTCGTGGCTTATGATTATAAGAAATTCTCTCAGGATAGGAGATATGACCATTAACTAAGCAGTATGAAATCGTCAGAAGGATTTGACTTACTGGACTAAATTTGCTACAGTTTACTAGGGGTGCATTGTCTTTCTCTATTCCTTCTTTTATGTGAGAAGTTTGTTGCCATTTCCTGCGTCTCCACAAGATAAATGAACTAATTTAAAATATTTTCCATGCCTCATCTGTCCACTCCGCAAGCTGTCAATGGGCTTGGGTTGGGAGCTTGTGCGCCAGCAGGCCTCGGCCGGGAGTACTGTGCTTTTGAAAAAAGAACGTCGTTTCCATAGCAGCGGGGAACTCCTTTGCAAGTATGCCTTCACATTCTTGCGGGATTGGGTAAGAAAGTGAATACTTTGTGTAGCTTTCTGAAGCACATTTGCCTGAAAATCATTAATTTCTTTTTTTAATTGAAAAGGTTGGGGAAGATTTTCAAGCATTGATGAGAGGGAACATTTTGGCATTGAATTAAAAACCAAAGTAGTAAGGAAAAAGACAAATATTGGAGCTACTCAAATGTAGAATTAAATGGAAAAAGCTGTCCATTTTTCTTCTAGATAAATCATGTTTCTAAATTTTGTGTATTGTAATATATTTCTGCCGTCTGTCTCTTTGCCTAATTTTTTTTATGGTAAATATGTATGTAAGGAAACATTTGCCGTTCCAGCACACTCGTGACATGGACAGTTCAGTGCCATTTATTATGTTCATCATGTTGTGCAACCATCACCCTTATTTGCTCCCAAATTTTAAATATATTTTAGGGGTTGAATAGTTTTAAAAACAAAATAAGGTCGTGAAATCTTCACAGGTTTGTTTTTTTTTTAATAGTCACAGGAATTCATCATATCTTCCTCCATAGCACATTTAAGGGATACATTCTATACTGAGCATCAGAGTAGCACACAACCTTAAGGAATTTTCATTCTTTATTCTAGCAGGATCAAGTTCTTCCCTGTATTTACTCAGTGGTATTTGTGGAGGAGGCAAAGTGAAAGAAGCGATAAGTTGGAAAGCACCTTTACTGTCTCTGAGATATTACAGACAGGCTCCTTTAGGATTTTCTGAACTTTTTTATACTTAATAATATATTTTAACGAGTCTTTGGGGAGATGGCATAACTTTACCCCACTGCTTATCACGGCCGCCTGCTTACATTACCCAATACTCTTGTGAGGTATAATATTAAAATCATCTCTGGTTAAAAGTGGATTTTGGCTTTTAGCCTAACACTGAGCACATAACCTTTCCAGTCCAAGTTGAATGTTCCCATAAGCTCCTTAAAACCAAATTTTCCTTATTTAAAAAAAGTTACTGAATCTAATTCCCTAAGGGTGGCGTTGTGGAAGCCATTTAAATTAGACTTAAATCCTTCCCGCATTTTGCTGACTTGGCCTTTCTTTTGCTAAGGTTTGTTGGATACTTCTTGGCCAGGTTTGGAGTAAGAGATCCCAGTTCCCTCAAGGGAGTGTTAGGGCCCATCAGATGGGTGCAATTCCTGAGCTTGAACTGAGGCTTCAAGCAGAATGCGTGCCTGCCTACCCACTGCCACTGTGCCTTGCAGAGTCTCTCTCAAGCCACATCTCTGTGTTTGATGGTGACCCATTTACTGTCCAGAGCTCTAAATCACCAGCCCTTCCAGCTCCCTTTTAGCCCAGAGCCGTGCTTTCTATGGTCTTCCCAGTCGGTCATCCCTAAGGTAGATGAAAATTTGATGGATGCACTTATAACCTCATTAGAGGTTTCTGTTGGAACTTGACAAGCAGCTTCTTTCTCCTAAATATTTTAGCATACAGCCTTTAAAATGACGTTTATCTCTTCCAGGACCATTTTTGCTAGTGGCATGTAGTAGCTTTATTTTTATTTTATTTGAAAACATTATTTTGGGTTTTATAGAAAAAAAAAATCTCCACAGCTTGTTATCAGCAGGGAGGATAGGCATTCTTGGATGGATGGGAGGTTTATTGGTGGAAAGATTCAAGAAGCTATTCTGTGATAAAGGATTTCTTTGCATTTTTTTCCTCTAGTCAAGTAAATTATGGGTTTTTGCTAAGAAAAATAATCCCTTTTGTGCTACTTTTAATTTGATCAGGTTTAGAATGTTTTCAGAAGGGTTAAGCTTGCTTTGCATTAGTGTCTGTTGCGGTCAAATGAAGGCATGGCTTTGGAATGGTCTAGATTTTTTTATGTTGCATTGTCTGACCTTCCCATATGAGGTTTAGTACAGTGGACCAAAGCAAAGCAATAGCACCATTTCCACTTGACTTTTACAGGTTTGGTGTGTCCCACCTCCTGCCCCAGGCCTCAGACAGGTGTACCTTCTTAGGCATATTCTTCTTTGACTCATGTTAGAAGAGTTTGTGTTTCTGATAAGTCTACTCACTGCTGTCTTAGAAAGGGGACCACCCTGGGAGACTGTGGAGCTGGGGCATGGCCCATCCCTGATGACAATGAGCTGTGTGACTTTAGACAAGCCACTCCCCCTCCTAGTCTGAGAATCCTTGCTCATTAAACAAGTGGCCTGCACCAGGTGATCTTAAAGGTTTCCTTTGTTCTAAAATTCTGTGCTGTCTGAAAGAGGAAAGGGGAAAGTATTGGAAAAAACACGGTATAAGTTATATGGAGAGGGAGTAGACTAGTTGACTGATAATTCAGGGTAGGTTTTCAGGTTTCCAGAGCGTAAGCCCCGTTTTCTAGGGTTGCCTCAGTAGTTGGCCGTAGTTCTGAAATGTTTGGTTTGATTGACCCTGCCAATCTGCTGACTGTGATAAAACCAAACCAAACCCATTGCCATCTAGTCGATTACAACTCATAGTGCTAAATAATCAAAATTGCCTTCTGACTGTTACATGAAAGTATGGGTGTAACCAGAAAAGTGGCACTGCCAGTTCCTTCACGGAGTTCCGGGTTCACTCTCTTCTGACAAGGTTCAGATTCAGAGGTCCCCACTGGTGTGTCCGATGCGCCCTGAGGTCAGTCTCAACAATAGGCACACACCAAAATGTCATCTACTGCTGTGATTTCTCATCTGTGGCTACTGAGAGTTATACTTTATCTGCAAGGGTTAGAGGTTATTGTATATCATTGTCTGATTCATTAGGTAAGTTATCTGAACAAGTGAAAATACAAGTAGGGCATAGAAGCATTTTATGAGTAGGTGGGCCAAGTCATGGTAAGACCTTCATAAAACCTAAAACTTGGGGGCAGGGGATGACCCTCAACTTCTTGGGCCTCTATTTTTAATCTGATCCTCTGTTGAGTTCCTGAATATTTCACAGGAACCTGAGCAGGTGACTCTTTCTTTCCTGGAGGCTCTCAGATGGGTTTCCATGGGAACTTTCAGTTTGTCTCTGTCACAGGAATGGCTTTAGTCCAATCCAAGTCCAAAGTGGACGTCTGAATTCACTTGAGAGAGATATGAGAAACCTGCATGATGTCACACAAGTCTCAGAATAGGATAATTTATCCACTTTACTAATATAGGTTTTTTAAAAACTAAAACACTTTAGTTAAAATGATTAAAAAAAAAAAGTTTTCCCCCTAGAAAAAGACGGTATAGAAAGTATAGATGCTCCTTATGCTGTAAAAAGGATCTTTTGGCCCAGACGTCTAGTACCGTGTGTGTGTGTGTGTGTGTGTGTGTGTGTGTGTCTCATTTAAACACACACACACACATGGAACGAGATATCTAGGCTAAAACAGCCTTCTTATAGTATAGGGAGCATCTATACTCAAAATGAGACAAAAACAGCTGCAAACATCCGTTAGTAATTGAAATGTGGAATGTATGAAGTATAAATCTAGGAAAATTGAAAGTTGTCAAAAATGAAATGGAACATCTGAAGGTCGATATCATAGACATTAGTGAGCTGAAATGGACTGGTATTGACCATTTTGAATCAGACAATCCTGTGATCTACTGTGCCAGGAATGACAAATTGAAGAGGAATGACATCACATTCATCGTCAAAAAGAACATTTCAAGATCTATCCTGAAGTGTGATGCTGTCAGTGACAGGATAATATCCATACACCTGCAAAGAAGACCAGTTAATACAACAGTTATTCAAATTTACGCACCAACCACTAAATGCCAAAGATGAATAAATTGAAGATTTTTACCAACTTCTGCAGTCTGAAATTGATCAAACATGCAGTCAAGATGCATTGGTAATTATTGGTGATTGAACTGCGAAAGTTGGAAACAAAGAAGAAGGATTGGTAGTTGGAAAACATGGCTTTGGTGATAGAAACTCTGCTGGAGATTGCATGATTGACTTTTGCAAGAACAATGACTTATTCATTGGAAATAACCTTTTTCCAGCAACATAAACGGCAGCTTTACACGTGGATTTCACCAGATGAAAAACACAGGAATCAGATCGATTACATCTGTGGAAAGAGATGATGGAGAAATTCAGTATCATCAGTCAGAACAAGGCCAGGGGCCGACTGTGGAACAGACCATCAATTGCTCATACACAAGTTCAAGTTGAAGCCAAGAAAATTAAAACAAGTCCACTAGAGCCAAAGTACAACTGTCTTAGGCTGGATTCTCTAGAGAAGCAAAACCAGTAAAGTGTGTGTGTGTGTGTGTGTGTGTGTATCAAGGAAATGGCTCACACTGTTGTAGAGGCTGGAATGTCCCAAGTCTGTGGGTCAGGATAGAGGCTTCTGATTCATGTAGCCACAGGGACTGGAGAACCCAAGATCGGCAGATCAGAGAGCAGGGCTTTTGCTCACAGGCTGTGAAGATCGACAGATCCCAAGATCAGCAGTCAAGACTGCAGGTAAGCTGCTAGCTCAAGTCCCAAGAACTGGAGGTCAGACGAACAGGAGCTAGCTGCAGGATCCAGCACAAGCAAAAAGCCCTCAAGTCTTTCCAGAATGTCCACTTATATTTGATGCAGGCCACACGCCTGAGGAAACTCCCTTTCAACTGATTGGCTACTCATAGCAGATCCCAATGTGGGGTTGATCACATATCATATCTCAACATGGAAGCGATCACAACATTATTTGACTGCCAAAACACTGAGAATCATGGCCCAGCCAAGTTGACACAGAATCTTAACCATCACAACAACCTTAAGTATATCCCACCTGAATTTAGATACCATCTCAAGAATAGATTTGACACATTGAATACTAATGACCAAAGACCAGATGAGTTGTAGGATGACATCAAGGACATCATACATGAAGAAAGCAAAAGGTAATTAAAAAGATGGGAACAAAAGAAAAGACCATAATGGACGTCAGAAGAGGCTCTGAAACTTGCTCTTGAACGTCGAGTAGCTAAAGCGAATGGAAGAAATGATGAAGTTAAAGAGCTGAACAGAAGATTTGAAAGCGGGGCTCGAGAAGACATAGTAAAGTATTATAATGAAATATGCAAAGACCTGGAGTTAAAAAACAAAAGGGAAGAACACGCCTGGCATTTCTCAAGCTGAAAGAACTGAAGAAAAAAATTCAAGCCTTGAGTTACGATATGAGAACCAATTATTAATGGATGTTTGCAACTTTTTCTTCTCATTTTGAGTCGTGCCACATCAGCAAATGAAGGTCCTGAAAGCTTGACTCCATCTGCATCATTAAGGTTGACTCTACTTTGAGGAGGCAGCTCTTTCTCAGTCGTATTTTGAGTGCCTTCCAACCTCAGGGATTCATCCTTGGGCACTATTATCAGATAGTGTTCTGCTGTTATTCATAAGGTTTTCACTGATTAGTTTTTTTAGAAGTAGATCGCCAGGTCCTTCTTCTTAGTCTTTCTTAGTCTGGAAGCTCTGCTGAAACCTGTCTACCATGGGTGATCCGGCTGGTATTTGAAATACTGGTGGCATAGCTTCCAGCATCACAGAAATATGCAAGTTACCACAGTACGACAAACTGAGACTAGTGGTACAGTTTACAGTATACTACCCTAAAGCTTGAGGAACTCCTTTCTCATGAAGTAGCTAAGTGGTTTCTGTTTCTACACACACTTACACAGCAGGGAAACAGAGGTGTCTGAATTTCAGGATAAAATGGATTATCTCCATCTTTAAAAAAAGTACATGATTGAAGACCACACTTTAGTTTTATGATTGCCAGTGAGGTATAATATAAGCAGTAAACATTTCTTAGAGTAGGAACATGCTCCTTCACACATCTGCTTCAGTAATTCCCTGTTCTGTTTGAAAAGATCTCACAGAAATGGAATTTTTAAATATGGAGAAAATTCCATTAAGAAATAGAGGGAGGAAAAAAAAAAGAAATAGAGGTGAGAATGAAAAACTCATTATAAAAGCCTTGCCAAGAATAAGTAAAATGTGAAAAATATTTAACTTTTAATCAAAACGAACTTTTCAAAGAAGTTATTGGTCTTTCCCTTGGGCTAAAGTGTTTTGCTAATACCTGTGTGGAGTTGGTCAGCCAATTTTTCATGACAGAAAAAAATTGTAGAGAATTTGATAATACGTTGTTATTTTCATGAAGAAAATCCACGTTTGGAATGACCTCTTCCTCTTCTGTTACAACTGTACTTTCTTTTTATGACTTGTTCATAGCTGGCTGGAAAGAGAGCAGAACAAGGGCGACGTCTGATGTCTTTGGTTCCTGGCGGGGACAAATCTGCCAGTTTGTTCTTCTGCTTTTAATGATACAAAGAAGGGGGGGAACCTCTAAAGATACGGTTCATTCCCCACCCTTTTTTATTATTATTGTAAAAACAATAAAACAACAACATCAGAAAAAGTAAAAGAGAAACCCAGGATTCCACTAATCTAAACATGATGGTTTTCATTTTTACTTATTTATTATATTCATATAATTTATATCCCAAACATCCTGCTTCGCTTAGATTATTGATATTTTTTATTGTCCTCCATCAGGGGTTCTTACGTATGGAACCTTTGGCGAATCAGAATAATGTTTTTTAAATAATGTACACAGGATTACAAACGAAATGATAATATTGAAGTAGAGTTATCAAAATATTTTAAAAAGCAGCGAGTGAGAAAGCAATATGTGTTTTTCTATCAGTACTTTAAACAATGTATTATAATGAAATGTGCAAAGACCTGGAGTTAGCAAACCAAAAGGGAAGAACATGCTCGGCATTTCTCAAGCTGAAAGAACTGAAGAAAAAATTCAAGCCTC
>NW_004443961.1:6456317-6458970 GCF_000243295.1 Trichechus manatus latirostris
AGAAGAGGACATCGAATGAGAGATATCATTGCAGATGTCAGATGGATCTTGGCTGAAAGCAGAGAATACCAGAAAGATGTTTACCTGTGTTTTATGACCGTGCAAAGGCAATTGACTGTGTGGATTATAACAAATTATGGATAACATTGTGAAGAACAGGAATTCCAGAGCATTTCACTGTGCTCATGCAAAACCTGTTCACAGACCAGGAGGCAGTCCTTTGAAGAGAACGAGGGGATACTACATGGTTTAAAATCAGGAAATGTATGTGTCAGGGTTGTATCCTTTCACCGTTCTTATTCAGTCTGTAAACTGAGCAAATAATCTGAGAAGCTGGACTATATGAAGAACAGAGCATCAGAATTGCAAGGAGACTCATTAACAACCTGCGATATGCAGATGACACGACCTTGCTTGCAGAAAGTGAAGAGGACTTGAAGCACTTACTACTGAAGATCAAAGACTACAGCCTTCAGTATGCATTATACACAACATAAAGAAAACAGCAATCCTCGCAACTGGACCAATAAGCAACATCATGATAAATGGAGAAAAGACTGGAGTTGTCAAGGATGTCATTTTACTTGGATCCACAATCAACGCCCATGGAAGCAGCAGTTAAGAAATCAAAATAACGCATTGCATTGGGCAAATCTACTCCAAAAGACCTCTTTAAATTGGCAAAAAGCAATGTCACTTTGAGGACTAAGGTGCTCTTTTGACCCAAGGCATGATATTTTCAGTCACCTCATTTGCATGTGAAACCTAGTCAATGAATAAGGAAGACCGAAGAAGAACTGATTCTTTTGAATTATGCTGTATGTAAAGAATATTGAATATACCATGGACTGCCAGAAGAACGAACAAATCTGTCTTAAGAAGTACAGCCAGAATGCTCCTTAGAAGCGATACTTCGTGTCACGTACTTTGGACGTGTTATCAGGAGGGACCAGTCCCTGGAGAACGACATCATGCTTGGTAAAGTAGAGAGTCAGCAAAAAAGAAGACCCTCAATGACATGGATTGACACAGTGGCTACAACACTGGGCTCAAACATAGCAATGATTGTGAGGATGATGAAGGACCAGGCAGTGTTTCATTCTATTGTACATGAGGTTGCTGTGAGTCAATACAGACTCTATAGCACCTAACAGCAGCAACATTAAATAATACGATGTGGCGGATCTTTAGGTACATAATCTTTAACTCATTATGAGTATATGTATTTTGAAAGTACCTGTGGGTCTGCAGGTGGAGGGGAGGGAAGTTGAGGAAGTTCAAGCTTGATGGTCCCTGCTTTCTATGTAAACTAAGACTCAGTTGACTTTAGAATGTGAGGATTTGGGGATGGGGTTGAAGATATTTGGAACAGATTTACTGAGAGGTAGTTGTTAGTTAAGAGCCCTGGTGGCGCAGTACTTAAGCACTTGGCTGCTAACTGAGAGGTCAGCAGTTCGAACCTATCAGCGTTCCTTGGGAGAAAGTTGGGGAAGTCTGTTTCCACAGAGATTGAAGCCTTGGAAACCCTATGGGGCAGTTCTATTCTGTCCTATAAGGTCGCTATGAGTCGAAATCAGCTTGACAACAATGAGTGGTGGGTGGAGTTGTTAGCTGCTGTCAAGTTGGTTTCAACTTATGGTGACCCCATGTACGGCAGAACGAAATGTTTTCTGGTCCTGCTCCATCTTCACGATTGTTGGTATGCTCGAGTCCATTGTCGCAGACATTATGTATTTTGAGTATCTTTCAACCTATGGGATTCATCTTCCAGCACTATATTGGACAGTATTCCATTGTGGTCCATAACGTTTTCATTGGCTTATTTTTGGCAGTAGTTTGCCAGGACTTTCTTCCTAGTCTGTCTTAGTCCAGAAGCTCCTCTGAAACCTGTCTACCATGGGTGACTCTGATGGTATTTGAAATACTAGCATCCTCGCACAGCCAAGTTACCATACAAGTGACAGACTGGTGGTGGTATTGAGTGATAAGGACAGCATTATTTTAGTTCTTCCTATGCCTCAGATACTGTGGTAGACCTCTTAAATATGGTATTTAATTCTAAGGACAGCCCCATGAGGGGTACTTGTTGTTGTTGTCTTTACTTGACTGATGAAGCAACTGAGCTGAGAAGTTATACATGGTTCTCAATCACAACTAGATCATTGAGAAAAGATTGACGATTCTCTAGCCCTCAAAGTCCACCTAAATCACACAGAGGCAATATCCTGATTCCTAATGCAGTGCAAGGCCACAATGGCAACAGTTATGATTCCATCCCAAACCTTTGACCAGAGCCTGTTTTACTGTCTCTGGCTCTTCCCTAAATCAGGAAAGGTAAAAAGAATTTCTCTGTGGCCCTGAGAGCCCCTTGAGATGGGACACCCCAAATTTGTTCTAACTAGAAGACAAATCCTCAGACCCACTTTTAGATGATGATTTTTCTCCTGTGGCATCTTAGAAGCCCGAGCAGAGGAAGGCAGTGGTTAGGGGCTGGTGGGGAGGGGCTGTTCTCTGGACTGGATGTCTGTTTTCATGTAGGGGGGACCATACCCTGAACAGATTCTTCTTACAGGGGCAGTTGTCTCTGCTGGCCTTGTTCTTCCTCCAAGAGGTCACCCTGGACACGTCCCCGTTGACTCGATAGCTTCCCGTC
>NW_004443961.1:6459070-6468923 GCF_000243295.1 Trichechus manatus latirostris
GAAGGACCAGGCAGTGTTTCATTCTATTGTACATGAGGTTGCTGTGAGTCAATACAGACTCTATAGCACCTAACAGCAGCAACATTAAATAATACGATGTGGCGGATCTTTAGGTACATAATCTTTAACTCATTATGAGTATATGTATTTTGAAAGTACCTGTGGGTCTGCAGGTGGAGGGGAGGGAAGTTGAGGAAGTTCAAGCTTGATGGTCCCTGCTTTCTATGTAAACTAAGACTCAGTTGACTTTAGAATGTGAGGATTTGGGGATGGGGTTGAAGATATTTGGAACAGATTTACTGAGAGGTAGTTGTTAGTTAAGAGCCCTGGTGGCGCAGTACTTAAGCACTTGGCTGCTAACTGAGAGGTCAGCAGTTCGAACCTATCAGCGTTCCTTGGGAGAAAGTTGGGGAAGTCTGTTTCCACAGAGATTGAAGCCTTGGAAACCCTATGGGGCAGTTCTATTCTGTCCTATAAGGTCGCTATGAGTCGAAATCAGCTTGACAACAATGAGTGGTGGGTGGAGTTGTTAGCTGCTGTCAAGTTGGTTTCAACTTATGGTGACCCCATGTACGGCAGAACGAAATGTTTTCTGGTCCTGCTCCATCTTCACGATTGTTGGTATGCTCGAGTCCATTGTCGCAGACATTATGTATTTTGAGTATCTTTCAACCTATGGGATTCATCTTCCAGCACTATATTGGACAGTATTCCATTGTGGTCCATAACGTTTTCATTGGCTTATTTTTGGCAGTAGTTTGCCAGGACTTTCTTCCTAGTCTGTCTTAGTCCAGAAGCTCCTCTGAAACCTGTCTACCATGGGTGACTCTGATGGTATTTGAAATACTAGCATCCTCGCACAGCCAAGTTACCATACAAGTGACAGACTGGTGGTGGTATTGAGTGATAAGGACAGCATTATTTTAGTTCTTCCTATGCCTCAGATACTGTGGTAGACCTCTTAAATATGGTATTTAATTCTAAGGACAGCCCCATGAGGGGTACTTGTTGTTGTTGTCTTTACTTGACTGATGAAGCAACTGAGCTGAGAAGTTATACATGGTTCTCAATCACAACTAGATCATTGAGAAAAGATTGACGATTCTCTAGCCCTCAAAGTCCACCTAAATCACACAGAGGCAATATCCTGATTCCTAATGCAGTGCAAGGCCACAATGGCAACAGTTATGATTCCATCCCAAACCTTTGACCAGAGCCTGTTTTACTGTCTCTGGCTCTTCCCTAAATCAGGAAAGGTAAAAAGAATTTCTCTGTGGCCCTGAGAGCCCCTTGAGATGGGACACCCCAAATTTGTTCTAACTAGAAGACAAATCCTCAGACCCACTTTTAGATGATGATTTTTCTCCTGTGGCATCTTAGAAGCCCGAGCAGAGGAAGGCAGTGGTTAGGGGCTGGTGGGGAGGGGCTGTTCTCTGGACTGGATGTCTGTTTTCATGTAGGGGGGACCATACCCTGAACAGATTCTTCTTACAGGGGCAGTTGTCTCTGCTGGCCTTGTTCTTCCTCCAAGAGGTCACCCTGGACACGTCCCCGTTGACTCGATAGCTTCCCGTCCGCTTCCTCAGTTTTATTCGGAGCCGCAAAGCCAGGGCATGTTAACTTGAGCATCACACATTTTCTCAGTGTGTCTGCTGCTGGCGCAATTGAAAGACCAGATGCAGAGAGGTTGGGGCAAGTCGCAGACAGAACAGTTCATGGGTGACAGTTTCTTGTAAGGGTCACATGTACTCTGGGGCCCTGGGATAGCTTCTGGTGTTGGGAACAGGAAGAACTACCGTAGCCCAGAAGCGTATGTAGCTATGGAAGAAAAAGGATGAGTCCTCTTTCCTTTTCCCCTTCATAACCACTCAGATAAGTACTGTTCACGTGGTTGAGTGTGTGCGTCAGGAGCATCTGCGAAGGGTCGTTTAAACTGTTAAAAATGCCTGTGGGACGTTGAAGAAGAGATAGGAGCTTGAGAGCTGCCTCTCAGGCCAGGCTTCTTCATTGCGATCAGTGAATGGGAGATGCCTTTCCAGATCCATCCCAGGCCTCCCAAACAAAAGCAGCTTCAGCAAATATACAGAAAACAGTACATCTCTTAAGGGGATTTGAGAACCCATACATACCTCTCTGAGAACAAATCGAACAAAACTCTGCAACCTTTCATGCTGCTGGATGTTTGCTTTGTCTCAACAAATATTGCTGAGGATAATTAGTCCTTATCTTTGATAGATTGTTTTCGTTGGGTATCTTTAGACGTTCACGCTTGAGGCCAGAAATAAATAGAAAACATTTCCTAGTCCTTGCTTTGATAATGACAATAGCAAGTCATATCTGATATTCATAATAAATAGTTTTTTTTTTTTTTTTTTGGCTTGCCCTTGGAGCAGTAGAAAGCATCTAAGCCAGCCTTCCTAAATTGTGTCAAATAGGAAAATTGTGTGTCCTTGTTAATTTAACTACTGTGAATTAAATGATTAAAATATTATGGTTTCTAGAATTAATTCAGAGAGATCTGAAAGTGGGCAGTTAAGAGTTTAGGAATCCTCCTAAGTTATATATAACTTAATAAATCTGGGAGAGAAGTACACATCAGTGGCTCTGGCAAGACAGAGTGACTTCATTTTTGTTGTGAAGTAAATAATTCAGTAATCCTGGGTTCAACTAACAAATAGTTTATTCAAGGAGAGTAAGAATTTCTATTTGATCTCTGGTAAACAACAATTTCACATAATGAAGTTTCCTCTAGGAAACAGTTGCTATTTAATATTAACATACAAACAAATGAAAACGCAAATACAAAAGGACTTAGGGAATGCCTGTTTTGTAGTTTAGGAGGCTTTCTTTCCCCACCCATCAGCCGAAAGATATCATTGTCGTTAGGTGCCATCAAGTCAGTTCCGACTGAATGAAACACTGCCTGGTCCTGTGCCATCCTCTCGGTCGTTGTTATGCTTGAGCCAGATGTTGCAGCCACTGTGTCAATCCATCTCGTTGAGGGTCTTCCTCTTTCACTGACCCTCTACTTTACCCAGCATGATGTCCTTCTCCAGGGACTGGGCCTTCCTGATAACATGTCCAAAGTATGTGAGACGTAGTCCTGCCATCCTTGCTTCTAAGAGGAGTTTTGGCTGTTTAGTGACCCTTAATAAGCCCTCAGAATAAGATATGTCCTAAATCTCTCTATGTGTTGTAATTGTATGCCCCCTCTGCCCTTTAAATTTGAAATAAACTTGAAATGAAGGATGGAACCCAACCCGGCTGTGAGAGTAGAAATGATGTGATTGATTTTCTCAACATAGATAACATTGCCTATTTTGGGATTCAGCAAATGTTACTATGTCCTATCAGTGAAATTCGTCTTTCAGCATGAGATTGTGATGTTGCCTTTAATATTTAATTTATTTGCAAATACTGCTTCTGTGTTTGTGTATTCTGCACAGCTCAGGTAGGATGCACAGGGAGCGGGGGAGGATATTCTGTTTCCCGCTGAGAGGGGCCTGGGAAAGAATGACCGGAAGTGGTCAGAGCCAGACCATGTTGCCCACGGCCTTCTCAGCCCCTCGCTCTATTTACGTAGGCAATGCTGTTCTTGTGATTTGCCCCCATGCCTGTTCCATGCTGGAATTGCAACCAGGTCTGCCTGACTCCACGGTCCCTGCTTCACACTGCTGGGAACCACGGCCAAGCAGGGACACTGGAGGGTGGTGTTTGTTCAGGAGACTCACCAGGTATTTGGCTGGTACACTGTGCCAGGTGCTTCTGGTACAAAGACAAACAGAATTTGTCCAACCCCAAGGGAGCAGCAGATGGCAAGCAAAGAGATGCGCATGGCCAACAGGTACTCCTAGCCAACGGTTGTGCTGATGTTCTGGGTGGGGTGATAGGTAGATTTAATTGCTCCTTGGTTGCCTGAGAGTTGTTAAGCCACTCAGAAATTATAATAAAACCATAGCCCTTCTTTCCATCCAAAAATTGGCTGCTACGACTGAGCCATCCCACCACCCATCTGTCAGTTTGCTGTACTGTGGTGGCTTGTGTATTGCTATGGTGCTGGAAGCTATGCCACCAGTATTTCAGATACCAGCAGGGTCACGCATGGTGGACAGGTTTTAGTGGAGCTACCAGACGAAGACAGACTAGAAAGAAAAGCCTGGTGTTCTACTTCCAGAGATTAGCCAGTGAAAACCTTATGGATCACAGCAAAATATTGTCTGATTTACTTGCTTTGGACATGTCACTGGGAAGGCTCAATTGCTGGAGGATCACTTGTTTGGTAAGGTGGAGTGCCAGTGGGGGTATGGGGGACCCTCAGTGAGATGGAGTAGCATGATAGCCTCAACGCTGGTCTCAAACATGTTGGCGTTTGTAGGGGTAGTACGTGACTAGGCAGCATTTGTTCTGTTGTGCATGGGTTGCTGTGAGTCAAAGCTGACTTGATGGCAGCACTTGGCACCTAAGCCATCATCGGTCTCTTGCCTTGGCAAGTGTCGTGGATTGAATTATGTTCCCCCAAAATATCTGTCAACTTGGCTAGGCCACGATTCCCAATATTGTGTGATTGTCTACCATTTTGTCATCTGATGTGATTTTCCTGTGTGTTATAAATCCTGTCCCTATGATGTTGATGAGGTGGGATTATTGACAGTTATGTTAATGAAGCAGGACTCAGTCTACAAGATTAGGTCAAGTTTTAAGCCAATCTCTTTTGAGATGCAAAAGAGAGAAGTGAGCAGAGAGATGTGGACACCTCATACCACCAAGAAAGCAGTGCCTGGAGCAGAGCATGTCCTTTAGACCTAGGGTTCCTGTGCTGAGCAGCTCCTAGACCAAGGAAAGATTGATGACAAGGACCTTCCTGCAGAACCAACAGAGAAAGATAGCCTTCCCCTGGAGCTGGCACTCTGAATTTAGACTTCTAGCCTGCTAGACTGTGAGAGAATAAATTTTTCTTCGTTAAAGCCATCTGCTTGTGGTATTTCTGTTATAGCAGCACTAGATAACTAAGACAGCAAGTTAAAGTGAAGTCAGTGCTAGGTGTAGCTTGAGGTTCCCAAGGTCACACCTTGCAGCCTGCCACCTCTTGACGGTGCTTGTACTTCTTAACTCCCTCTTGTCTCGGATTTTTCCACCTCTGCACTTTGGCTCATATTGTTACATCATCTAGAATGTCTTCCCACCCCATGTGCAATGGCTGAAGCCTACTCATCTCTCACAGTGTACTCCAAGTCCACCTCTGTCACCCTCTCACTGGCTTCCCTGGTCCTTTCAAAACCCCACTGGGAGTTTTTCCAAGCTTTTCCAATCGATGCCTACCACAGGAGTCTCCACCACTATGCGGGCATGTCCCCGACAGTCTCCAGTGCAGCAGCTGACCTGCCACAGAAGCACTGCGTATAGCTTCTGAAATCTAACAGATTCATCACAGGGACCTTCTGCCTTTTGGGAAGATCAATTATTACTTTATGATGAGTTCTCAAGAGCCAGCATGATATGATGGACCTGACCCTGCAGTACTTGGACCCTGTGCCTCTTGGTCCTGTGTTGAGTGTGGGAGACAGGTGACCTTCCTGAGCTCTCCTACCCGGTGACAGGCTCCTTATGACCTGAGTGGTCAAAGCAGAACCATACCTGCTCCCTGGTCCTATATTTGGTATCTCTTAGTGGATGTCATGAAGTTCATTCTCTGCTGCCCCTCTTCTAGAGCCTTCCAATAGAGGAAGGGTGGAGATGGGTACAGCTGAGGCTTTAGTGCTTCAAAGGTAAATGCTGCCCTCACCTTCACGCTGCTAGCCCAGCCCTCTCTGCCTCCAGATCCACTACCACCTTCTTGTTCTTGTCATGTTTATCACTGCATACCTTTTGTTATAGCTATTTTTGTCCACTGGATTGTAAGCTCCTTGAATATAAGAATTGTATCTTTTTCACCTTTTCTTTTTTTATCTCCCTCAGTATCTTGCAAAATGGCTTTTATATAGAAGATAATAAGTATTGAAATGGCTGAAAGAATGAATGCATGCATTATATATAATAGGGAAACCATTCATTTGTCCTGTGGATGTTACTAAACACCTACTTCACACAACAGAGCTCTGGTTGCTCAGTGGTTAAGAGCTACGGCTGCTAACCAGAAGGTCAGCAGTTGGAATCCACCAGGCGCTCCTTGGAAACCCTGTGGAGCAGTTCTGCTCTGTCCTATAGGGTTGCTATGAGTCGGAATCTACTCAGTGGCAACGGGTTTAGTTTTTTTTTTTTCTACTACAGTGTTACGTGCATGGATACATATAGCTTAAAAAGTGCTTCTAGAAGGATCCATATTTGGTAGACTCCCTGCTGTGTACCTGTTTGTTGGTCCAAAGTAAAACACAGTGTGACTGGGCTGTTGACGTTGTTTCGAAAGTAATTTGTGTCATTTTGTGTCTGAAGTGCTGTGGCCTTTCTCAGTTCTGGAATTCTGTCATGATTCTTCTTTAACATTTTCTCAGTGCCAACAATGACTGCTTAGCCTTGCTTTGAGTAAGTGTAGCCTTATATCTGATCCCCAGCCCCCTCTGCCCATTTTTCTAGCTCCACCTCTTGGCCTAGCTGAGCTCATCCTCTGCCCTCTGCCCTTTGTCCTTTAGCGCTACTTGACTCTGTCTTAGCTTCCTCCCTTTTTGTTGGGCGAATCTCACCAAATGAAAAGCATGGTAATAAATGGCTTCTGATACATATCATAAATAAGGATTTAATTCAACACCCTCAGCATCATGAGCCATTTATTTTAATGCTCTAACCTTGAAGTGTAGAAATAACACCCATTTATTTATTTATTTTTGGCGCAGTCTTATCTTATGAGCTGTTGTACAAATACACAGAATTGTGTTTTACCATTTAATTTCATGGTGTCTCTGCTATTTATAGTGTCCTTAGACAGCTGATACCAGAACAATTCTGCGTGGGGGAGATTGCATATTAATTGCTGCTTCTCACAAAAGCAGCCTGAACCCTGAGGCACCTGTCCAGTGAGGACCTCGCTTTTCAGCATCCCCCTTTTCCTTCCCTCCCCAGCCACTCCTGAGGTCTCTGGGTAGAATGATCTCTCTAGGATTAATCACTGAGCCCTGGTGGCACAGTGGTTAAAAAGCTCAGACTGCTAACCAAAAGGTCGGCAGTTTGAATCCACCAGCTGCTCCTTGGAAACCCTGTGGGGCAGTTCTACTCTATCCTGTAGGGTCGCTATGAGTTGGAATCAGTGGTAATGGGTTTGGTATTTTTTTGGTTTCTGCTCCGACTGAGTTTCACGCTCATGAAGACAAGTTGGTGGCTTGTCTTCCAGGTGTTTGCATCCTGCTGTCCGTTCTTGCTAGTTGTTTTAGCGCTGGTCTCCCCCACTGGATGTAAGCACCTTGTTGTAGAACTCAGACTTCAGAAAGAGCATCAGTGTTCCCAGTGCTGGCCAGTATTGGCACGTAAGTGATTGACTTAATGAATACTGATGAGCAAAACATAAATCTCACAGGTAGGGTTAAAAAGAGAAAGAAAGGTATTCTTCTATTAAGCCTGTATTTGAGGATTTGCAGAGAAACAAAGGTTTACTCTTCAGTCTTCTGATTTGCCTCTAACAAGAGGGACATCCATGGAGCCCAATATAATTCCCTGTTTGAGGTGGGAATGTTAGCTTGCTGTGTCTTTGGAGAGTGAAGGGAAAAAAGAATTAGCTAATATATCCTTATCATTAGCTTGTTACTTGTAAAAAAGAGAAACAATAATTAAAATAAAAAGCATTTGTGCCTCCTTTGGAATTACCTGCCTATTTATGGGAGGAAAAAAGAATCATTAAAATGGGCAAAACAATGACAAAATCATATAACAAAAGGGAGAAAAAGGAAGGGGATGTGCTTTGCACCTCCAGCTCCTTCACAGCTCATCATTTCCTGATGCCGTTTGCCAGGCTGTATGCTCAAGGAATCTAATGATACACACAGCCTCATTGCCGGCTACTTCATTAATTCCTCAATCCATTAGGAGCCTTAATGACCTATGCCAGTGGAATAAGTATGGAAATCCAGTCCCCCAAGACAGTGCGGTGCTCTATAAATCATACTCGCCTGAGGATTCTCTCAGCCTTGACACAGAAGAATAGGTGAAAAAAACTGTGCTTCCTGAATTCTCTTACCCTAGAGGCTTTCAGAATAATTGGCACCCATTAGCTCTTTAGCCCTCTAATCCAGTGGTTCTCGAAGTGTGGTCCCTGGATCAGCAAAGTCAGCCTCACTTTAGACTTGTTAGCAGTATAAATTCAGTGACCCAGTCCCAAAACCAAAACCAAACACTTTGCCCTTGTGTCATTCCCAACTCCCATGAATTATAGAGTACAACTGTGCTTCATAGGATTTTCTTAGCTATCATCTCTATGGAAGTACATTGCCAGACCTTTCTTCTGTAGCACAGCTGGGTGGGTTTGAACCACCAACCTTTAGGTTAGTAGTCTAATGCAAACCATGTACGCCACCCAGGGACTGCCCAACCCAGCCCCAGCCCTACTGGGCTCTGGGGGCAGGGCCAGCAATCTGTGTTGTCACCAGCCCTCCTGACAATCTGATGCATGCCCCAGCATCCCAGGAGTATAGTCACATAATAATGGGTCTTTTCTCGCTGTTGACAAAACGGATGAGTAGGGCATGGAACTTGACCAAAATCCACTTACCTGGAATCAGTTTTATTCAGCACACATTGACTGAGCAGCAGTTATGTCCCAGGCATCCTTGCTGGGAGAATGTAAATGTGAATGACACTGTAAAGCCACTGTATGGTGTCACATTTTCTGTACACGGGGTCACCATGATTCAGAAACAACTCGGCGGCAACTAACAACAACTACCCAACATGAGAGGGTGGCATAGCCTTCACTTTGTTTTCCTAGCAGTTCTCGAGGCTGTTGTTTTTTCTTCGCCGTACTTTAGATGAAGTTTTACAGAGCAAGTTAGTTTCTCATTAAAGAATACACATATTGTTTTGTGACATTGGTTGCCAACCCCACAACATGTCAACACTCTCCCCTTCTTGATCTTGGGTTCCTCATTGCCAGCTTCCCTGTCCCCTACTGCCTTCTTGTTCTTGCCCCTGGGTTAGCGTGCCCATTTCGTCTCATTTAGTTTTATGTGCCAATCTAATCTTTGGCTGAAGGATGAACCTCAGGAGTGACTTCAGTACTCAGTTAAAAAAGGGTGTATGAAAAGAATTCAAAGCTCAAGCAATGAAAATAGGGAAACAGAGACATCAATATGTAAAAGATGACAACATTAAAACAAAAAAGAGGGACTAAGTAATGTAGTCATAGACCTTTCATATGGAGAGAAAGTCAAGGCCATAATAAAGAAATAAAAGATTGGTTTAAACTTAGAAAAATAGGGGTAAATATTAAGGTAACCATAAAGGAAATTAACCATCCTACACATCCAGATAAAAAACAAGGAAAACATAAAAGCTCAGCAAATACAAAATCAACAGCAATGAAAAGGATGAAAATAAAGAAAAATGACTCAGCACAGAAAATTAAATGCAACAAAGAAACTGTGAACAACACAAAAAAAAAGGCATCAGAATGCCAGCACTAAAAGTCATACCTATCGATAATTAGACTGAATGTAAATGGACTAAATGCACCAACAAAGAGACAGAGTAGCAGAATGGATAAAAAAACATGATCCGTCTATATGCTGCATAGAAGAGACACACCTTAGATTTAAAGACACAAACAAACTAAAACTCAAGGGATGGAAAAAAATATATCAAGCAAACAACACTCAAGAAAGTAGCAGGAGTGGCAATATTAATCTCTGACAAAATAGACTTTAAAGCAAAATCT
>NW_004443961.1:6470065-6495715 GCF_000243295.1 Trichechus manatus latirostris
AAAAGCCCTGGCCCGGACGGTTTCACTGGAGAATTCTACCAAACTTTCAGGGAAGAGTTAACAACACTACTACTAAAGGTATTTCAGAGTATAGAAAAGGATGGAATACTCCCAAACTCATTCTTTGAAGCCAGCATAACCCTGATACCAAAACCAGATAAAGACACTGCAGAAAAAGAAAATTACAGACCAGTATCCCTCATGAACATTGACGCAAAAATCCTCGTCAGAATTTTAGCCAACATATCAAAAAAATAATTCACTATGACCAAGTGGGATTCATACCAGGTATGCAGGGATGGGCAGGCCAACATTAGAAAAACAATCAGTGAAATCCATCACATAAATAGAACAAAAGACAAGAACTACATGATCTTATCAGTTGATGGAGAAAAGGCATTGGACAAAGTCAGATACCCATTCATGATAAAAACTCTCAGCAAAACAGGAATAGAAGGGAAATTCCTCAACATAATAAATGGCATTTATACAAAGCCTGCAGCCAACACAATCCTAAGTGGAGAGACTTTGAAAGCATTCCCCTTGAGAACGGGAACCAGACAAGGATGCCCTTTATCACCACTCTTATTCAACATGGTGCTGAAGGTCCTAACCAGAGCAGTTAGGCTAGAAAAGGAAATAAATGGCATCAGATTGGTAAGGAAGAAGTCAGAGTATCCCTATTTGCAGATGATATGATCTTATGCACTGAAAACCCCAAAGAATCCACAAGAGAACTACTGGAACTAATAGAAAATTCCAGCAAAGTATCAGGATGCAAGATAAACATGCAAAAATCAGCTGGATTTCTCTACACCAACAAAGAGAACTTCCAAGAGGAAATCACCAAATCAATACCATTTATAATAGCCACCAAGAAGATAAAATACTTAGGAATAAACCTAACCAGAGATGTAAAAGACCTATACAAAGAAAACTATAAGACACTACTGCAAGAAACCAAAGGAGACCTACATAAGTGGAAAAACATACCTTGCTCATGGATAGGAAGATCAACATTATGAAAATGTCAGTTCTACCCAAAGCGATCTACAGATACAATGCAATCCCAATCCAAATTCCACTGGCATTTTTTAATGAGATGGAGAAGCAAATCACCAACTTCATGTGGAAAAGGAAGAGACCCTGGATAAGTAAAGCATTACTAAAGAAGAAGAACAAAGTGGGAGGCTTCACACTACCTGATTTTAGAACCTATTATACTGCCACGGTAGTCAGAACAGCCTGGTACTGGTACAACAACAGATACATAGACCAATGGAACAGATTAAGAATCCAGACATAAATTCATCCACTTGTGAGCAGTTCATATGTGACAAAAGCCCAAAGTCTGTTAAATGGGGAAAAGACAGTCTCTTTAACAAATGGTGCTGGCATAGCTGGATATCCATCTGCAAAAACTGAAACAAGACCCATACCTCACACCATGCACAAAAACTAACTCAAAATGGATCAAAGAGCTAAATATAAAATCGAAAACGATAAAGATCGTGGAAGAAAAAATAGGGACAATGCTAGGAGCCCTAATGCATAAACAGATTACAAACCATCACTAACAATGTACAAACACCAGAAGAGACAGTAGTTAAAATCAAACACTTATGCTCATCAAAAGACTTCACCAAAAGAGTAAAAAGACAACCTACGGACTGGGAAAAAATGTTTGGCTCCAACATATCCGATCAGGGTCTAATCTCTAAAATCTACAAGATACTGCATAACTTCAACCACAAGAAGACAAATAACCCAATTAAAAAATGGGCAAAGGATATGAACAGCCGCTTCACCAAAGAAGACATTCAGGCTGCTAACAGATACATGAGGAAATGCTCAGGATCATTAGCTATTAGAGAAATGCAAATTAAAACTACAGTGAGATACCATCTTACCCCAGCAAGACTAGCATTAATTCAAAAACCAGAAAATAATAAATATTGGAGAGGTTGTGGAGAGACTAGAACACTTGTACACTGCTAGTGGGAATGTAAAATGGTACAACCACTTTGGAAATTGATTTGGTGCTTCTTTAAAAAGCTAGAAATAGAAGTACTAGATGATCCAGCAATCCACTCCTTGGAATATATGCTAGAGAAATAAGAGATGTCATAGGTATAGATGCATGCACACCTATGTTCATTGCAGCACTGTTTACAATAACAGAAGGATGAAAACAACCTAGGTGCCCATCAGCGGATGAATGGATAAACAAATTACAGTATATTCACACAATGGAATGCTATGCAATGATAAAGAACAACGATGAATCCGTGAAGCATCTCATAACATGGATGAATCTGGAAGGGATTATGCAGAGTGAAGTTAGTCAGTCGCAAAAGGACAAATATTGCATGTGATCACTATTATAAGAACTCAAGAAAAGGTTTAAACACAGAAGAAAATATTCTTTGATGGTTACGAGGGTGGGGAGGGAGGGAAAGGGGTATTCACTAACTAGATAGTACACAAGAATTATCTTAGGTGAAGGGAAGGACAACACACAATACAGGGGAAGTCAGCACCACTGGACTAAACCAAAAGCTAACAAGTTTCCTGAACACAACCAAACACTTGGAGGGATAGTGTAGCAGGGGCAGAGTTCTGGGGACCATGGTTTCAGGGGACATCTAGGTCAATTGGCATAACAGAGATTATTAAGAAAATCTTCTGCATCCCACTTCGGTGAGTGGCATCTGGGGTCTTAAAAGCTAGCAAGTAGCCATCTAATATGCATCAACTGGTCCCAACCCACCTGGAGCAAAGGAGAATGAAGAACACCTAAGACACAAGGAAAATATTAGCCCAAGGGACAAATGGGCCACATAAACCAGAGGCTCCATCAGCCTGAGACCAGAACAACTAGATGGTGCCCGGCTACAACCAGTGATCGCCCTGACAAGGAACGCAACAGAGAGTCCCTGATGGAGCAGGAGAAAAGTGGTGTGCAGAACTCAAATCCTAGTAAAAAGACCAGACTTAATGGTCTGATTGATACTGGAGGAACCCCAGAAGACATAGCCCCCAGACTCTCTGTTAACCCAGAACTAAAACCATTCCAGAAGCCAACTCTTCAGACAAAGAATAGAGTGGACTATGAGATATAAAATTATACTCGTGAAGAGTGTGCTTCTTAGTTCAAGTAGATACATAAGACTAATTGGGCAAGTCCTGTCCAGAGGCTAGATAAGAAGGCAGAAAGAGATAGGAGCTGGTTGAATGGACACGGGAAATCTGGGGTGGAAAGGAGGAATGTGCGGTCACATTATAGGGTCACATAAGAATGTGTGTATAAATTTTTGTATGAGAAACTAACTTGATCAGTAAACTTTCACCTAAAGCGCAATTAAAAAACAAAATAAATGAAGAAATAAAAAAGGGTGTCCAGGGGTCATACTCTTGGGGCTTCTCCAGTCTCTGTCAGACCAGTAAGTCTGGTCTTTTTTGGTGAGTTAGAATTTTGTTCTATATTTTTCTTCAGCGCCGTTTGGGACCCTCTATTGTGATCCCTGTCAGAGCAGTTGGTGGTGGTAGCCAGGCACCATCTAGTTGTACTGAACTCAGTCAAGGCTTTATTTTGCAGGCAAGTTGATCAGAAGGCCACGGTGAGAGAAAAGCTGAACTAGCCAGCTGTCCTACAGCCATGCTTACCAAACCTTAGTAGGCCTAAGAATCACTAGAGAACTTGTGAAAACACTAGATCAGCAGTGTTTTAGGTTACCCAGGGTTTCTCTTCATTTAAATGTGGATTCTTGGTCTGGTGTGGTTTTGAGGCTTTTGGACTGAAAACTTTTCTTACTGCTTCAGTATTCTTCGCCTGTTCTTATTTTGGGCCAGTGTTTTTCTACTTTGGCTTCTCTGTCAGTCTAGTTCCATCTGCTTCCCATGTTCTTGAAATTCCACACATTTTCTGATCCTCTGGTGGCATCCTCTTTGTTTGTCCGTGCTTCTGCATGTTCATTTGTTTTCCTATAAATATATTTAGGATTTGAGGCTGGAGGGGTGGTGGGAGGGCCTGAGTTTTCACTTTATTTTGTTTTATTGTTGTTGAGAATATACACAGCAAAACATACACCAATTCAACAGTTTCTACATGTCCAATTCAGTCACATTGATTACATTCTTCGAGTTGTGCAGCATTCTCACCCTCTTTTCTGAGTTGTTCCTCCCCCATTAATATAAATTCACTGCCCTTAAGGTTCCTATCTAATCTTTCAAGTTACTGTTGTCATTTTGATCCCATATAGATAGTTCTTAAAAGGACTTAATGCTCAAGGCAGACATTTTTTAATAGTCAAGCTAAACTATTGTTTGGTTTTAAGAATACTTCAGGGGATATTTTTGGTCTAAGTTTTAAAGATTATCTCAGGGCATCATCCAAACTTCATGGTTCCAGGAAGTCTGAATGCCATGAGGTTTTGAAGTTCTGTCATACATTTCCCTCTTTTGATCAGGATTCTTCTATACAGTCTTTGATCAAAATGTTCAGTAATGGTAGCTAGGCACCATCCAGTTCCTCTGATCTCATGGCAATGGAGGCAACTGGCCACACATTCCATATCCTCCTTCTATCCCTGACACTCCCTTCTTCGTCTGTTGCTCCAGGCAAATAGAGACCAATTTGCGAGCCTTGGATGGCTGCTTGCAAGCTTTTAAGACCCCAGGCACTATGCAAGGAACAAGGAGGTAGAACAGAAGCAATAAGCATATTATTGGGCCAGTTAAGTGGGATATCCCATGAAACCATGACCCTAACCTCCAACCAAGAAACAAATCCCATGAGTATTTTGGTTGTACGTTAGCAGCCTCAGCAGCTACTCTTTTTTGTTGTTGTTGTTCTTATGTCTATTATATAACTTCTGTTAATTCAACTTTTTACAGGTGTACAACTTATTGACAGCAATTACAGTAATCAGCTGTGCAACCATACCCTTAATCAATGTGATGTTTCCATCACTGATAACCCTCCCTCCTGCCCCTGGTAACCAGTAATAAACTTTGTTCTTTATACATTTGCCTTTTCTTGTGTTTTTATATAAGTGAGGTCATACAATATTTGTCCTTTTGTGATTGACTTATTTCACTCAGGATAATGTCTTCCAGCTCCATCCAGACGGTAGCGTGTGTCAAGACTTCATTTCCCCTGTTGGCTGGGTAATATTCCATTGTATGTATGTACCACATTTTGTTTATCCATTCATCTGTTGATGAGTATTTAGGTTGTTTCCACCTTTTGGCTATTGTGAATAATGCTATAATGAACGTTGGTGTACAACTATCATTTTGAATTCTTGCTTTCAAGTCTTTTTGGGTATATACCTAGGAGCCCTGGTGGCACAGTGGTTAAAACACTCGGCTGCTAACCAAAAGGTTGGCGGTTTGAACCACCAGCTGCCCTGTGGCAGAAAGATGTGCCAGTCTGCTTCCGTAAAGATTTACAGCCTTGGAAACCCTATAGGGCAGTTCTACTCTGTCCTGTAGGGTTGCTGTGAGTTGGAATCAACTTGACGGCAGTGGGTTTTTGGATTTTTACTTAGAAGTAGAATTGCTAGGTCATAGCCCTGGTGGCACAGTGTTTAAGAGCTTGGCTGCTAACCAGAAGGTTGGCTGTTAAAATCCACCAGCTGCTCCTCAGAAACCCTACGGGGCAGTTCTGCTGTGTCTTATGGGGTTGCTGTGAGTCGGAATCAACGAAACAGCAGTGGGTTTTATGGTAGTTTCTAGTTTTCATTTTTTGAGGAACTGCCACACTGTTTTCCACAGTGGCTGCACCATTTTGTATTCCCATCAGCAATGAGTAAGGCTTCCAGTTTCCTCACATCCTTGCCAGCATTTGTTATTTTCTTTTTTTTTTTTAATCTTAGCCATCCTAGTGGGAGTGAAATGGTATCTCATTGTGGTTTTGATTTGCATCTCTCTGATGGCTAATGAAACTGAGCATCTTTTCATGTGTTTGGTGGCCGTTTGAATGTTCTCTTTGGTGAAATGTCTATCCAAGTCCTTTGCCCATTTTATGATTGGGTCATTTGTCTTTTTGTTGTTAAGTTGTCAAAGTTTTACATATGTTTTGGTTTGAGTTCTTCATCTTGATACAATCAGTCTTCGTCTTCTTTTCTTTAAAGCCTTCTTTCTTCTGTTGCCCCCAAGCATAACTCATCCCTCCATTCTTTCTAGTTCACACAGCATTTTGTCTTTACATCTTTCACAGCACTTATTCCATCTTAACATTGTTAAGATGTCTGAAGTAGATTCTGTAGCGCAGACATCTGTAGGTATCAAATTACTGCAGATGTTTCAGCCAGGGTGGAGAACAACTGGTTGAGCCGCAAGCAAATGAAAACAGGCCTTAAAAATAGTATAAGGACTGCTCTACAGGAAACATTCACAATGGCTCCCCTCCTAGGAATGCATTGCATTGGGCAAATCTGTTGCAAAAGACCTCTTTAAAGTGTTAAAAAGCAAAGATGTCACTTTAAAGACTAAGATGCCCCTGACCCAAGCCATGGTATTTTCAATTGTCTCATATACATGTGAAAGCTGGACGATGAATACAGAAGACTGAAGAAGAATTGACACCTTTGAATTATGGTGTTGGTGAAGAATATTGAATATACCATGCACTGCCCGAAGAATGAACAAATCTGTCTTGGAAGAAGTGCAGCCAGAATGCTCCTTAGAAGTGAGAATGGCTAGACTTTGTCTAACATACTTTGGACATGTTATCAGGAGGGACCAGTCCCAGGAGAAGGACATCATGCTTGGTAAAGTAGAGGGTCAGTGAAAAAGAGGAGGACCCTCAATGAGATGGATTGACACAGTGGCTGCAACAATGGGCTCAAACAGCAATAATTGTGAGGATGGCGCAGGACCTGGCAGTGTTCTGTTCTTTTGTACGTGGGGTCGCTATGAGTCAGAACCTACTCGACAACACTTAACAATAACCCCTCTTAGGAGCCATTCACATTGCAAACGATTGGAATTGACAAAAAGACACGAAGATACCAAGAACATATACATATTGATCAGAGAATTGCCAAGAAGATACCAAGATCAGATGTCAGATAATGCTTTTATGCAGAGTACTTAAGGCCCTTAAGGGACTAGTAGGAAATAAGAAGCTCAGGTGGGCCCAGAGTCTTTTATAAGCCTTACTCTTCATTTCATGCTGTTCTCTACCCCCCCCAGTTTATTTTTTCTGAATGTCTTGGAGATAAGGAGAAACCATTGAAGGACATTAAGCAGGGTGATGACATTGGATTTATGCTGTAGAAACATTACTCTGGCAACCCTGGGGAAGATGCATCACAGTCAAATGAAATAAAAGATGGAGAGCCCAGCTAGAAAGCTATTACTATGCTGGACAAGAACCCATGGGTGGAAGCAGCGGCATTAGAGATAGATGGATAGAAAGAGATCAGAGCAAGATTCAGGTATAGAATGTGTAAGATTGAGTCACTGATCAGATGTGAGGGGAAACACCAGTTAGAAGTTAAGTGCACATTGATCCTTGCAGGTCTGTGATAAAATATTACAACCCTCAAAAGACATTGGATTTAAGTACTTTTTTGTAACAGGAAAGAAAATGTACCTATAAAAGAAGAGCAGTTTGGCCAGCATTTGATCAGATTGCAGACCTTTTTTTATCCCTAGGAATGAAAAGTTAACTGTTTTAATCATTCTGTTTCTTCTGTTTTCCAAGCCTGACCCTAATTTTCTTCTACAACCATTTCTCGCCCTAAGCCTCAAATGTTAGTTCACAAATCTTACTTTTAGGGAAGCTGTTTGATTTTCTCTCTCTCTCATGACAAATATACTGATCATGTTTAGGGCTAATTGTATGCAGTTTAATTTTAGAATTGTGGCAATCATTATTGCTGTTTTTGTTTTCTTTCCCTCGTCCTCAGGCATAGTCAGCTATAGATATTCAACAAAATTATGCCCTTTGGGGCAATTTTCAATTTTCTCACTTTGGGAGGCAGATTTTTGTGTCAGTCGTGAAGGGTTCAGATTTGGATTATTAAACACTTGAGGCCTCCACCCCCGCCCACCCCCATTTCCACATTGGGCCATTTAACACTCCACATTTCCTTGTAAATGGAAAACTCAGCCCATCTGTATGCGATTTGAATATTTTTGAAGATCTCATCTAATTTAGGAGTGTAGGCGTGTGTCCTCCAAACCCCTATTCTGTTTCTAGAAAGGCCTGCCAAGTAGGAGGTGAAGCAGAAGCGCTGTGGTATTCGGGGGTGGTGTACAGGAGTGCCCTTGGGGCCTTCTCCTGAGCTCTGCGCCTGGAGAAGCATGTGGCCATGGGGTTGGCCTTCTCACCACAGAAATATTTAAACAGATGTCTGGGAACACGTGCCTGTAGAAGTGTGTTTCCTTTAAAGTAAGCAGGTTATATTGCCACAATTCTCTCACCAGCAGGGCCCCTGGAGGGCCAGGCCTTGATGGAATCTGTTTTTTCCATCTCTAATAGCTAAGGAGCCCTGGTGGTACAATGGTTAAGCCCTTGGCTGCTATCCGAAAAGTTGGCAGTTGGAACCTACCCAGCATCTTAGCAGGAGAAAGACTTGAACATGTGCATCTATAAAGATTACAGCCTAGAAAACCCTGTGGGGCGATTCTGCTATGTCACATGGGGTCACTGTGATTCAGAACCAACTCGAGGGCACCTGACAACAACAACAATAGCTGGTATTGGTTCCTGGGTGGTGCAGATGGTTTGCGCTGACCTACTAACTGAAAGATGGGTGGTTGGAGCCCACCATGTGGCGCTGTGGAGAAAGCCTTGGCGATCTGATTCTCTAAAGTTTAGAAATAAGAAAACCCTATAGAGCAGTTCTACCCTGTAACACATGGGGTTGATGGGTTTGTTTGTTTTTGTAATAGCTGTTATTCTGTGAAGTATGGGAATTGGCTGGGTGGTGAGTCGGATTTAATGGCCGTCTCTGTTTTTCCCCTCCAGAAGTGCATGTTCTGCAGACACCGCATTAAGAAGGTCTCTGGAGCCTGCATCCAGTGTTCCTACGGCCGCTGCCCAGCCTCCTTCCACGTCACGTGCGCCCACGCCGCTGGCGTGCTGATGGAGCCCGATGACTGGCCGTATGTGGTGAACATCACGTGCTTTCGACATAAGGTCAACCCCAACGTGGTAAGGCCTGCCTTCCTCCCTTCGTTGATACAAGTCTGCACGTGAGGCCTTCCTGTACCTCCCCACCCTCCACGCCCAGCATGCTTTGCTCTGCAGTCCCACTCATTGTTAACATGTCTAGACTGTGTGTTCTTTCAGGGCAGGGGTTGTGCTCTATGATTTACTGGCATTTATCTACAATCTGTTGGTGTCTGGTGTGACTAGACACACAATAAATATTTATTGCATTGCATGAGTGAATGAAGAAATGAAGAATAAGACTCCTTTATGCCTGTTCAGGCTTTGAAACCGTGTACAAGGCTGCTGAGTATGGCTGTATAGATTGTACATTGCCCATATCCAGGGTGAGAGGGAGACCATTTCTGGGAGGGAGGCAATGTGTAAAGCCCCACTTGGAATTATGCAGTGTGCAGTCTGTGCAACTGTACACAGTGGCCTTGGAGTTTTATTTAGTCTCTTTTAGAGGAAACAAAGAGCAGGGACACAGTAAAGGGAAAGGAGGGTGGCCGGGAATCTTTGGGGCCTTGCTGCCTGAGATGGGACAAACGAGAGACAGCATGGAGTCAGCAGGAGGAATGAGGAAAATCTCATTCAAAAGCAGGAATGTTGAAGGGAAGTTTAGAGATGAACTTTTTCCACCTTTCCATTTCAGTCAGGACTGGCCCTATTTCTGGGAAAAGAGTGTTTGCAACCACATAGCAAGTAAATTTAACTGTAATTCAGTCTACCTGTTGTATTAGTTTCCAAGGACTGCTGTAACAGAGTACAGGCAGTCCCCGGGTTACGAACGAGATCAGTTCCTAAATCTGTCTTTAAGTCGAATTTGTAGGTAAGTGGAAACAGGCATGTACGGTTCTTACTTATTGTCAGTTAGTCAAATGTTTGTCTTAGTATATATTTTACCTTTATATGCATATAAAACACCTAAGAAACATTTCATGAGCATCACAGAGTACTGTGTGTGTTCGTTATTATGAACCATTTAACTCAGAATTCTAATACAATAGGCTTTATGGAAGTGCATTCTTAAGTATGAGTTGTTGGTAGGTTGGGTGGTCTTAACCTGGGGGCTTACTGTACAACTAAGTAGGTGGTTTATAAGAACAGAAATGTACTGTCTCACAGTCCTAGAGGCTGGCAGTCCAGAGTCATGGTATCAGCCATGTTGATTCCTTCTGGAGGCTCTGAGGAAGAATCTGTTCGTGCCTCAATCCTAGTTTCTGGTGATGGCTGGAGATTCTTGGCGTTCCTTGGCCTGTAGATCACCCCAGTGTCCGCCTCCATCCTCACATGGCCGCCTTGCCTCTGTGCATGTCTCTGTCTCTCTTCTCCTCTTTTATAAGGACACCACTCATTGGATTAGGACCCACCCTACACCAGTATTATATCGTGTTGACTTAATTGATAACATCTTCTAAGACCCTATTTTGAAACAAAGTCACAGGTCCTAGGGGTTAGGACTTCAGTGTAGCTTTTGAGGGGGATACAGTTCAATCCATAACACCTGCACTTGGTGAATGAAATCTCTCCTTTACTTTAAATGCTTAATTTAGAGACAGTTGATAAGCCTTTGGGAGCTTTCCACTTCACTGTAATTGTTGTTTGGCTACCAAGGAGGCGGCTACGGCACTGTACAGACCCTCAGCTTTGCCGACTTGCTGGTCTTTGTTATACTTGGAAAACTCAACCACAGGCTGTTTGCATCCTTAAACGCTTGTTCTGTGTAGGTAATAACCTTTTGTGAGTAGCCTGCCAAGTTGTCATTATTGGCTTGCGGAACCATAACCCATACACACCACGTCTCCCAGCTTTTTAACGATTCCAGCAGTTTCCACCAGTGTCTTTGGCGACGCTTTATTTCTGTGGTTTGGGACTCTGTGTAGATGTATGTGAAGGCTCAAATGTACGAAATGATGTCACCAACTGTCATGTCTATTTTAAAGCTATTTTCCATTGTCTTACATCTCAAGTTGCGTATTCATTCATGCTTTTCCCTTAGTTCCTTGAGTTGATGGGCTCTTGCTAAGAATAGTATTATGCATTCACCAGAAATTACCTTTTAGCAACTTTTAAAAAAATTCTAGTAATAACACACTGCGCCAGTGTGGTGCTTGGCCGTTGACAATGTGTCATCAATACCATCACCTCATTTGGCAGTACATCTGAATACATTTTGGGTGTGAGCAAGAGCCTGAGCTTTGGAGTCAGATTGGTTGGCGTTCACACTGAAGTTCTGCCAGTAACAGACTGCAACCCTGTGCTGGTTACTTATCTCTAAGCCTCAGCTTCCTCGTTCATAAAAAATGGCACTCCTGCCTCACGGTGTTGTTTTCTGCCCATGCATGGCACAGAGCAAGCTCAAAAAATGGACGTTGGGTTGCTACTTCTACTCCTCATCCTGCTACAACCTTATGAAAACCAGGCCACATGAGTATTATTATTCCCTTTATAAGGGTAGGGAAACTACTCAGATAGGTTAAATTCCTTGCTCAAATAGATGTCGTTACTGAGTAGTGGACAGAATAAATGGCTTTTCAGTGCATACTCTGTTATTTGTTGGGTTCCAAACCCCAGAACTCAAATGGTGCTTGAGGTTCATCCAAAAGTTTGCTTGGATCCTGCATTCCCATTTTAATATCCCGAAGCTCTGCGGCGCCTGACGATTATACTGCAGTTGCAGTTGAAGTGATTCAGCTGTTTAGTCGGGACCTCAGTCCTTTAGCCATGACGCGTGCTTTATTCAGGTTTCGGTCACTAATGTGTTTCATAAATGATGATGAAAAAGAGAATATTTGACTTTGAGGTGATTTAAAATCTACTGTCCCCTGCAGACCTACTTAAGCTTGGGTATACTTTGTAAAGGATGGGGAAAATATCATATAATTTACAACATTACATGTGGCAGCTTTTCCGTACGGAGGGAAAATTTTTGTGTTCATAAATTGCGTTTCTGAGTTCTGTAGGGGGTAAGCACTATGAACACTAGATTTCTAAAATATTTTCTGGGTAAGTGTTACCCCAGAACAATTCTGGGTCTCACCAACATGTGGACCCTTAAATTCTAAACCCTAGAATAGTAGTTCTTTTTATAGGAGAACACTAAACAGCATATTATACCTTCAGTGTCAGTTATTGAGAAAACACATGACCAGAAAAATCAGAAATCAGTAACAGTTTTGTAAGAATTCATCAGTTATAAAAGGGGTCTACAGTGTCAGGTGGATTTTGGATTGATAGAGAGACCCCAGATACACCCACTGCAAGATTCCCATTGAATTAGCCGATGATAAAGAAATGTAGCAAACTCGAGATGACCAGATAGGGTGGAAAGGAAGATTTTCCAGTTGCTGTTGAATGGACTCCAACTCATGGTGACCTCGTGTGTGTCACAGCAGAACTGTGCTCCGTGGGGTTTTCAATGGAAGTAGGTCACCAGGCCTTTATTCTGAGATGCCTCTGGGTGGACTCAAACCTCCAATCTTTGGTTAGCAGCTGACCATGTTAACTGTTTACACCACCCAGGAACTCTTGGAAATGAAGATAACCTATCTTAAACTTTTCCCTGGGCTCTCGTTCCCTAATGGGCATATGCAGTTGACTGTGTGTAGGGTGCTGCTAAATCCGAATGAAGATATGTATTTTTGCTCTATCACAAGTCTTATATTTGGGGCTTATTCAGGAATACTGATTATCTGTGCTTCTCATTTAATAAAATTTTTATAATCATGAGGCTGTCTTAGGTCTTCAACCAAAATCAAAGTCAGCAAGGCCACATACTCAGCTAGGGGATAAAAGCAGAGTCGGTTCCCAGGTGGTACCTGAGCAATATCCCCCTTCAGTTTCTTAGAACTCTAGGGGGCCTGTCTTCTCAGAATCCACCCCTGATTCTGGTTTTTGACTTTCTAATCCAGGTAGTTCCGTAGGGGATTTAGTTCGAAGACCATGGTGACAAATGCATTTCACCATATTGTGCCACTTGGACCCATGGTGGGTGTTCATATGATTATGCTTTTGTAATCAGGCTCCGTTCAGTTAATTTACATCAGTCAGTGGGACTTAGCTCAGGCATACTTTGTCTTATTTGACCCTTTTGAGCATCACCACAGCATATAGCCTTTCAGGGACCCAACAGGTACCAGTTGGCCATTGTTTTCTTCTTGATGTGCCTCTCACACTTTGACCAGGTGGAGCCTCTTCAAGGTGGCTTCCTTTTCCCCCCATAAAATCACCTCCAGACATCTTTGAAACTATCATTGCTTTCTCTCAATAAGAAATGCGAAGATCATCTTAATTTCTCTTGTCCCCAACTTGGAACCAGCCACTCATCAAGGAGCCCAGATCATTTTTGTGGATCTGAAATCTGGCATGAAGGTGCATGTTACTGCATTTTGTTTCACGTGAGTGCTGGCTTTAGGGCAGAGTTTAGGGGCCACTTTAGTGATAGCACAGAAATGTTGTATTTTTTTCCAAATGGTCCTGATATGGCCAGTTTACCTCTGTATTTAATAAGTTTATGTTGTTCTAATTTGAGGGCTCGCTGAATGCAAGCTTTCCTTTTTCCTTTTCGTTCACTGACTATGCTGGGTCACACTCTGTGTTGTCACACTGTGTATGTTTAAATTGTGTTGTTCATAATTTTAGATGTTTTCATTTTTCTTTTTCTTTTTGAACCCTTGGGTCAAGCATCATAGAATTGGCTCCAACGTTGGTAGGCCCAGAAGACCGCTCTATCAGCATCACTTAAGCACCTTCTATTTGAAAAGGAAAAAAAAATCCTTACCTTCCACCAGGGAACCCTAAAGCAAGTCAAAGTACAGGGCACTCAGTGTTTTGAGGTCACCCACCTCATGGTACCTATACGTGTAATTCAAACACCTGCTATCTCAGACTTTAGGATTTTCAGAGAAATACAAGATTTTGACTTTTTGTCTGAAATTCTCTTAACTCTTCATTTTAATGGACTGTGTTTGGTTTTGGGGTTAGGGTGGGGAGTAAGTTGGGCCCAGCTAGGCGATTGGGAACCCTGTTTCCACCACTTTCTCATCTCTCACGTGCCCTGGGCCTGAGCCCCTGATTATAGCACACATGCTCTCCAGACGGCTGCCTTCTCTTTCTCAGCTCCTTTTCCTTAAGACTAAAGTTCATGATTCCTTTCAGGACAGCCCCCCAACATTTTAAAACACTGTAAACCTTTTGAAGGAAGAGTGTGGGGTGAAAAACCTCAGAAACTGTGACCTCATCCCAAGATTTCCAACAAAGGAAAACAAGCCACTTTTTCAAGACTGTTGGTGTTAGAGAGAAACTATTGATAACAAATTTGCCAAGCTACTTATGACTTACAACTACTTTTAAGTAAGAAGTTATCTCCCTTCCGTGTGGCCTAACGCCTGTGAGCTTGCCGTGGCTGTTCAGTGGGGGGTTGATACTCCAAAAGCAGCTACAGGTTGCATTCGTCCTCTCTGTTTCCTTTTTATTTTCCCCCGCTTAGTCGGGCTCTGCCCTGTTCCCTTTTTAGTTTCTCTCCTATCCTTTTAAGAAAGGGAACCAGAACTTTGCTAACACTTGCCTAACAGTAACCTAACAACGATCTGAGTGGTGCCATTTCCACCCACCCTCCCCCGTGTCTCCCACATCCTGGGTGTTTCTGTGTTTTGGTGGTGGTAGTATTGTTTTGGTGGTGGTGGTTTTTCCTTTAAAAAGTTGGATATTGCTGACTTAAATTCTGTTAAATAAAATTCATCATGACCAACCATACTCCTTCTTCTCAGGTTTGTGCGTAATTATCTGGCATCTGTGTATGGTTTTTTTCTTCTCAGTAAGTTTTTTTTTTTCCCATGTGGCCCCCTGAATTTACACTGATGTTATTGAAAACCAAAGAGAGAAACTGACCCAAGCAAAGATCTGGAGTGAAGAATTCTTAGCAAGAATTTTTAAAGAGATGCTATAGAAGAGCCAGCGATCCAGACCTGAATCTGGTTAATCTTCCTCAATCAAGCAGACATTTTCATAAAGAAATCCTCCATCCTTTTATCGAAAGAAGTGTTATGTCAGATCTCAACCCATTTATCCCAGATGATGGAAAGTTAAGGACAGATTTTCCTGTGAGGAGGAATATTTCGTACAGACATTTTAGAATAGTTACCATTAAATTTTAAATTTGGAACGAATACTTCCCTTGTTCACTTCAAGTACAGCCGGTGAAGATAGAGGTTTTCATAATTTTATTAAGAAAATGAAATACCCCACATTTCAAACTCTGTACTCTGTTTAATACCCCTCATTTTGTTTCCTACTTCTGCTGCTTTAGCCAGTTTCATAGAAAGGGGTGAGTCAGTGAGCATGAAGTCCTTTCCGCCATTTGAGAAACCCATGGTTATCCGCTTTCCATCGGTAGAACAAGGGCTTGAGACATCTGCAGGCATCCTGCACGCCCTGGGCTTCATTCCCCTGGGGAGTCCCATTTGTTGTTGCCTTCTTAGCTAGTGCGGTTCAGGAGAGCCAGGGAGCTTCTCAGGTCATCTGACCTTGGGCCCACTGATAGTCACTGGTCAGGGCTGTGGACTGAGAGGACAAATCCCACAGACCTTCGTCCCCCTAGAAGCTCCTCACTGGGACCTCCCAGTCCAGGCCAGAGGTGCTTCTGTCTCTGTTGAGCCTCATTCAGCTTGTGCTTCTATCCTTCCCCTTTCCCAGAGCTATTCCAAAATCTGCCTACTTGGTGAGGGTGTTTGCTCCAGTTCCACCTCTAACACCAACTTTGCTGGTTCCAAACCCTCTTCTTTTGCTAAAGTGTTTCAAGGGGGATTTGAATTTGTGAGAAGAGACACTAGATGCCACCATTGCAGGCTCCAGTTAGCCAGGGATACAAAATGAATCAGAAGTAAAGAGACCAGGCAGGGCAGAGCAGAGCAGAAGCAGAGTACCCTGGTGTCGCATTTCTCCTTACTCACTGTTCCCTATGGCACTTCTGGTTGTGGCGCTGTCTACGCAGGGCTGGCTGATGCTGGATCTGAATAAAAGCCGTATGTTTAGTACTCTACAGTTCCTCTATATTTGGGGTTTACACGTCTATTCTGGAAGAATTTATTCCTAATAGTCTGGGCCTTTCCATTTAAGGAACTTTTTGCAAGCAGTGGGCTTTGGAATCAGACTCAGGGTCAGCAGGGCCCAGCCTCATCTGGGGCAGAAAGCAGAGTCAGACTCTGATTTATTATCCTCTAATTTGGTTGAGTAAAGGAACATTATTACAAATATGTTTTCTGGAAACATCCAAATGTACTTGAAAAACAATAGTGCATATGTTGTAGGGGATACTTTATTTATTTAGCAAACTGATAGTGCTTGCTTCCTAAAGACATTAAGAGCCCTTAAAAATGACCCATGTTCCCTTGGGAGGCTCTAGGGAAGAATTCTTCCTTGCCTCTCATAGCTACTGGTGGTTGCCAGCAATCCTTGGCATTGCTTGGCTTGTAGTTGCAGCACTCCAGTCTCTGCCTCTATCTTCACGTGGCGTCACATGTCTGTGTTGGTGTGTTTCCAAATCTCTGTCTCCTTATAAGGATGATAGTCATTAGATTTAGGGCTCACCCTAATCCAGTGTGACCTTATCTTCATTACATCTACACAGATCCTGTTTCCAAATAAGATCACATTCACAGGTACCAGGGATTAGGACTTGGATATATCTTTTTGGGGGAACACAATTCAATCAGCAACAGTATATAAGCTTGTCATTCTGTCATTAACCTGATCAGTGCCACTGGAAGATGCTCCCCCAAAAGTCTTGAGTTTCCCACGATTCCTTTGTTGCAGTGTGGCCTTCCACATCTTGCCTTCAATGTTACTTTATTCGAGAACATGATAGATGATGATAAGCTGTTTTACCTTTTCATGGTGAGTAATGCCAGCTTAACATTTATAAATTCTCAGTTAGACTAGAACACCAAACTCACACTTCCCCCGTTTCTTTGCATGTTGTTGAGGCTGTGTTTTTTACTGTGAGTGCTAACAGCCATCCCCTGTGGAGCCTTGATTGTCAGGATGTCTCTTGTTCCACATCATCCGCTATCCAAACAGAGCTTAAAAAACCAGAATTAAACAATGAATGACCAAAGCAAGCTAAGTAAATGGCACAAAACTGTGTCTTTGAGCTCATGCCTTTTAATCGTTTGTCTTAGTTCTCTAGTGCTGCTATAACAGAAATACTGCAAGTGGGTGGCTTTAACATACAGAAATTTATTTTCTTAAGTTTAGGAGGCTAGAAGTCTGAATTCAGAACTCCAGCTCTAGAGGAAGACTTTCTGTCTCTGTTGGCTCTGGGGGAAGGTCCTTGTCTCTTCACCTTCTGCTTCTTGGTTCCTTGGAGATCTCCATGTGTCTTGGCATCTCCCTCCTCCATCTCTGCCTGCTGGCTTGCTTGTTTAATCTCTTTTATATCTCAAAAGAGATTGACTCAAGACACTCCTTACATTAATCCTGTCCATTAACATAGCAAAGACAGCCCATTCCCAGATGGGCTTATAGCCACAGGCATAGAGTCTAGAATTTACAACACATGTTTTGGGGGGACACAATTCAATCCATAACATCATACAAGGGTTTTCTAGGTCTTAACTCAGAGTCTATTTAATGTCATTGTTGATAAAACTCAAATATGCTTATTAGATTAGCAAATTGAAGTGAGTAGTAAGAAGGTGGCAGATACATATGCAGCAACAGCAGTAAGAATTGACAAGTAAAAGCATAATGAGCAAAGTAGAGTGAGAAAAAAAATGACCAAGTCTGTGAGAGGTAAAGGAACAGTCTGGGATCACTTAAGAGAAGCAGGGGTCACAGTACAGTGATGGCCCAGATCAATGGCCCAGTGCTATCTGTGGTCGGATTGCAGGTTCTCTGGGAAGCGGAGTCAAGGTGGAGAGTAGCTGTAGAAAGTTTATTAGCAAGTGCACTTGGGATAGCACTTGGAGATGGGAAGGGAAGGAAGCAGGACTAGGCAGAATGAAAAGTTGGGGTGCAGGGACGTCTCAACAGAGGCCTCAGCTGGCCCCACAGGCACCTCTAAAGCTGCGGTTGCCCTCATATATGGGGATGGGGACTTCATATTTCCTCATCTATCCCTCAAAGGGAAGTAACCTTCAGTGTTGGGGCTCTCTCCAGCCATGTCAGTTTCCAGTCTGTTTGGAAATACACTGGCTGCTTTAGCATAGGGCTGGTGCTGAGGGCTGTCAGCAGGTCGCACTCCCAGCACCTGGGGAAATAAGTCCTTTAGTCCTCAAAGATGAGCTGGAGGACACAGAACAGCCCCGGCGCATTCTGGTAAAGAGACAAGGCAGTTTATTATCATTTTGGAAAGATCTCTATAAAAATGGTTGAACTCAGGGCTATTTGTGCTAATAAAAAAAAAAAAATCCATTTCTCAAGCATTTGTTCAGCTCCTATTATGTTTCTAAGTCTCAGAAGTCTTGGAAATTAACTTCAAAGGTCCATTCCTGCCCTGACTCTTCTGGATACATCAGGTGTCAATGTCCCTGAGAAGTACTTAAGAGGCTCAGGTAGCAGCGCCAGCATTCAGGGAGTGTGCTATGGTCAAAACAGTCTTGACATCAGACAGTCCCGCGTTCCAGTCCCTTCGCAGTCTCTTTACTGCTTTCTTCCCGGAATCGTATTGACTTCATGGAGAGAATTACCCAGATCTCGTGGCCTTGATATACTGCTCTGAGGTCACGTGATGACCCATACTACATTGAACATATGAAACTGCTGTTTTTTAGATTAAAAAATGGATGAATATCAGCAGTTTCATGTTGGTCAGCCTAAAACATGTTCAGAGAAGGACTGCTGCCGTAATAGTCTTTAAATTCAGTTTTCTAGAGAGAGGACTGTTACGGTTCATGGTACAAAACATCCTCTGGTTTTGGAAGCAGCCTGGAAAAGCTTTCTACAGCTATACTATTTTGCTTTATTCTGGAAATAGCTGACATCATGCTTGTGAGCTAAGGAGTCATATTGGTAAATCCTTTCACCCTCAAGGACAAAAGCCCAGGAACTTTTGTCCACTCTGAATTGTTTGTGTGCATGGAGAAATTAATAAAAATTTATAACCTTTATATGATATTTTAAAAATTAACTGGAATGAAGGGAATAAACATTTCTCTTTGGTTATAAATAGTTAAACCATACCAATATGTCCACCTCTTTCATTAATAAATTTTTTACATGCTGGAATAAAAACTTGTTAAATAACAGTGTTCTTTTAGTTGTCTTTTTAGCATAGGTAAGCTGTGTTTTTATGTAAAACGATCACTCGTTTTTTTCACAGAATTAATATTTTTCAGTTCCCAGGAGATTTTCAGTAGTTTATACTCCTTTTCTTTTTTGGAACTAAAGCCTGCAGTATTTTCTGATAGCTTGTTAAGAAAATTAGTGACACTAATCCCACCTTTTAGCATTGGTATTAGAGTCAAGCACCATGGATACAGTAGAGAAATATAAATGGAATGTGTCAACAGATGCAGACCCACCAAGGGTATATGACATATCAACATCTTGTAAAGCAGAAGAGGCAGGATTTTTAATTTCTTCATGTAAAAATAGTGATTAGATGCCACAGTCATAATGAAAGCTATAGACATTGACAAAATGTAGTGAAAGTATAACTTTTAGACTATTAGCTGCAAGCAATAGAAAAAGTAGTTAAATGAGATAAGTTGCAACATTACTGTCCAAAAGTCTACTCCCTAGGTCAACTGTGTATGTCCACTTTCAACAAACATGATGCATAGAAAATTCTGGATTAGCTCCAAAGATGTACTACTAACAGATAACAGGAATGATCTTTAGAATGGCAGTCTGCAGGAAGCAAGATGATGAAAGGAGTTGGCCAGTTTGGGGAGTGGAGATGGGGAGCTAGGAATTGGGACAATCCACGAACAACAGTGTGGCAGGTATAGCCGGTTGACTCCCTCACTTCTTTCCAAACCCCTTGTATCATTGATAATTGTGTGCTAGAGGCTGAAAAGCTAAGGACTACATTTCCCAGACTCCTTGGCAGCCCTGGGAGGTCTTTGCTGCTTCTGCCATTTCTGCTGGCAAATTGAGGTGGAGTTAACGTAAGTCTGATGCTTAAGCTCACTTGCCCACGCTGCTTCCAAGGCCCAGTACCTAATTTTAAATTTGTAAGGCGGTAAAACTAAGGGTCATATGACAAAGAGGAGGAAGATTCTTGTTGCTTGGGGGAGGGAGGCAGGGTCCCAGGCTTGTTTTGTTAAGAAAATTTTTGCATCTTTTTTAGCCTATGACTAACTGTAATTGAGAGCCAAAAACCCTGATAGGCAGGGCTACTATATGGTGATTACCATGTGTCACTGTTCTCCCTGTTGAAAACGTCCATCAGAAGTAATTTAAAGTAAATTAATGCCGTATTATCTTATTGAATGATTGTTCTTCTTTCCCATTATATTTCTCTCAATTATAAGTCCTCCAGCTTCGTTCTTCCTTTCCAAGATTGCTTTGAGTATTTTAGGTCCTTTGTATTTTCATATAAATTTTAGAGTCCCCTTGCTGATTTTGACACACACACACACAAAGCCTGCTGTGAATGATTGGGATTGTGTGGATTGTATAGCTCTCCCCCAATTTTCCTGTTACTACTCAGGAAAGCTGAAGAATTCCTGATGTATAAACACCCGAGGCAGCGCTTCGGGGGTCAGGCATGCAGGGACTCAGACGTTCTCTTGCCGCCTGTGAGATGGAACATGATTCTAAGAGAAGCTCATGTCAAGTCTCAGGTCAACAGGCCCACTGTCACACACACCCATTTCCACCAGGCTACCTAATGCAAACTGTCATTGATAAAGTAAGTTGTTTAACCAGTCAGTATGGAAAGCAGGTGATGCCTACATACGAAGTAGGTGTTTCCTATGTTACACAGTGAATCAGACATTTAACCGCATCTAAAATGGTTCCTAAACTACAGCGTTGTCTGCTTATCCAACAAGGTCATTACCTCTGAGGTGAATTAATAATACAAAGAGAAAAGAATTCATTTTTTCCCCAGCATCTTCTGCAGCCAAGTAGTTATACCTTCACAGACGTTAAAATGAATAAAACCTCACGTCTGCTGGGAAGCTGCTTACAACCACTTCCCACTGTATTATATATTTGTATTTAAAAACCCATGAGAAATACATGTGAACAAACGGACATGTAGAAAATTAAATACTTGTGACATTTTTATAAGTCTGCATGTGCGTTTGTGCTGTAAGGGCAATTATTTCTTCACGAAGATTTAGGGTTTTCTGGATAGAGGGTTTTTACGTAGCCCTTGCCATTTTTCAAAGAAAGCTTTCATTATTACAAGGCAGATATAGATGGGTGACTTCTGCGTAAGTGTGGTAAAAGAAGACTAGTTTGTATTTGTCATTGACTCAGATCCCTCTAGGAATTTTTATAAGATGGAATACCTTGAAAAACTACAATAATAATATCTCAGAGGTTATTATTCATAGAAATTAGGGAGAAATAACAAAGTTGAGACATGAAGGGGTCATGGGGTAAGTCAGTCAGCTTGCTTTCTTCAACTCTCAGCCTTGTTGGCTCTGTGAGCCTCTACATACATCACAGGATTTGGATTCATGCTCTTTATCGACATCATTATGTAGACTGACAACCAAATCGAGGGCTGTCCAACATGACATCTCTGCCCAGGACTCATCCTGTCAGATGCTGGGTGACCCTCCTTCAAGATGTGAGCATAGGTCTGCCTTGTCAGGTCTGATAAGAGAATACCTGTCTTGCCAAGCATAGGCACCTTCCTTCCTTCCACCACACAGAATTCCTTCCCTCTAAGCTCTTGACATGGACGTCATATTTGAATTAACCACTCTCTGGCCTCTGTCAGAAACCCAATGGGGAGAAATGATATTTGAGAATGTGGTGTGTGTTCGACCCTCAGTATTAAGTTATATCCCTGTGTCAGGCTATGAGACCAAAAAATTGCCCTGTTCAGCCTCCATAACGTAACCCTTCCCAGAAGTGGCTTCCTTGAGTTTCGTTTCACTACTGTGTGCTTACGTTGACAGTATGTACAGCCACCATGATACAAGTAACATCGTTGCAGCTTCTGTTAAACCAAAAAAACAAAAAACAACTGCCTTCCAGTCAGTTCAGACTCATGGTGACCCCAAGTGTTTCAGAATAGAGCTGCTCCATTGGATTTTCAGCTGCTGATTTTTCTGAAGTAGATCACCGGGCACTTAACCATTTTCACCACCCAGGGACCCTGCAGCTTCTATTAGGCTTTTGTTAAAATATTGACTTTTTAATATTTTTTTGAATATTTTTTCATTTTTTAAATTTTATTTAATATGCTTCTTAATATCCCAGGTGATAAAATCTTTTTTATAATTTAGTATCAAGAAAAAATTTGTTAAAGTATGAGAGCAAAATTACAATTGTTTTTTCACTAAACTCTAACTGGAATTTAGCAGTTCTGCCAGTTTTGTACAGGCAATGGTTCTGTGACTCTGTCAGCAATAGAAATACATTACCATTTTAAGAGAGATCTCAAAATATTACTTATGCTCATCACAACTTTAAAATTAGGGTATTAATAGTTATCACATCTGCCACTAACCCCCGCCCCCCCCCCAATAAAAAACCATTGCCGTTGAGTTGATTCTGACTGATAGCGACCCTATAGGACAGAGTAAAACTGCCCCATAGGGTTTCCGAGGAGCAGCTGGTGGATTTGAACTGCTGACCTTTTAACCACTGCGCCACCAGGGCTCCGCTATCTGCCACTAGATAATATTTAATGCATTATTAAAGAAGTACAGGTATTATTATATCACACATTGGCTATTTTCAGTATTATGTCAACAGAATTGGTTTCTTTTGTAGTGTTGTGTGTTTTAGTTTATGCATTTAAAGAACATTGTTCTGAGAAGGGGGTCCACAGGCTTCAAATGGCCTTGCCCCTAGGTGTCCAAAGGGGTCAATGGCACCACCAAGTCCAGAATGGCCTTCCTGACTGTGTGGACTTCCTGTACCCTCAGGGCCTAGCTCAGATGTCGCCCTGGGGAGCCTTCTCTGGAAAGCCCCACCTACACTCATACGACCGCCCCTAACATGTTCCACATTACATACGGTCAGCCACACCTGTCTCCCCGGCTAGCTTGTGCATTCCTTGAAAGGAAGGACTCTCATTCTCTTATTTCAGTCCTTAGCACCTAGCAAGGTCCCTGACCCGTAATGAACACTCAGTCATTGCAGTCATCGCTCTTTTTTTTTTCTTTTTCTAAATTGTGGAACAAAATTCAAATTCACAAAAAAGACCTTACTTACTGATCTGACAGAGACTGGAGGAACCCCTGGGACTGTGGCCCCAAGACACTCTTCTAACTCAGAACTGAAGCCACTCCTGAAGTCCACCTTCAGCCAAACATTAGACAGGCCTATAAAACAAACAATAACACACATGAAGAACGTGCTTCTTAGTTCAGTCAAGTATATGACACCAAATGGGCAACACCTGCCCAAAAGCAAAGATGGGAAGGCAGGAAGGGACAGGAAAACTGGAAAGATGGAAACGGGGAACCCGGGGTGGAAAGGGGGAGAGTGCTGACACATTGCAATGATGGCAACCAACGTCACGAAAAAATTCGTATATAAATTTTTTGAATGAGAAACTAATTTACTGTGTAAACTTTCACCTAAAACACAACTGAAAAAAGAAAGAACTTGCTTTGCGACCTAAATGTGGTCTGTCTTGGAGAGAGATCCATGTGCACCGGAGTAGAATGTAGATTGTGCTGTTTTGGGGTGGAGTGTTCTATATATATGTTCAGTCTAGTTGGTTTATAGTGTCTTTCAGGTCCTCTGTTTCCTGGTTGATCTTCTTTCTAGATTTTCTGTCTAATATTGAAAGTTGTGTAATTAAATCTCCAGCTATTATTATAGTACTATCTATTTTTCCCTTCAATTCTATCAGTGTTTGCTTTATATATTTAGGTGCCCTGGTGTTATTGATGATTGTTAAATCTTCTGGATTAGTTGAGTCTTCTATCACGATATAATGTCCATCTTTATATGTTCTGACAGATTTTGTCATAAAGTCTTGTCTGATATTAAGATGGCCACCCCCGCTCTCTTTTGGTTATTATTTGCATGGAATATGTTTTTCCATCCTTTCACTCTCAACCTATTTGTGTCCTTGGGTTAAGGTTTGTCTCTTGTAAACAGCATATAGTTGGATCATGTTTTTTTTAATCCATTCTGCCACTCTCTGCCTTTTAATTGGAGCATTTAGTCCATTTATGGTCACTGTAATTACTGATAAGAAGAAACATACTTTTGCCATTTTGTTACTGTTTTTTTGTATGCCTTAAGCCTTCTTTTCTTTGTCCTTTAGTACTGCTTGCTTTTGGATTTTGTTGGTTTATTGTAGTGAGCCCTTTTGATGCTCTTCTCCTTTCCTTTTGTGCATGTTTTTTAATATATTTTCTTAGTGGTTACCACGAATATTACATTTAAGAGTTTGTATTTATAACATTCCAGGGTAAGTTGGCGCCAACTTTATTAACATACAAGAAATTCTGTATACCATTCCTCCCCCGCTTTTGTTGCTGTTATCACTAATTACATCTTTATATTTCATGTGTCCTGTAACATAATTTTATCCTTGCCTTTTCAAAATTTGTTATTAATAAAATATGAAGGACAAAACAATTAGAATTATCAAGCATGAATACCATATTACTAGCCTATGTACTTTTCCATGCATTTCCTTTTGTTAGGGATCTTTCTTTTTATGTATAGCTTTGAATGACTTTCTAGTCTTTTCCCTTCCATCTACGGAACTCTCATTAGTATTTTTTACTAATCCACCATCTGGTGGGTATTAACTATCTCAGCTTCTGTTTTAATTTCACCTCATTCTTGAAGGATAGTTTAACTGGGTATAGTATTCCTGGTTGACAGTTTTTTTCTTTCAGCACTTTAAATATATTTTTCCATTGCCTTCTGGCCTCCAGTGTTTCTGAGGAAAAATCAACACTGAATCTTATTGGGGATCCTTTGTACGTAACTACTTCTCTCTCACAGCGTTCAGAATTCTCTCTTTATCTTTAATTTTTCAGAGCCTAACTATGATGTGTCTTGGTGTAGATCTCTTTGGGTTTATCCTGCTTGGGGTTCTTTGAGATTCTTGGATTTGTACATTCATGTCCTTTGTTAGATTTGGGAAATTTTTCTGTCATTTTTTTCAAATATTCTGTCTCATCTCCTTCTGGAATTCCTGTGATGTGTATATTAGGTCTCTTTTCGTTGTTCTGTAATTTCATTAAACTGTGCTCAGCCTTCTTGAGCCTCTGTTCATGTTACTCTTCAGTGTCTGTAACTTTAACTCTCTTATCCTCTAATTTACTGATTGTTTCTTCTGCCTGATTAAATCTGTTGGTAAGTCCTTCTGTGGTGTTTCTCAT
>NW_004443961.1:6496617-6497684 GCF_000243295.1 Trichechus manatus latirostris
GAAAGCTTTGCAGTATGATCCTGTTTAATTTCCAAGCCCACACATGATTGAAGGCAGCATAGTATCATTGGAAAGAAGATATTTAGTGCTTTTAATTAGTATTAAAATAATAAATAATCCCATTTCCCTGTCATACACTGCTAACATTTTAGTATATTTTCTTCCAGTATTCCTTTTTCTAGGCATCTCTGTGTGTGACACACTATCCCAAAACTTAGGGATTTAAAAGAATGACTATTTAGCTCATGATTGTTCAGGTCACCAATTTAAGCTAGCTCAGCTGGTTGGTTATTCTGTTCCAGGTTGGGCTGCCTCATGCATTGTAATCAGCTGCGGAATAGCTTTACTGATCTTGGCTGGCTCCTTTTACAAGTCTAGGGCCTCACCTCTGGTCAATGTGATCTCTCATCTGCCAGTAGGATAACTTGAATTTGTTCACGTGACAGAGTGTAGGGCTCTGGAGAGAAAGCAGAAGTGTGCAAGGCCTCTTGAGGAAAGGGCTTAGCATTGTCATATATTACTTCTGTGGTATTCTTTTCGCTAAAGCAAGCCAAGCCACAAATCTCACCCAGATTGAAGGTGTGGGGAAATAGGCTTCACTTCTTTCTTTTTTAAAAAATAATTTATTTCATTTTATTTGTTGTTGTTGAAAATATGCACAGCAGAACATAACCAATTCAGCAATTTCTACATGTAGAGTTCCCTGACACTGATTACATTCTTTGAGTTGTGCAGCCATTCTCACTCTCCTTTTCTGAATTGTTCCTCCTCCATTAACATAAACTTACTGCCCCACTAAGCTTCCTATCTGACTTTCAAGTGCTGTTGTCAGTTTGGTCTCATATAGATAGTTCTTTAGAAGAGCACAGTGCTCAAGGCAGGCATTCTGTACTAATTAATAAGCTTCACTTCTTGATGGGAGGAGCTGAGAAGTCATATTGCAAAGAATGAAGAAACCAGGAGGAGTGAAGAATGGTGGGCATTTTTGCAATCTACCAGAGCATCTGTGTATGTGTGTATGTGTATGATAACTGAGAGCATATTTAATTATACATTTTGCATTTTTC
>NW_004443961.1:6498433-6500101 GCF_000243295.1 Trichechus manatus latirostris
ACATCTGTCTTCTATGATCAGAAATGACATTCTTAACATCAATAGTTTCTTAGGCTTTCCTGACAGGAAATAGTTTTGAGGATGTATAATCAATTACAGGGTATGCTTGTCAATAAATTTTTTTCTGCAAAAATAAATCAGAAATCCTATCAAAATGGCATTATGAAAGAGTCCTTTTTCCTTAGTACTCCCCATGAAATGGCCGTGCTTGACGCTTATGAGAATTTTTATTTAGATAAAGGTTGTATATTTAATCTATGAGCCAGCCATCTTTCCAACCAGCCAATCTGCATAAATTTTATGTCTTAAACTGAAAGAAAATGGTTGTGATCTAGAGTCAGCCTTTACTTTATCAAGTCTGTATCACCTTTTTTTCCTCCTGACTGCCCTCTTCCTTTTTCCAGAACCTGTACTGGTACTGTAAGTATGTAAGAGAATATCCCCAGTCTTTGAAAATACACGCTGAAGTATTTTGGGCTAAAAGCCCATGATGTATGTAACTTAACCCTGAAATCATTTGGGGATAGGGGGCAGGAACTATACATACATACACACATTACGTGTACCCAAGGATGGATTATCCAACAGGCAAGGTAAGCACTGTGCTTACCTTGTTTACCAGATTGTCTGTAGTGAACAATTTCACATTTTTTTTTTACCACATCAAAGATTCTGCTTCTAGGTATGGCTGACATCTGTCTCCCAACTACACCGCACCATCCTACAGAATTTACAGCCTCTTTTTAAATTTATAATCCCTGACGGGTGGATGACCCAGTAAACAAGGTAAGCACAGGCTTACCTGTAAGTGAAATTGTTCACTACAGATTATCTGGTAACCACTGTGCTCACCTTGCTTAGTGGATAATCCACCCCTGCATATCCATATATACATTGTACACGTATTACATATACATATACTTGTATAAAATAGAGAGTGGCAAAATACGCAAACAATACAGCAAATGATAAAATGCTAACGATGATTCTGGGTAGGTCAAAGGGTATATGGGTGTTGTTTGTACTATTTGTATGCTTGCAACTTTTCTGTAAGTTTGAAATTATTCACCAATAAAAAGTCAAAAAATTAAAAAATGTCTCAGTCAAATTAATGATTGTTTTCTAAGTAAATGTTTCTTCTATTATCTGTCCTGTCCTTTCCTTCCTCTTTTTCTTCTTTGCTTTCCTCTTTCTCTGTCCTCTCATGTGTAGAAGTCCAAGGCTTGCGAGAAGGCCATTGCAGTGGGCCAGACGGTCATCACGAAGCATCGGAACACCCGGTATTACAGCTGCAGGGTGATCGCCGTGACGTCACAAACTTTCTATGAGGTCATGTTCGACGACGGCTCCTTCAGCAGAGACACGTTTCCCGAAGATATTGTGGTGAGTGCATCTCCTTGGGTCCCTGCTACTCGATTCACCTTTGGTGTAACTGAACAAGCTGGACCCTTCAGAATGTTTCGTTTGGCCTTTTGAGTAGCTCCCTTCCCTTGATACGCAAGTTTGCTATTTTTCCACAGCAGAGAGGTGTTTTTGTTCAGGTGCTTCCCTAGCCTTCATCATCATAATAGTATCCAGGTGAATGTAGACTAATATTCTCAAATTCTTTTAATTAAATGAGAAATGTATTTGGTCAGGACAGGTAAAATGCAAATCCACCTCTTCTTT
>NW_004443961.1:6501369-6502596 GCF_000243295.1 Trichechus manatus latirostris
AGGGATGAGACCAGTGGAGTATCTTAGATGGCCACTCACAGGCTTTTAAGACCCCAGACACTACTCACCAAGGTAGAATGTAGAGCATTGTCTTTATAAACCTACAGCAGAATTTTTGACTCTGAGACAAATGACATAACTGAATTCAGCGTTAGTCTGGTGGTCATCCCGTTTTCCATCCTGCCTCAAGGGAAATGGCCATTTGGGAAGCCAGGCCTCTCTCATGCAGTCCTAACTTCTGCCCTGGCCTGAGTCTTTGTTGATGCTTTGCTCTTGTTTGCACTTGGAAAGACATTTCTTTCTTCCTTTTTTTTGTTTTTTAATTGTTCTTTTTTTTTTTTTTAATTGTGATAAAAATATACACACCAAAGCATTCACCAGCACAACTTACACATTCATAACTCAGTGACGGCAATAATTTTTCACGTTGTACCACCATGATGGCTATACTTTTTCAAAATTTTCCACCTCTGTTAACATAAACTCAATGACCCTCAAACAAAAACTCTCTCTCCCCCATCTCCTGGCAACCATTAATAATCTTTAGTTTCTATCTGTTTGCTTATTTCATATAAGCAGGGTATTGCAGTATTTGTCCTTTTACAGCTGACTTATTTTGCAAGGTTCAGCTGTGTTGTTGCATGCATCAAGACGTCATTGGTCTTCATGGCTGCATACTGTCCATTGTGCGTGTGCCGCATTCTGTTTATCCATTCATCTGTTGTTGAGCATTTCACTTGTTTCCACCTTCTGGCTCTTGCGAAAAGTGCTGCAATCAGCACTGGTGTGCGTAAAGAGTTTCTAAATGACTCTTTAATAGTAATAATTATATGTTAGGTGAAATGGAAGGTTAAATGTAACCTTAGGAGAATGCTCATAGATATTTCTAGGATTTTGGCCTCCTGAGGCTGAAGAAACATTGATTCAGGCAGCTTTGTTACACTGACTTCTATCTGCTGTTAAGAGGGACAAGCACATAAGCACAAGTGACCTTATTTGAAAGATTTTAAAGCAAATGAATTTAAACAAATTAGAAATCCCAGGACTTGGGATTTGATCATACACCAAAATAGTGAATCGTGTGTTTCCAGAATTCCAGCTGGAGCTTCACTGCCTGTGTTGCCACTGCCATTCATAACCCCTACCCTTAATGACGTGCCCTTCTTGTCAGAATTAGTCGTCCCTTCAAGCAGGAAGTTAAGTGCTTGGCTGCTTACCAAAAGGTTG
>NW_004443961.1:6502696-6503548 GCF_000243295.1 Trichechus manatus latirostris
TTCTACTCTGACACATGGAATCGCCATGAGTCAGAATCAACTCAATGGCAGCTGGTTTTTTAGCGGTTCTTGGGTGACACAAACAGTTTACTCTCAGCTACTAACCTAAAGGTTGGCGGTTCGAATCCATCCAGTGCACCATGAGAGAAGGGCCTAGCAGTCAGCTTCCATATTGCTTACAGCCAAGAAAACTCTATGGAGCAGTTCTACTCTGTAATACATTGGGTTGCCATGAGTTGGAATCAACTGGATGGCAACAGGTTGGTGATTTGGTTTTGAAGTACTGAGTCCACATTCCCTGAGCAATTACTATGTGCCCAGCATCACACTGGATGCTGGGAAACAGTGAGAAAGAACATGCATTCCCTTTTCAGTCTAGTGGAGGAGGCAGCTGGTTAGCAGGGTGTTCTGTGCAGTGTGGTAAAGGCTACAGTCAACCAGAAGCAACCTGCCACCTGTCTGGGTGTGGAAGTATGAGTAAGAGATCCCGGGGTCAGCGAGGGCTGGGACTTGGTGACATGTACCATGTACTGCTCCAAGTTTTTGACACGCGTGAGCTCAGTTTATCTTCACAACTACCCTACACGCTTCGTTGTTGTTAGCTGCTATCAAGTTAGCCCAAACTCATGGCAGCTACACACACAGTGGAACAAAACGCTGCCTTGTCCTGCGCCATCCTCATGATGGGTTTGCAGCTCGGACCCTTGTGACTTACAGGGCTTTCATTGGCTGGTTTTCGGAAGTAGACTGCCAGGCCTTTCGTCCTAGTCCATCTTAGTCCGGAAGCCTATGTGTTAGGTGCTATTATTTGTCACATTTTGCTGCTGAGGAAACTGAGGCAGCAGCTGTGTT
>NW_004443961.1:6504203-6504973 GCF_000243295.1 Trichechus manatus latirostris
AATGTCTTTAGCTCATACACTGGAAATTAATGTCTGTGATCCTGGCACTTTCTTGAAATCCCTCAAGTCTTTCCTTTGACACCTTCCTTTTCCTCTCTATGTGAACTCAGAGCTGTATGATTTTAAGTATGCATGGGTGTGTGAGAACACAGGCTCTGCAATTTAGAAGATTATTCAGGTATACCATGGCATTTAAATCAACAAGGCGAAAAAGCAAAATTCTTTAGAGCTTGATTAGCTATTACTTAGCATATTTAATAATGACTTGAGGCTCAGCAGCCGGGCTCTGTGTGTGTGTGTGGGGGGGGGTCATGGCCACGACCTTGGAGGTCAGGGATCTCACATGCAGCAGGATGACTTGGCATAGATTGGAGAGAAGGCATCTGCCTAAATTTGTGTGAATTATAATTTCTTAAGAAAAAAAAATCTGCCGTAGTCTTTGAGATGTTTCCTCTTTCATCCAGCCTTTCCTAACCTCAGTACTCCCTGCCACCCCATCCCAATCACCTACATTTTTGATTGCTTGTTCCAGGCCTCTTATACTAAGTAGGAATATTTCAGTTAAGTTGTGGTTTCAAATTTAACATACTTTCTAAATGTCCCGTTTGTCTAGCTGCTGTGGTCACTGCTCTCTTTGTCACCTGGGTGTTGAACAAGGCTTCCCAGCTTCACTTCTTTGGTGGTTCTACAGAACAAAACCAAACCAGCTGTCATCGTGTTGATTCCAACTCATGGGGACCCCGTGTGTGTCAGAGTAGAACTGTGCTCCA
>NW_004443961.1:6525543-6535421 GCF_000243295.1 Trichechus manatus latirostris
AGAAGCGGAAAAAAGCAACACCAGCAGCCAACAAATGGCACTTAGGGAGCTGGCCAGTGCAGGTGGGTAGAATCCAAGCAGCACTGGGGGAAAGCTGCTTCCTAGCCAATAGACTGTGGCTGCAGGAAGCAGAGGAGGCTAAATGGGGGTGAAGAAGGGTGGGGAGTGGGAAAGCCTATATCATGGGTTACTGGTTGTTCTGTCTCCTGCTGAAAGCTCCATGAAGCTGCTTTCTCGTACCTCCTGTTTGCTGATCTCCAATAGGAGTCCAAGATGGCAGATCCATGCTGCGGTAGCTGATATGGGACCTCTGTGTGTATCTCTTCTCGCTCTCTGTTCTCGGTCAGTTTCTTATTCCATTCGGTGCTTGGCTGAGTTCTATATCTCTTCATTTGATGGTGAGGGTTTCAGGATTGACGTGAGACTCTGTTTGATTTAGTTTTTCTGATCTTTGCTTTAGAGAGACGGTGTGGTGCTTCTGACTATAGCGCCATGTTGCCCAGAAGTCCTACTTCCACATTTTTAAAATCAGTGTTTTCAAGTTCATATTTCAAACAAAAACATGTTTTGTTTTTCCAAAGAAAAAAATAAGGGAGAAAGGGGAAAAAATTTTTTTTTTGCTGTAGTTTTCACTGTAGAGCCTGGCTTGTACCGAGTGGACAATAAATACTTGTTGAATTAAAGACTACCATATTTTTTTCACAAATAAGGCACCCAGGTAAATAACGTGCCCACACATATTAGGATAATAACACGGGGCGGGGGGGGCAGTTTGCACAGTTGGAAAAAAACGTGTAATGTGTACGTTGTTTGTGTAAAACTATGGTAAATAAATTAATATTTATAGTCATCAGGTATTGTTTTAAGTCACGCCTTAGTATGTTGGCTGTTTGAAAATCAATGTCAAAAATTGTTTTTAAATTTAAGTTTGTATTGCCAGTTTCATTTCCTTCCTAGAAAGGTCTAGAATATTCTGTCCTCAGGGCAAGCCTCTGCCCAGTCACTGTTCCCTGGGACAACCTGAGCCCTCTGTTTTGGCTTCCACGTCAAATTTCTTTAATCAAGGTCTCTAGCCTTGACAATTTGGAAGGCTCTGTTTCAGATGAAGTGAATGATATGGCCTGTCCCTCTGCCATGAGAGAGAGAGAGATCGAGATCTGTTATGAAGATAGGACTAAGGGACCCATGGTGTTAATGCAGCCACTGGCTCCCAGGCCTGCCTGAGACAGGACTCTTGGGAAATGTCCTCAGTGTCTTAGTGGACTCCCTGTGACTATTCAGCACCAAACTATAACTCCCGTAACATCATTCTAAAATCCAGGGTAGGGTTGAATCAATTTCTGTTTAATAGAAAATATAAACATAATGAAACTCCCTTATTCCTCTTAATAAATACACAGCCAGATGTCACCGTTGCTTCACATCATATATTATCTGGATGTCACTGTTCACTATCAGCCCTTCATTTCCTCTTTAAATTAAAATGGCATATTAGCTGCCTATGATGCATGGTTTCGAACTTCAAAATCTTGGTTTGCTGTCACTTCATTGTGACCTCAAACCCAGACCCCATGGCCCCTGAGTGTGGTGTGATTGGGTTGGTACATGCATGCGGAGCCCTGGTGGCACAGTGGTTAAGAGCTCGGCTGCTAACCAAAAGCATGGCAGTTTGAATTCACCAGCTGCTCCTTGGAAACCCTATGGGGCAGTTCTCCTGTCTTATAGGGTCATTATTAGTCGGAATGGACTTGACACCAATGGGTATACATGCATGTTTCATGAATACCTGAAAATTTCCAGAGTAGACTGTCCCCATGGAACATTTGTAAGCACACCATTCTGCACAGTTTCTGAAATATATAGTTAACAGCATGGGCTTCCTGAGGCCAGTAGTCAACAGGGAGCTGCCTGTTTACAAGCCATTTTACATTATCTTTCACCTCCATCCAACCCCAGCTGCTAACATGCCGCGATATAGCACATAAATTGGTGACACATCCCAGGAGATCGGGGGCCCATAAATCCATGAAGAGTTTATGTTCCTATTTGACCATAGGTTTAAATTATTTTAGTAATAGAGTGAACTTAGATGATTGTTTGATAAGCCTATCCAGTAGAAGTCAGTACTGCCTACTTACTGTTGAACCACACCGCCTTCATTTTATTATTTCCTTTCACTCCTTATTTGAAAGAGGTTAGCTGATTTTCATGGGTGACAAGGAACCAGTAATAAATCTTGCCTTTCATATTACTAAATAAATGGTATTTTGTGGTTAGCATATGTGGGTAACAGGAGAAGAAGGGAAATATGGAAGCGGAATGGTTGAGTGGTTTTTTCCTTCCCTTTATAATCATTCCCGTAGAAAGTGGTGTATGCTAAGAAATGAGTGAAAACTTGGAGGTTGTCATCTGCTGAAATCTCTGTCGGCTGTTGGTGTTTCTGCAAATCAGTTATCCTGTATCACGTGATTTCTCACCGTGTATAAAACAGAAGATACTGTTTTTGAATGTCTTCTGTGCCTTAGAAGTTTTATCCAGGACTGTTAAAGAACTTTATGCTTGTAGAATGTTTAACTTCATCTAAATGATTAGTAATGCACTATGTTGAATAATATTATATATATACTTTTTCCAGATCAAAGTAGACTTTACTACCAGTAATTAAAGCTGGTGTAATCTGTACCTGAAAAAGATGTCTTTTGTAGATTCACGGCTAATAACTCCGTAAATAGGGATTGTTGTTAGTTGGCTCCGACTCATGGCAACCTTGTATATAATAGCAAAATGGAACATTGCCTGGTCCTGTGCCATCTGCACCACATTTGGTATATTTGAGCTCATTGTTGCGGCCACTGTGCCAATATAAAATAGCGGTGAGGGAGGTAGAATTATGCATATTTCCAGGAGTATAAATATAAGAATGTATGTTATTTTTTCTAAAAATTGGTGCAGTGGTTAAAGCACTTGGCTGCTAACCAAAAGGTTGGTGGTTCAAACCCACTAGCCACTCCACAGGAGAAGGATGTGGCAGTCTGCTTCCGTAAAGATTACAGCCTTGAAGACCCTTTGGGCAATTCTGCTATGTCCTATAGAGTCACTGTAAGTCAGAATCAACTTGATGACATTGGGTTTAAATCATCAGACCCAGTGATTCCGTTATATCTTATTTTCTCATTTTTGGGAGTGGAGGGTAAAATGGAATTTTCTAAAGCACCTTTTCTCATTTACACCATAAAGAAAAGTGACCGGCAAAAACAAGTGAGGCTTTAGTCCTCCGTTCAGAACAGCCAGCACCTGCAGCCCTGCTGGAAAGGGGACGCTAGGAGAACTGCTGGAAGAACGTGAGTGTGAGGGCCAATGACATTAGGTGAGACGCTACAATGAGACAAGACATGTATTCGGAAGACCACCTCCTTATGCAACAAGCCCTTATACTGGGCTGCAAATGGCTACACCGGGACTATACCTTTGCTTTCCCTTCTCACCAGGTATTTTTATTCCCATGCAAATCTACATCCATTCAAAACTGTCAGTGTCTCTTTCAAGGAAACTAACTGAAGATGCCGGCAAACCTGGTTACTTTTTTTGGTAGAATGAAAAAAGATCATCTCACTATTGAAATATTAATTGACCAACTACTCAGTGCTCATTAAGCCACTCATATCTTAGCAACAATCAGGCTTCAAACAAAGACCAATATCTGGCATGAAAAGAACAGAGAGGTTCCTACTTCAAAGGTTCATTAACTGTCAGAGAAAAGGCAAGACATAACCCTCCACGTAATTCTGAGCCCGGTATTGCAGGCATGAGTGCCAACAGGGAAGCTAAACGCACTGCCCTCCTTTCAAGTATTTGTAAGCCGTTGTGGATTAAAAGCTCCTGTTTGGATAAATCTGACAATGGTATGCTATCTACATACCATTTTCATTCTCATTGTCTGGGAACCTGCAAACAGCAAAATTCTCCTTGACCCTTTCAGGGCTGGTACTATATATAGCTGTCACTTACTTTTTGAGCTCTGGGGTTCATTGGGAAGCTTCTGTCCCACTGTTGGCAGGCAGGGCCTTAGGTAACACTTTGAAACAGAAAAAAATAGTTGTCTGCTGCAGATTACTGTTTTTACAGGGTATTGGATGAGGTGGTGCTGAATCATTGAATTTTTGGTAGGAAAAACATGAATTTTGAAAATTTTTATTTGGTACATATATGTACCTCTGGACTCTCGGGGTAGAATTTGTGTTCACAAGGGGTACGCATATCTACCTCTGGACTCCCAGGGTACGATTTATGGAATGAGGCATAAAACAAAAACTGTATTAACTATCAAAAATTGAGACACACTCAACGATTCAGCATGCCCTCTATTACTGAAAACACAGTATCAACAAAAAATTAAAAGGAAAAAATAATTGGGTCATGAAATTAATTTCACATGAAGGTTATTTTGGTCTGACAGCTTTTTGACAACACAGGAATCGTTTAGGGAGTTTCTGAAATTTCTGACTTCCCTTTAAGCGTTGTGGTATTGAACAAGTAGATTGATTCATTACCCTCTCCTCAACCATCGTATTTATCTGTCTGCCATTTGTGACAGATTAGCCTTTGTTGAAACATGCTGGTAGTAATTACAAGCGTCTTGTTCATCATAAGACAGTCTGTTAGGAACATGATTGTTTAAGTGTTTGCATTTGCATTAAATCGGAAAGGAAGGACATGTTCCACTAACAATGCTGGGAGGGAGAGCTTGCCTGCAGAGTAGTTATAGAATGGAGTGCCTCGCCTTTTATTGCTATTCTTAGGAACCCGTTTTGAACTTGGAAGAAGTTCTGGATTTCTTCACTTGTCCGCATAGACTTCAGTAACCTCTCTGCCTCTGAATTTAACTTAACACGAGCTGACATTATTTGACAAATTGTATTCTCACAAATTCTTTGGTTTCTCTTCACTGCTCTCTGGTGCTTCTTTTTGGTCCCTTATTTAGCACCCTGCCCAGGGTTACTCATTTGCTCAAAATCTTGCACTGCTGGTTGGTGAAATGCAAAATTAAATGGAATTATAGCCAACTCGGTGAGTTATGACTCTGTGCAAGTCATTTCCTTGTTCCGGGCCTGTTTCCTTTCCCAGGCCTCTTCCAGTTCGGCAGGGGAGAAAAGCAGTGGGTGATCCACAGTCACCTCCTACTCCAAGTTCTAGAACTCGGCCCTGGCCCAGCCGTCCACTCATTTGCACACACTCAGTCCCCTCCCTCAATTTCTGGCCTTGATGACCAGCTGTGAGGTCAGTTTGGGGAGGACATCCTGGGCCAGCTTGGGGGAGACCAAGAACTGACCCTACGCTGTGTGTTGGGCACAAGGGCCCACACTTCAGCCATGGTGTGCATTCATAGATCGTAGTGTTGTTTAGAGAGTAGCAAGGTGCAAATGGTTAACACACTTGGCTGCTAACTAGAAGGTTGGAAGTTCGAGTCCACCCAGAGGCCTCTCAGAAGAAAGGCCTGGTGATCTACTTCCGTAATATCAGCCATTGAAAAACCCTATGGAGTCCAGTTCTATCTGACACATATGGGGTCGCCATGAGTCAGAGTCAACTCAGCGGCAAATGGTTTAAGGCTAAGTTATTCTGAGGTCTCAGCCCGGGAGTACTTGATCTTTGACATACGTTTATACACCGTGATGTGTTTTTGCAGGTGGGCATTTTACCACAGAAACTCTGTAAAAGCCTTTGCACAGCAGTAGGATAAGACCCCAAACCTGTGTCATCCTTTCTAAGCATTTTGCTTCACCAGTTTACTCCTCACGGGAGAAAGATGTGGCATTCTGCTCCTATGAAGATTACAGCCTTGGAAACCCCATGGGGCAGTTCACTCCTGGAGGGTCACTGTGAGTCAGCAATGGGTAGTTTGCTCCTCATCCAGTTAAATTAAAGCAGGCTTTCCTGTGGACCCGCCAGAGAAGGGGAGAGGGCTGCCTTATTCAGTCTCCTCCATGGGGTGCTGATCCACAGAAATGTCCCCTCCTTTGTCCAGAGAGGAAGGTGGCATCTTGAAGAGCTAGGAGGATAGTCAGAGAGTGGCGATGCTGAGATTGGGTTAAGGGACGAGACAGCGGAGCGCATGCCTGCGAGCGTGCCCACGCGTATGTCTGAATTTTCTTTTGTATACTGTGTCCCCAAGGCTTCAGTGAAGGAGGAAGAGCCTAGACTGGGGCTCAAGGAACTTGGAAACCACGATCCCAGCCCTGCCTATAACTTCCAGAGAGACTTGAAGGAGAGAATCTTAGCCAAGGGGTCCCTAGGCTGGTGGTTCCCATCACTGCGGCTTAGAGTGGTGTGCAGTCCCCTCTCAGCTCGGCCCTAGACCCCTCCACTCCCTCCCACTGACCCTCATCTGAGAGTCCCTCACTCTGCCACCCACCCACCACAGGAAGCCTCTTCTACCATAGTATCCTGGTGAGCGGTTCTCCGGCCCGCACTGAGCACCGCAGGTGACAGGGAGCTCAGTGCCGATCTGTCACTGAAATGATTAGGAAGCACGGGGTTTCTTTATGTGGAGTTCAAATGCTGCAGTTTGAAACCTCCAAGTGCCCATTCTAGATCTCGACCTTAAGGGCAAAACTCTCTCTTCCACTCGACAGCTCTTCCTAACTCTCCTCCAGTCAAAGCGAAGTATTCCTGGTTCTAAATCACTTCATATCTGTTTGGGGAAGGAATGAATACAGAGTGGTTTTCAGAATGCTCTTTCTCCAGGACACACTCTTAGGACGAAATTTTCTTTGACAGTGTGCCACTCAAAACGTTACGCTTGGTAGAACACGGGGCCCCAGACGCACCTGACCAGCGGGACAATGAAAGTACGGCCACATTCCTTCCATCTAGGTGCTGAGCCCTACCCAGTGCTGCTAGGAGGAAGGCTGAAGGAATTAGTTATGCAGCTATTAAAAATCATGTTTTCAAAGGATACTTAATGGCACAATGTAACAAATGGAAAAAATCAGGCTCAAATTTGTACATACAGCATGATCTCAATTATGTATAAAAATATAAATATGCAAAGGAAAAATCCTCAAAGGAAATACATCAAAATGTTACTGATTATCTGTGGAGAGTGTAATCATAGGTGATTATGATTTTCAAGTTTATTACCTTCTTATAGTTTCCATATGAGCATGTTTTATAATAAGAAAAAAAGTTATTTTTTGAATAAAGATATGAACTCTTCTGTCATGGATTGAATTATGTTCCCCAAAAAATGTGTGTATCAATTTGGCCAGGCCGTGATTCCTGGTACTGTGTGATTTTCCTGTATGTTGTAAATCCTGCCTCTATGATGTTAATAAGGGAGGATGGGCGGCAATTGTGTTAGTAAGGCAGGACCTGATCTACAAGACTGGATTGTGTCCTGAGGCAATCTCTTGAGATATAAAAGACAGAAGTGAGCAGTGAGACAGGGGGACCTCACACCATCAAGAAAGCAGTGCCGGGAGCAGAGCGCGTCCTTTGGACCTGGGTCCCTGCGCCGAGAAGCTCTTAGTCTGGGGGAATACTGATGAGAAGGCCGAGAGAGACAAAGCCTTCCCCTGGAGCTGACACCTTGAATTTGGACTTTTAGCCTACTTTGACTATGAGGAAATAAACTTCTCTTCGTTAAAACCATCCACTTGTGGTATTTCTGTTGTAGCAGCACTAGATGACTGAGACATCTTCCAAGAACCCTTTGTATCCTTACTCCCTCTCTTGATTTTCCTTATCTGGATCCTTTGAGGTTGCTTTGTCAAAATTTCATTTTGGATCTCTCAGATCTTGAGGCATCTTGAAACATGTACGAAGTCCTGGCCCTTATACCTGTGGAGGTGACTCTGTTTGGAAATAGGGGTTTCTTTTGTTATATTGGAGCCCTGGTGGCACAGTGGTCAAGAGCTCGGCTGCTAACCAAAAGGTCCGCAGTTTGAATCCACCAGCCGCTCCTTGGAAACCCTATGGGGCAGTTCTACTCTGTCCTGTAGGGTTGCTATAAGTCGGAATGGACTTGATGGCAATGGGTTAGGTTTTTGTTTTTTGTTATGTTAATGAGGCCAAACCAGAGTAGGGTGTATCCTAAACATAATCACTGAGTTATAAAAAGAGCAGATTCGACACAGAGACACACAGGAGGAAGAGAAAGACAGGTGATGGAGCCAGATGCAACTACAAGCCCAGGAACACCAAGGATCGCTGGCAGCTACTAGAAGCTGAAGTAGGCAAGGAAGCACCATCCCACAGAGCCGCTCTGAATTCAGACTTCTAGCCTCCTGAACTGTGAGAAAGTATATTTCAGTTCTTTAAAGCCCCGCTCTGTGGTATTTCTGTGGCGGCAGCATTAGATACTGAGACACACTAGTTGTGTGGAAGTCAGGCTGGTGCTTGCTCTGTGAGGTAGAACACCTGCTTCGAGCAGGGTGAGAACCCGTGGGGGTCAGCCTTGCTCAGGCACTGCCCTTCTTTTCTCAGAGCCCCCGGCATGATACGTGATCTCAGGACACCCTTCCTTCTCCCCCAGTGCTTATCCTTATCTTTCCTTTCTTCCTTTATTTTTTTTCCAGCTTTTGGAACTGACATTTATTTTTAGAAGCCACTACAGAGAAATTCCCCTGAAGCTCCTCTTTCTGTCTTTTGCAACATAAATTTTTATTGACATAATAAAATATTTTGTTCCCCTTATGTACTGTATGTAGCCCCTGCCAACACCTGCAAAAAAAAAAGAGGCGGGGGAGTGAATCTGCCCTATTTAGATGGAAGCTTCTTCCCTTTTCAGGTGTGAGGGTTACAGCTGTGGTGCGTTTGCACTTTAGTGTCAGCAAGGGGCGAAGCGCAGGAGGATGCAGCCACCCAGGGGCAGCCACCAGGGTGGGTGTTGGCTCCCTCTACAGGGTCGGAGGACCCTACATGGAGCAGACGAACCTGGTTTGCATCTTGGATCTGCTAACTAACTGCGTAACCCTGGTCAAGGAGTTAACACCAGTTTCCTTGTGTGTAAAACGAATATAGTAAACATTAGGGTTATCGTTAGGATTATTGAAATATAGTGTATAAAGCAGGTAGCATGGGAAAAAAAATCAGTTGCTGTCAAGTCAACCCCGACTCATGGCAACCCCAACTCATGGCAACCCCACATGTGTCAGAGTAAAACTGTGCTCCATGAGGTTTCCAATGGCTGATTTTTTGGAAGTAGATCACCAGTCCTTTCTTCCGAGGCACCTAAGGGGGGACTCAAACTTCCAAGCTTTTGTTAGCAGCCAAGCACATTAACCATTCACACCACCAGAGACTCCAATTAACCTGGTACCCAGCACTTAATAGACACTTGGTGTTTGTGGCTCTGGCTGGGGTGGTGGTTATTGGTGGTGGTGGTCATTACTGGTAGTGGTCATTATTGGTGGTGTCGTTATTGGTGGTGTCATTGTTGGTGTCGGTGGTGTCATTGGTGGTGTCATTGGTGGTGTCATTGGTGGTGGTGGTGGTCATTGTTGGTGGTGTCATTATTGGTGGTGATCATTGGTGGTGGTGGTCATTGGTGGTGTCATTATTGGTGGTGATCATTGGTGGTGGTGGTCATTGTTGGTGTCATTGGTGGTGGTGGTCATTTTTGGTGGTATCGGTGGTGTCATTATTGGTGATGTCATTGGTGGTGGTGTCATTGTCCGCGGTGTCATTGTCAGTGGTGTCATTGTCGGTGTCATTGGTGGCCACTGTTGGTGTCACTGTTGGTGGTGTCACTGTTGGCGGTGGTCATTGTTGGTGTCGTTGTTGGTAGTAGTGGTGATAGTAATTTTTGATCAGCTCATTGGTCACTAAACCCAAGACTCCCAGTAACACTTTCATACTTTTATGAAAGGAGAGGTTAC
>NW_004443961.1:6541893-6542892 GCF_000243295.1 Trichechus manatus latirostris
GGTTATTGGGCTTTCTTCTTTAGTTTGTGGACACATGCAGGAGTTTGGCCCTGACCTTGGCAAGAATGTGATGACTGTCCCACTGCCTGGAACAACCTCAGGGAATGCAGCTGTTGGGCTTTTGCATGAGACAGTCCCAACTCAGATCTTGCCTGAGTTGATGGACCCATCTTAGTCCTTTAAGTAATTGATCATAGCCAGAAGTCCACCCTTGATGGTGAGGACCATTTTGTCTTTAATGTTCCCATCATCTACTTAGTACTTCAGCTGTGGGCTTTCTGACAGCTCCAGACAGCAGTGTCCCTGTGAACAGCGCTCTGGTAGATTTTCTAGGAGTTTACACTTCCCTGGAGCAGGACAAAAAAACCGAAGCCCCAAGTCAGTTCGTACTCACGGCCACCTCATAGGGTTTCCAAGGCTGTAAATCTCTACGGAAGCAGACTGCCACATCTTTCTCCCACGGAGCTGCTGGTGGTTTGGAATCGCTAACCTTGAGGTTAGTAGTCATCGCTTTAACCACTGTGCCACCAGGGCTAGAAATGGTAAACAGCTGTTTATGTCAGGTGAAGGCAAACTGCTTCTGAAGGTCTGCTTAGCAACTGAGAAAAATGCATTAGTCAAGGTTGTTAATGCATATAATTTCCCAACTAAGGTGTTAACTTGCTCCAGTAACCCATCAAGAACTGCATTAGGAAGGACTTCTTTAGCATTTTATGAAATGTAATTGATTTCAAATTCTAGAGTGCTTAAAAAAATCACCTAGGACACGTCGCTCTGTGAGGGGAGCCTGGACCTTCATTTTAAATGTGTCCCTGGTGGCTGGGGACACACTTGAGAAGTCCTGCTCTCACCCCAGGACCTCATGTCCAGGCCCTCATGCCCAGCCCCGGGAAGTGTGAGCCAGCTGAAGATCTTTAAGGAAGAGGGCTAGCTGGTCAAGCTGTTGCTTTCCATGAACTAAATCCTGTCATTGTCAAAGCTTTTATTGTTAACAGAAAC
>NW_004443961.1:6544544-6576248 GCF_000243295.1 Trichechus manatus latirostris
GGTTTGGGTTCACCCAGAGGCACCTTGGAATCAGCCACTGAAAACCTATGGAGCACAGTTCTGACGCACTTGGCTCGCCATAAGTCAGAGTCGACTCAAAGGCAACTTTTTTTTTTTTTTAAACGTAGTCAAAGGCGGTGCAGGAAACGGTGCAGATGCTTTCCAGCGTTCCTAGTACCACATACGTCTTTAAAAGGGAAATGGAAAGTGAGCTGATAACCCCGTGAGCATACATGGAATACATTTCAACAGTCCACCCTTTCAGTTCTGCAAGGGTGGTCAAATATTGTGACCTGATGTCTCCAGCATCAGGCTCCTGAAACTTCTGGGATCCACGCGGGAGACTGGATTACTGGCAGGGCTGTGAAGAGCAGCACACATTAAAAGTGGCATGGTTGGCTGCCGTCTTTGAGTGGGGCATTGCTGTTTGTTTCCTACTCGGGTCAGAAACCAACAGGCAACAGATTTGGTTGCTATGCAATGTGTACGCGGCAATTACTGAATTTACGTCGGCAATTACTGAACGTTTCCAAACCGGTTCGAAGCCTTGCTGTGAGGGTCAGAAAAGATGTATGTTAAAGCATTTTGTTAACTGCAACATGCTATGAAAATGTCAGGTGTTACAAATCATTAGCTGGCCTATTCCTCAGCTAAAGCCATTCCTATACATATTTCAGCTACCCCGCAATGATTCTTTGTCAAATAGCAAATGTAAATGCAACTGTTTTTTCCTGCTTGGGTTTTGGAGGCTGCTTTGCAACTTTATGATGTAGGCTGACTCTAAGTACTCCTCTGGCCTTTAGCTCTTCCCCTGAGTACCCGTGTGGGATCATAATCCGTAAAACACAGAGGCCATAACTCCTTTTAATTGCCAGGATTCATCACTTGCTCAGTTCAATGCAGTCACTTAGGGCCTCACTTTGAAAAGCCTCTCCCTCTTTCTTCTGCAGAGCCGAGACTGCGTGAAGCTGGGTCCCCCGGCCGAGGGAGAAGTCGTCCAAGTCAAGTGGCCTGATGGCAAACTCTACGGGGCAAAATATCTAGGCTCGAACATTGCCCACATGTACCAGGTATTGAATGTGTTGCTGCTCAAAAGGCCACATGAATCTGAGACATCTGTTATTTTATAGGAGTCCCTGGGTGGTGCAAACGGTTAAGCATGTGGCTACCAACGAAAAGGTTGGCAGCTTGAACCCACCCAGAGGCACCTCGAAGGAAGGGCCTAGGCAAGGTCACAGCCGTGTAAACCCTAGGAGCGTTTCTGCTCTGCACATATGGGATCTGCATGGGGCAGAGATTCAAAGTCTAATGACCCAGCTTGAAGTGCTAGAGTTTTATTACTAGTTAGAAACTGGCAAACGCTAATACTTGGTGACTGGTTTAATTGTAAAGAGTGTGGTTATGCTAAGGAAATACGCCACTGGTGGTCAGCTGTTTTCCTGATTTTCCGTTATGTGGGGAGAGACTGAGTGGTTGGCTTTTCTCACCTGAAGCCCAGGTAGTGCTGGATGGCTCTTTATCAACTCACAGCCCTGAACTGGCAGTGTGTGCCTGCGGGGTGGAACCCCCATTGGGCTTCTCTGAGGTAGCCTACTGGTGTAATGAAGAGCTGTGGTTGTCCTCCACCACGGCTTGAAGGAGCAGTGATTTAAGGAAATGTACAGCTCTCACTTGAACATTCTCTCTACTAGGCAACTCTGCATGTTATTAAAGAGCATGTATCCAATTAAAAAAATATTTTTTCCCTACCAGAAATGAGAATGAGTTAAGCTCTAAGAAGGGAAACAACATGGATGACGTGTGTGCATTTATATTCCTTTAGCGAGACTTGAAACAGGGACACGCTTATTAGAACCAGTGCATTGTAGTATTTTCAGTAACGCTGAGGCAGAAATCAGCATTCTCAGGCTAAGCAGTAGAGTGAAAACAGAAAGACCGACGTAAAAGGAGAAAAAGCAAGAAGGTCCAGGCCTGTTAAGTTGAAAAACAGCTTAAGAATGATAAGACTGCCAGTCGCAGCAGAGAAGTTGTTCAAAGACTTATAAGGGGCAAGGGCTTAATGGAAGAATACTTCAGAAGACACTGCATCAGGAACTGGAACACAGTGTAATGAAAATTCTCCAAAGAAGTTTGGAAAACTTAGGGGAGAACTTTCCTCATGATCTGGAAAAATCCAAAGGGAATGGGGAAGAGAGGACGTGTACATATACATTGTGTGTGTTAGGGTATATGTGTGTGTGGGTGTATATGTGTATGGGGGTGTGTGTGTGTCTAAAACCCATGTCTCCCACTGTTGAAGGCACTGTTAATTGCAGACTCAGGTTCTTTATAATAGGCCAGCTCCAGGTGGTCTTTGCAACAGAATGTTCGGAATTAGGCAAAAAAATCACAAGACAGGCCTGTGTTATTGGAGTCTCCTGGAAAAGACAGATTACTACATTATTCAGAAGAAATAATCACACTTAATTAAACAATAAGTACAAAAGTGAAGCTTGTTACAGCAAAGCTACTTGCTACGTGAAGAGTATCACATAATGAGGCCATGTTGAAATTCAGACTAATTAGTAATCAGCGTGTTAACTTCTGTTGAATTTATGACGGCCTATCAACATAAAACTTTGGGCATATTTATAGACTCCATGAAAAAGTTAAGACTAATGTTAAAAATGTCTCTCAAGTACAAGCGGTTTAAAATTCCACATTAAACCAAATGGCCTTTTGAGATCATTTCATGTTTTGTGTCTAATTATTCAACCTCACCATTGACTATGTAGAGAGATTTATGAAAATATATATAACTTAAGTATCTATTGCACAGTGCTAAATATCCTAAACATATGTTGTTGTTTTGTTTTTGTTGTTGATTTTAACCCTGATACTAACCAAAACCAAACCAGTTACCATCAAGTCGATTCTGACTCATAGCGACCCTATAGGACAGAGTAGAACTGCCCCATAGGGTTTCTGAGGCTGTAATCTTTACATAAGCAGACTGCCACATCTTTCTTCCATGAAGCAGCTGGTAGGTTTGAACTGTCCACCTTTGGATTAGCAGCAAAGCACTTAACCACTGCATCACCAGAGCTCCTTTTGACCTTAGTAGTCCTGAAAGATAGGTGTTATTGACTTTTATTTTATAAACAAGGAAAAAAGGGCTCAGAGATGTTTTAATAATTTATTCAAGGCACATAGCTGGTAAAGAAAAGGGGCAGAATTTACCCTCAGCTGTGTCCCAACTTAGAGTGAACAGCCGTCTCAGTTTGCCTGGGACTGTCCCCATTGTATCCCTAAAAATCCTGCATTTTAGGAAACCCCTCAGTCCCAGGCAAACTGGGATGGCCAGGCACCCGTGTCGTAGTAGACCATAACCCTTTTAGTTTTATACTTGCCTTTTTCTCTTTCGGAATTTTCAAATGATGTAAAATAGAAGAAAGGTGTGCACAGGTAGTTCTGGCTATGCTCTCGAATTGTATAATGAGCTGACACCTTGGCCTAATTAAATATTAAAGAAACCAGTCTGCTAACCAAGGCCAGGAAGAAAAGCCTTCCCATCCTCACCCTTCTGGAAGGCGACAGGGAGCCTTCTCCTGTGTCTGAGACCTAATTCCACCCTATCACTTGAACTTAGTCAAATGTTAGCAAGTAATGTTAATTGTATGTTTTATCTTTAACGTATTCTTCAAACCCCAGCAGATTTTTCTTACTAATGTAATACAGCTGCTGCCTAGTTTAACTTACTTTTTAACCAGATATGCTAGCATATATTTGTTTCTCAAAAGTGAAAAATTCAGACAAACAAAAAAGTTAAGCACCTCAAAGAAGTCACGGATGGTTCAGAATTAGAACACACTGGGCATTCTCCTCTGCCTGCATGTCCTTTGTTGTTTTCTCCTAAAAGAGTTCCTGTTGGATTAAACCATAAGCCCCAGAATTGAGATTTCCACTTTGAATCAGGCATCTAGGGAATTGCCACCCGAAGCTCTAGGTTTCTTCCAGCCAGTGTCACTTGTCTGTGGGTCTGACAGTATCTCCTAAAACGTCAGAACAACTAGTTTTAAAATTATTTGCTGCCATTTGATTAGCTTGGGGGAGGAGAGAGTTTTCAACATTTTAGATACCAATGTATTTTCACACTTCGACGTGGTTTACATGTTATGAAATTGAAAAACTGGGATTTTCCTGGCTTGTTTGATTGAATTTGACCAAAGTGAGCTTTCAAAGCTGAAATTCTATAGGAACTTGAGAAACTATCTGTGAGGATTATTATATGCGAGTAAATAGATATCTTTTCTTTCCCATTGTCAGAGCCTCTTTAAAAAAATAAAAGATACTAACAGGTGCCATCCATCTCAATGATAAAGTTGCCACAGTCTCAGATTCTGAGTAATCATTTGAACAGCAGCTACTTTTCTTTGCCTTTGCTTCAAGGGATACGTTTTTATATCACGTATTCCAAGACACTCATTTTCAGAAGTTTGGCCGGTGTGAAAAAGGTATTTTGTTCTTAGTGTGATGGCGGAAGGGCTCTTCTTACTTCCTGGGCTTGTTTCCTTGTTTGCTCTGTTAAGTTCTTCTGTTCTTTTTTTATGCAGCTGAGTGGAGCCCTTAAAAACGGGCCGGTGCTTGTTTGTTGTTTTAAGTATGTCTCATGATGACTCACTTTCCATTAGGTTGAATTTGAAGATGGATCCCAGATAGCGATGAAGAGAGAGGACATCTACACCTTAGATGAAGAGTTGCCCAAGAGAGTGAAGGCTCGTTTCGTAAGTGCTGGCGAATGCCCCCCAAGGACCCTCCGTGTAAATGCCTCGTCTTCTCCCTGTGCTTCCCCAGTCCATCTGGAAACATACCCAGGCCTTTAGATGGTTCCGCTGAAAGCCAGTGCAACTCCCCATATGGAAACCTGCTGACCACGGTCCTCAAATTTGGCAAAAAAAACCAGGGAGCCTGGTGCACCTGCCTTGTTTTTTCTTTCTAATGCAGTCAGATGACTCTTGTTTGTGTAAAGTTTATTGTCATACAGAAAGTAGTTCTTGAATATCAATATGTGCACTCTGAGGAGCCCTGGTTGCACAGTGGCTAAAGCGCTCGGTTGCTACCAGAAGGTCGGCAGTTCGAACCCACCAGCCGCTTCAGAAGAGAAAGATGTGGTAGTCTGCTTCCATAAAGATTACAGCTTAGGAAACCCTGTGGGGCAGTTCCACTCTGTCCTCTAGGGTCGCTATGAATCAGAATCGACTTGATGGCAACGGGTTTGGTTTTATGTGCACTCTGCAAGGCGCTGGGGGCGTACAAAGGTACAATGAAACCGGTGAGAGTCAGAACTCAATGGGACTGCTTTATTTTTCTGGGTCTCGCAAGTTTTCCGCCTTTGACAGAGTGCAGTCTTACACTTTCGTTTTGCTCGTTTTATTGGAAAATATTTGAGTTTTCCTTCTCTTGACAGGTTCCCACCTTACACAGGTTCTGGCTTTCGCAGGTTTTACCGTACCATCAAGGCCTTTACAATCATGTTTGTAGAAGCAGCATTGAAAGAAAGCGTTCAGGACTAGATTAAAGGGGACAGCGTGAGTGGTGTCCTGTTACCTGTCACCTTATCATGCGTCTGAAGCCCACTGCTAACTGTGTCAGTTCAGAATTAAGCTAAGCTCTCACTTTCATAATAGAAGGGGAGCACAAGCCCAGCAATAGTGTGGGGTTACTGAAACAGCCTTTTTAAAATCAGAATATGATGAGTGTCTAGTCCTGTGTTGTTAGCTGCCATCGAGTGGGCTCCAGCTCCTGGCAGTCCACATCCAACAGAAGGGAACGCTGCCTGCTCCTGTGCCGTCTGCACGACCCTTGGGATATTTTGAGTCCATTGTTGGGGCTTCTCAAGTCCGTACACACATTAAAGATGGGTAAACATGAACTGATCATCAAAACTCAGATTGTTGAAAAACAGAATTCACAGTAACTTAGGTTTCATGTTACTGTATCATAGACTATTTAGTGGACCCTGAAGTGAAGTCACTTTTATTCATTTAGAGTTATTACATGGACTGCATCTGGGAAGTGTTGTTGTTGTTAGGTGCTGATGAGACGGTTCTGACCCATCACGACCCTGTGTACAGCAGAACAGAACACTGCCCAGTCCTGTGCCATCCTCACAGTCATTGCTGTGTTTGAGCACATTGTTGCAGCCAAATTCCAAAGGGATTTCTTTGGAATAAAGTTTAAAAAAAAATTTTCTGAATAAATGGCACCTTTAGTTTTCAGTACATGCTTATGATACACTTTTATGCAGTAATAGAGTTACCATGGACTATACTGGATAAAAAAAAAACCATGGATTTCCTTAATCATTCAGTTATACATTCAGTTCCTTTCCTATCAGGAGGGATCCTAAGAGCAGGTAGCTGTATCAGGTGTGCACTGATTTTCCTTCACAGCTGCATCCTTAAGAGGAAGGTCTTTCAAAGCGAAAGAGTCAAGAGAATAGTGATAGTAACAGTACTGCTACACAGCCCATCAGAAATGTAGCATGTAGGGAACCCACCTGACCAAAACTGGATTAGCTGCCGGCTGACACACCACAGAGGAAGAGGAAACCAAATATTCCTGTTGTCAAGACATGAGCTAACCCTGACAATGACCTAGGAAATCCGGATCACTGGTCAATGTTCTAAGATCTGGAAATCTCTCGAGAACAACTGTCCTTTTCAAGATACTAGAGATGGCTGCCTCCCATTGCATCTTCTTGCCTTCAAAGGGCCCACCCTCTCTCCGTCCCTTTTTTCCTTCCTATGTAGAGAATGGGGAGTGGGGTAGGTGACCCCCTGCAAGTCTCTTCCGGTCTTTGATTTTCTAATCCATACGGTTTAGCATCCTACCAGCTGGGTCTTAGAGAGTTCAAACACCATTTCTCAATGGCATTAGAAGACAACCCTTCCCTGCACTGCTCTGATCACTATCTCTTCTCTCTTTGTTCCACAATAGATTTGGCTCAGATATCTGGATGCCCTCACAGATGGCATTATCTGAGTTTTCTAATGGTCCATTTCTCTGAATAATCAACACCAACATTCAACTTCTTTTTATAATTCTTGGAGAAAATTTTTTAATAAAAAAGAGTAAAAATACATAAATCACATGCATACAGTCTGAATGCGATGTGTGATGTCATACAGCTGAGCCTAGTGGTAAGTCTCTTCAGGAACACAGGCTCACTGTCACTAAATCCGGTTGGCCACTTGGATTCTTACTAATCACAGACTTCCGTCTCCTGTTGTAGCAAACCTGCTTCGTCTTCAGGCTGGCCTGGTATCCCCTGGTCCTTGCTTGGCCTGTCTGTGATGCTGTTTTTTTTTTCCCAGTCAGTGAAACAAATCTAATTGGAAAACTCATTGGTGGAAGATATTTTGATTAGCGAAAAAAAAAAAAAAATCTTCTTGGGGGGTAGGCTGGCAGCCCTCCATGGGAGGCCTCCATGTATTAATGACTTCCGCTCACCCAGACACAAGCTGACGTGGAGAGACATTTTTTGAAAGAGTCAGCAGTCCACTTCAGCGATTGTGCTGGGTTCTTTTCTGCTAACTTCAGAAACGGCCCCATTACCTTTAATTGTCTCACAGAATCACCATAGCAACAGTGCATAATTAACTAGAGCCGTTGGTAAGCAGTTTTACGGCTGTATCTGAGAGGCCGGCTTTTGCCGTTCTGCACAGTGGCAACGCTTTCATAGATGTTTTATTTTCTCCTTTGATAACTTTAGCACTTATAAAAGTGAAAGATCACTCAGAGGAAGTTCTTTGCCAAGAATGATGGAAACACAAATATTTTCTCCCAATGCCAGAGGGAGCCCAACCCAGCCACCATCTCAGTTTTCTTCCCAAGTGAACCTAGAACAGCGTGGCAGGGCCTGGGGAGTGTGGAGGCAGCCTGTTGTTATCTTCTCATGAGCTGACCGGGAACGCGTGCAGCTTTACACTTGGGTCTACCCTTTAGTTTTCAAGCTTCTTTGAAGCTATTTCATTGTTTTTATCCTTTTCACAGTTGATTATGTGTTTTGAAGCCCTGAAGGCTGGACTCTGCCTCAGTCATCACCCAGGGAGATGGCCTCAGTGACACAGGGAGGTGCACTGTACGCTGGGGTCATGGGAAGTGAGCCACCTCAGTGAGAGCCAGTTGGGAGTCCATTTAGGAGGCAGACTAGTAGGGCGTTGTTAGTTGCTGTCAAGTCAGTTCTGACTCATGGCCACCCCATGTGTACAGAGTAGAATGCTCCATAGCGTTTTCAAGGTGGTGACATTTCAGAAGCAGATTGCCAGGCCTTTCTTCTGAGGTGCCTCTGGGTGGGCTTGAACTGCCAACCTTCCAGTTAGTAGTCGAGTGTGTAACCATTTGTGCCACCCAGGTGCTCCTAGTAGGACATTAGGAGGCAAAAATAGGGCTTTACTGTATGCTTTAAGGAGTCCTGGTGGCTCAACAGTTAAGCACTTGACTGCTAACCCAAAAGGTTGGCAGTTTGAACCCACTTGGTGGCTCCACCAGAGAAAAGACTTGGAGATCTGCTCCCATAAAAACTACAGCCTAGGAAACCCTATGGGGCAGTTCTACTCTGTCACGTGAGGTAGCTGTGAGTTGAAGTCAATTCAACATACCTAACAACAACATAGACTTTAAGGGGTCCTTGGGTGACACTGGGGGGTTGTCATGAGTCAGAGCCAACTCAAGGCTAACCGACAACAATAGCAATGTAGACTTTAGGGGGTCCTTGGGTGACACTGGGGGGTTGTCATGAGTCGGCGCCAACTCAAGGCCAACTGACAACAACAATGTAGACTTCAAGGGGTCCTTGGGTGACACGGTGGGGTTGTCATGAGTCGGCGCCAACTCAAGGCCAACCGACAACAACAACCATGTAGACTTTAAGGGGTCCTTGGGTGACACTGTGGGGTTGTCATGAGTTGGAGCCAACTCAAGGCGAACTGACAACAACAACAATGTAGACCTTAGGCTTTCCTTGAGATCACAGAACAACCACGCAGTCCTTCGCTGAGCAAACCCTAACTGGGCAGTGACTAAGTGCTGGGCACTTGGCCCGGTGTTGGGGACATAGCTATAAAATTAAGTATGCAGTCCCAGATTCCTCACCCTTAAGGAGCCCTGATGTGGAGAAGCTAAGCTGCCCCTTATCTTCACTGCCCTCATGGTATTGTGTTGAAGTGTAGAGTTCTGTAGGAACCCAAAAGAGGGGCCCCCAGTTTTGCCTGTGGCAGAGAGAAGATAGAATATCTTCCATGCAGAGGAAGAAGTGTGTCCAAAGACAGACAGATCTGAGGCCCTGTGCCAGCAAAGTGTAGCCAGTTCTGCAAATAATTCAGTCTAACAGAGTATGGGGTGCTTTGACGCAGCAAAGATTATGCCATTTCCCAGGTAGTGCAGATGGTTAACACACTTGGCAGCTAACCAAAAAATTGGTGGTTTGAGTCTACCCACAGGCTCCTAGGAGAAAGCCCTGGTGATCTACTTCTGAAAGATCACAACCATTGAAAACCCTATGGAGCACAGTTCTACTCTGACACACATGGGGACAACATCAGTTGGAGTTGACTCAGCAACTGGTGTGGATTGGCTTTTTTATGAAGGGCTAGCCTGAGGATCTTGGATGCCGTCTTGAAGGCAGTGAGGATTATTGAAAGATTGTTAGTAGGGCTGTGATATCACCAGACAGTTTTTAGGGAGCTTTTTTCTGGTGGTTTTGTGGAAAATAGATTGGGGTGCAGCAACTCTTGCCGGGGTTCAGGAGAAGAAGTATGAAGGCTGCACCCTGGCATCGGTAGGGATAAAGAAGAAAGGATCGGGGGCTTGGGGATACATACATGTGGGAGGGAGCCTGGGCAGGTGGGGACGAGGGGACATCTGCACTGACTTTTAGGTTTTTGACTAGTGTCCACTGGATGGATGGGGGATGGTAGTGCCATTTATGGGGCATAGGAGGAGGACATAGCAAGAACAGCAAAGGGGAAGGGAGACGTTGAGTGCAGTTTAGGATAGGTTGATGTGAAGTGCGTGTGGGACAAACACTCTGAGATGCCTGCTGGACAGTTGGACACACAGACTTGGAGAACAGGAGATCTGAACTGAAGTAGAGATGGGAGGGCCTTGGAGTAGATGCAGAAACTGAAGCCATGAGTGTGGACGTCAATGTCCGGGGCACAGACGAGGAGAGGAGAGGGCCAAATGCAAAACCCCAGAGGCGTCAGAGTGGAGCAGAGTTAGGAAGCGATCTCCTGAGAGATCAGAAGTGAGCAGCCAGAGAAGGGGAGGATTGGCGGGAGGAGGGACTTAGAGAAGTCTCAGAGAGGAGCGTTTCAAACAGTCATTAGGTAAGTAGTTAGGTGAGATCAGGATAGAAAGGGCCGTAAAAATCGGCACCCAGGCCCTCAACAAGACCAGTTTCTGGGAAATGGTGAAGGCGGAGGCCTGAGGTAAATAGGAATCTGGTAAATTAGAGATTACTGTTGACTAATTTGTCAAAAACTTGGTTGGACAGGAGCCATAGGGGAGATAGAGAGTGAGAGAGTCTTAGAAAAGACTTTAAACCTGGTTTTGTTTGGGGGCCCCTCCAGAGGTTGAGGATCCCAGAGAAAGTGGGGTAAACAGAGCCACAAGTCCAAGGAGATGGGGGGCGAGGGTGGCAGGGAGAGTCTGAAGCATCCAGGGTGAGCCTGTGGCCCGTCCCAGCCAACTGGACCAGGCCTCTGTTCACTCTCACAATGGTCAAATGCCGTGCCCTTCTGCAGTGTAACCACCAGCTGTTTTTAGTCTACAGCCTCTGATATGCGATTTGAGGACACATTTTATGGAGCGGACATAATCCAAGGGGAGAAAAAGAGACAAAGAGTGCTGAGCTCCAGATTTAAGAACGAATACGTGGATGACCCCGTATACCGCACTTTCCTGAAGAGCTCTTTCCAGAAGAAGTGCCAGAAGAGACAATAGTCCACATGCATTGCTGCAGGCTACGAGCTGGAGGAGGAGAGGTAGGGGGACGGCCTGGGGGCTGCGCTGTGTTTCACGAGGGTTGGGTGACAGGCTGTCCTGATGGTGGTAATCCAGGCTTCCAGATTTTGGTCACCAAAGTCATTAAATGTACATAGTATTGATCGGATACAATGACCCCAACACATCCTCCAGGCAAGCGTTCACTTACATGCAACTGTCTTCTGTGATCCCAAAGAATTTTTCTAAGAAATAATAGTGAATAACCTACCAGAAAATAAAAGCCACTGCCAGTGAGAAGGGGGTGCCCTGTGTGGTTTAGGGCCCCCCCAGTAAGGGAAACACATGGAGACTTTGCTCCCCCTACTCCAGCTAACAGGAGCGGCATTACCCAGGTGGGAGGGTGGTAATTTATATATTTTCCATAGTCAGGGAAGGACCCTCACTTGTTTAAAAAAAAAAAAAGGCAGTTTTTATAAAACATTTTTAAACCACAAATGGCATGTATGGTAATGAGATTTACCCATGTGCTATATGTATTTCCCTTGTACAGAACTTTTACATTTTTTTATATCCCTATTCCTTTTGACTGTCTGACGAGAACCGAGTTGCTGGCCTTTGAGAAATGTTCGGCTCTTGAGGAAGAATTCTTATGAATTGTATGGGGATTTTATATATTTAAAGAGGGAGATATGGGGCTGTTATTTTTAAACACTTTTTTTTTCATAATGCATATCCTGAATACATATTTATAAAAGATATGTTTCTTTCATTATGTGTTTGTAAAATTAGAGTTTACATAAATATGCTTTGATGGATAGTTTTAAACTAATGTAATATGATTTTTCCTTTTTAAAACAGCCTGAAAATGTACTTGTGTTTAAAAATAAAGATTTCCATTTTCTCCAGTCCTGCCTTCAGCCTTGGTCATTTGTCTGGATGTAAACCTATAGAAAAACAAGTTTCATTGGGGAGCTGCTATCAAGACAGACTGTTGTTGTTAGGTGCCGTTGAGTTGATTTTCTACTCATGGCGACCCCATGTGACAGAGTAGAGCTGCCCCATAGGGTTTTCTAGGTTGTGACAGAGTAGAGCTGCCCCATAGGGTTTTCTAGATTGTAATCTTTATGGAAGCAGATTGCCAGGCATGGAGCCGCTGGGTGGGTTCGAACTGCCAACCTTTCAGTTAGCAGCTGAATGCTTAACCATTGTGCCACCAGGGCTCCTTCAAGCCAGACTAGGCCCAGATTTTCAGACCCTCCTCCTGCTGCTGAGTTTTTCCCTGACTGTGGGCACACCACCAGACGTTTCTGTTAGTGTCACTTGGTAGGAGTACTTTGCCTGCCTTCAGGGCCAACTGAAGCGTCTTCCTCAGCTCCTCCTCCTAGGCCTTGAATAAATCTGAGAACCTGGATTCTGGAGCACTTTACACTCCAGGTTTCTGCCGTTAGTTGGTGTCGAGTAGGCTCCGACTCATAGCGACCTTATGTACAGCAGGACAAAACATTACCCGATCTGGTGCCATCTTCATGATCGTTGGGATGTTTGATCCATTGTTGTGGCTGTGGTGTCAGTCCATCTCAGGAAGGGCTTCCCTTGTTTTTGCTGACCCTCCACTTTACCAACTATGATGTCCTTTCTACGTCCCACTTATCATTTGAAGGGACTGTTGAGATCCTCTTCGAATCCCTTCCCTCAGGAGGACAGGCAGGAGAAGGAATCACCCAAGGTCCCACAGCCTTTAGTGACTGCTTCTGGTGACTGTGCATAACAAACAACCAGAGAACCTCAGTGTCCAGACACAAGAAGCATTTATTTTGCTCATGAGTCTGTCATTGGCTGGGTGGCTGTGCTGACCTTGGGTTGGGCTAGCTCACACACCTGCTCCACGTACCTCCTGCCCTTTGCTGGGCTCAGTGGGCTAGCCCAGGTATGTTCTTCTCATGTCAGTGGCAGAAGCCAAAGAGCAAGCAAGCCCAGCCTCACGTGCACATTTCCGTCCTTGGGGCCATGTTGGTTGGCATCTCATGGGCCAAAGCAAGTGCTGTGGCAAACCCCAGGGCCAGGGTTAAGCATGTGGGTGTGTCATCCCATTACTGGGGAGGAAGTGAAAGACTGAAACAGTAATGACAGAGCCACAGTTAAACTCCATTCTCTAGACAGCTGGTTGTGGGCTCATTTCCCGGAGTGCCTCATGGCTGAACCCTGAGCTGGGGAAGAGCCCACCTGCCTTATTTATACACAGAATGAGCATTTCACATTCTCCACCAGTACAGTCATCTATTTTAGCAAGGGATCAAGCTCAAATTTTCTATCTCCAGGTTTTGAATGGAATTGACCTGCTCACTCCACAAGATGCCAGGAAAGTAGGCCTGCGTAAGGCATTAAGAGGAATTAATCTAAATAGGATCATTCATTTGTACAAGTCTACTTGTCAGCAAGACTTCTGATTGGCTGCCACAGGGAGAAAATGTGCAGCCTCCTATGTGATCTCAAATACAGCTGTTTTTTATGGTCTCCCTTAACTAATGTGTCTATAACCAAGTACAGCTGTTGGTGGCCTGAGCAAAATAGCAGCCACAACCCCACTCTGGCTATTGAGAAAGGCACCTTTGTTTCATTGTATCTGCATAAAGGGGTTATTAGTTCTATGACCAGACACACCGTGAAAGTTTTTCACTTATTGTATGACACCTCAATTATAATTTTAATTTCTTTGCATTATACTGTGTTTTTCGTGTGTATTTGTACCATGAAATCAGTTGAAGTCCTTCTAGTATTTAAAAGAAACATTGCTTAGCTGTGACAATTCTAATGTAATTCTAATTGCAAACCCTTTCTCTGGAGGTTAGAGGATTAGTAAAAACTGCTTGGCACATATCATGACATTTTCGTTCTTTTATGTGTGCCTGAAATGAGGAAAATGTGATCCTTGTCAGTCTGCTTTTATTAAGGGACCTATTTTTTTAGTTCAACTACAGAGAAGTTGAAGCATCCACTAAAGTACCACATGATTTCTGAAAACATGAGTTGCTGCTGGGTTATGGTATATGAAGATGTGAAGACACAATACAAGAATGGTGTCCCTGGGTGGTGCACATGGTTCACACACTCAGCTGCTAACTGGAAGGTTGGAGGTTCGAGTCCACCCAGAGGTGCCTCGGAAGAAAGGACTGGTGATCTACCTCCCAAAACTGAAAACTATGGATCACAGTTCTACTCTGATGGATGACAGTTCTACTCTGACACATCTGGAGTTGCCATCAGTAGGAATCGACGGCAACTGGCTTTTTAATAGAAATGAATGGGTCTGTTGCTTGTCCCTGTGCCTGTCAGATACGGGGCAAGCCGCTGGTGTGTATGTTACTACAAATGTCCTGGAGGTCTTATGAATAATCGTTGGAGTACTATCTGCTGCAAGATAACATTGGGCTTTATTTCTGCCTGTAAGTAAAAGGGATCTGAAATGGAACAGTCTTCATTTCAGATATAAATCAGGCCCATAAACGTGAAGCTAACCAGAGATCCTGCGGCATTTTCATTATATGAAGTAATTGGTTAGTTGCAAGACTCCGTTGTGCCGTGAACCCTCCTGAGAGTTGCGATGTGCGGTCATCGGGAGAGTTCCGTGTTCTCTCACCCAGCATGCTGAGGAGGCATACAGCCCTGACCCGTGACAGGAACGATTTCCAGCCTCTGAGGAAGCCGGAACTCTCCAGCAAATGGGAGGCCACACGGAAACCCAGAGCTCTGTCCTCAGAAGGTGCTGCTACCTTGAGTAAAAGGACCCTCAAGGGCAGCTAGTGTTAATGACAGTAACCGTGCACTGAGCATCTGTTGTGCACACCCAGCCTTGTAGGCTCCTTAGTGGCATTTCTCTTATTAACCTCCTTCAAGAAGTTGGCAAAATAAGTGTTATTTCTCTCTTTTATGGAGGGAGAGTGTTATGGATTGAATTGTGTCTACCCAAAAGTTATATTGAAGCCCTAACTCCTGCACCTGGAACTATGACCCTGTTTGGAAATAGGGGTTTTCTTTTATTGTGTTAACGGGTCATCCTGGAGTAGGATGGGTCCTACACCTAATCCCACCTCAGTGGTGTCTTATAAAAAGAGCAAACAGACACACAGAATAGACACACCCAGGTGAAAGAAAGATGCCATATGAGGAGCCACCTACAAGCCAAGGAATGCCCAGAGCTACCAACAAGGAGAGACCCCACCCCGCCCCGAGCCAGTGCCCTGATTTGGGTATCTAGCCTCCAAAACTGAGACAATACATTTCTGTTCTTTAAAGGCATCCATTTGGTGGTGGGTTTGTTACAGCATCTCTAAGGGTTGCCACGAGTCAGAATCGAATTGACGGCGATGGCTGTGGCTTTTTTTCTTTTTTGGTTTAGGTAACTAAGAAAGAGACACTAAGGCTCAGAGAGGTTAAGGAACTTGCCTAGAATTACACAACTTTCTCAACCTAAGAAGAAAAGGAGGATCTTAAATCTGACCAAAGACATTGGATAGGTGAGTCCTGAAGCTCCAAAGAAAGGTTAGCACTAGAGGTATAAATGTGGAAGGCAATACCTTTATTGGAAGATGTTAGAAAAATACATGAGAGGTACATTGGAGAAAAGGTAAAACTGTAGGGACAGAAAACAGAGCAGCAATTGCCAGAGGCTGGAGGTAGGGGGAGGCGATTGGCAACAAACAGCTATGAGGGAACTTTTTGTTCTTGATTGTGATCAAAATGTGGGAAGATTTATAGAGCTACACACTAAAATGAGTGGATTTTACTATATGTAAATTATATCTAAATTACCATGACTTTGAAAAGAGCAAACCAGGGGGTGGAGGGGAGATCACTGAGAGAGAATACGACACATAAGAGCAGTGGGCAGAGATGAGAACCCTAGGGAACAGCTAAGTTGTTAAATAGCTCATGTTTAACAGGTAGAAAAAGAGGAGCCTATGAGTGGGGGATGAGAAGGGCAGAGAGGTGGGAAAACAGGATGCTGTGATGTCACGGATGTCAAGGGAGAAGTATGTCAAAAAGGAGGAGTGGTCCACAGATAAAATACTGCAGAGTCCAAGGAAGATCATGTAACCGGTGATTAGGAGGCCAATAGTGATCGTGGTGAGTGCATTTGAAGTGGTTTCAGGTGAGAAATCTGCTGTCATTCAAATTTGTGTTCCCTTGTGGGTAATGAGTTTGTCTCTAGCTGCTTTCAAGGTTTTCCCTTTGTCTTTAATTTTCAAAAGTTTGATGATGATGTGTCTTGATTTTGATTTATTTGTTGTTTGATTTATCCTGATTGGCGTTTGCTCAACTACACGAATGTAGGTTTATGTCTTTCACCAAATTTGAGAATTTTTCAGTCATTATCTCTTTGAATCTATTTTTTAACCCCGCACTCTTCTTTCCTTCTGGGACTTCAGTAACATGAATATTAGATCTTTTGTTGTCCCACAAGTCCCTGAGGATCTGTTCATTTTTTAAAAGTCGATATTTTTCATCTATCTTTAAGCTCACTGATTCTGTCCTCTGTCATCTGCAATCTACTATTGAGCCCATTGAGTGACGGTTTTTTAAAAAATTTTCCTTATTATATTTTTTAGTTTCATAATTGCCATTAGATTCTTTTTCATATCTTCTGTTTCTTTGCTGAGATTTTCTGTTTTTTTCATTTGTTTCAAGAGTGTTCATAATGACTCAGTGAAACTTTTTTTTTAAATTGTGGTAAAAATATGTATAACAAAACATTTGCCAGTTCAACCATTTTCACATATACAATTCAGTGATATTGATCATGTCCATCATGTTGTGCAACTATTACCACTATCCTTTTGCCAATTCTCCCACCACCATTAACAGAACTCAGTACCCCCGCAAGCAATGACCTCCGCTTCCCCTCACCACCCCTGGTAGCTACTAATAAGCTTTGATCTCTATACATTTGCCTACTTCATATAAAAAGGATCATAATACTTTGTCCTTTTGTGACTGACTTATTTTCAGTGAAACTTTTTTTGCTGAAATTGGCTGATTTTATTCTTTTTTGTGTGCTTTAGGTGAAAGTTTACAGAGCAAATTAGTTTGTCATTCAACAATTTTGTAACATTGGTTGCAATCCCCTTGATGTGTCAACACTCTCCCCTTCTCTACCATTCATTCCATTTTCCTGTCCCTTCCTGACTTCTTTGCTTTTGGGCAGATGTTGCCCATTTAGTCTCTTTTACATGATTGAGCTAAGAAGCATGTTCCTCACGTGTGTTAATTGTTTTATAGGCCTATGTAATCTTTGGCTGAAGGGTGAACTTCCGGAGTGGCTTTAGTTCTGAGTAAAAAGGGTATCTGGGGACCATAGTATCAGGGTTCCTCCAGTCTGTGTCAGACCAGCAAGTCTGGACTTTTTTTGTGAATTTGAATTTTGTTCTACATTTTTCTCCCTCTATTGTGATCTGTGTCAGAACAGTCAGTGGTGGTAGTCAAGCACCATCTAGTTGTTCTGGGATCAGGCTGGTGGAGGCTGTGGTACTTGGGGTCCATTAGTCTGTTGGACTAACATTTTCCACGTGTCTTTGGTTTTCTTCATTCTCCTTTGCTCTGGACAGGATGGGACTAATAGATGTATCTAGTGGTCCTTTTCCAGTGATCGGTCTTTCCTGATGATGTGTCCAAAGTAAGCAAGAAAAAGTCTTGCCATCCTCATTTCTAAGGAACATTTTGGTTCTATTTCTTCAAAGACTGATTTGTTCATTCTTTTGGCAGTATATATGAAATTACTTTTATAAAATTCTAAAAATAGTGAATTCACATAAAAGACATCTAGCCTCAAAGGTTTCAGATAAGGGATGAGGACCAGTATTCTTCTTTGTTGTTGTTGAGAATATGCACAGTAAAATAAACACCAATTCCACCATTTCTACATGTACAGTTCACTGACATTACAGTCTTCGAGTTGTGCAACCATTCTTATCCTCCTTTTCTGAGTTGTTCCTTCCCCATTAACATAAACTCAGGAACATGTATGCTTATTTTACACCCAACTACTCACCCCCTGGTGGTGCAGTGGTTAAAGCGACCTACTGCTAACCGAAAAGGTCGACGGTTCAAAACCACCAGTGGTTCCTCAGGAGAAAAATGTGGCAATCTGCTTCCGTAGAGATTTACAGCCTTGGAAAACCCTATGGGGTCGCTGTGAGTCAGAATCGACTCAGTGGCAGTGGGTTTGGTTTTTACTCACTCCCTACGATCCCGGGGTGGTGCAAACGGTTTGTGCTCAACTACTAACCTAAAGGTTGGTGGTTCAAACCCACCCAGCAGTGCCACAGAAGAAAGACCTGGTGATCTGCTTCTGTAAACATTGCAGCCAAGAAAATCCTATGGAGCAGTTCTACTCTGTAGCATATGGGAACACTATAAGTCAGAATCGACTTGGCAGCAATGGGTTTGGTTTTTTTGGTTACTTACTGCCTAATACACAGGACCTTATCTATCTCCAGAACCCCTGCACATAACAGACCCTCTGTGAGCTGGTTGAATGTCAGTACTCACTTGGTTGAATGCTACTCAGCCAGACTTATGCTCTTCCTGGGCTAGGGACTGATGACATTTGTCTTAGCTGCCAGCACTGGATTAGCATCACCAAGCTTGAGAGTGTTGTACAGCTGACCAGGGGCAGAGACTCTACCAACTGAGGAGGGAAATGGTGTCATTGGGTCATTGCATTGCCTGCCCATGGAAAGAACCAGGTGTCACCAGAAGGTGGGAAGGCTCCTCTGTCTTCCAAGGCCAACTCATGCTACCTAGACAGGCTGCTTCTGGCTTCCCTGACCTTCTAAAGAACAGTTTCTTCCCCTAGGCTACAAAAAGGCACAGGTATGGGCCACCTGGGCAGGAGAAACATTTCTTGTTTGACCTGAAACAGAGACATTTGGACTCCCGTGGAGGGGCTGTCTATAAGCCTGGAAACAGAGATGTCTGCTTAGACTGTCGATGCCCTGCCTGGAGGCTGTGAGGCCACCCAGTGTGTGACTGCCTTGTGATGTGATTATGAAGCTATTTATTTCACGTTCCTCCCCACCCCACCCCCCAGCCCCCCGCAAAAAAATCAAAGGCCATGTTGAGAAAAAGGGCCCCATAATCTTTTCTGTGTATTTGGGGAACAAAGGAAATGGCTGTTGATAATTATAATAAAAAGATGGCTGTTCATAAATTTGCACCCTTTGTTGCCATTTATAGAAGAAGCCTTGTGTTGCAAGCTCATTAGTAGCTGAACTTTATTTTGTAAAAGGAAATGGAGTCAAGAGAGATTATGTTTCATCTTTAATATGGTTGTTCAACAACAATGCCATTATCCCGAGTTTCAGATGAATTTAATTGAACCCTAATGAACAAAATTAGTTGTTTTATGCAATTAGAAACCCATTTAAATGGGTTAGAAAAAGAATAGGATGTAAACATGGTTGACTTGATTTTCCTCCAGACCTACTCTCTAGACTACTCTGCCCCTAGATTTTCTCTCCCCACTGAATAAGAGACTAATAGTTTTAGAATTTAAGAAGACATTTTACTTGCTAGACCCTTCTCCTTCCCAACCCCCAGTCTATAAAAAATACCTGGGACCTCCAAGAAGGTGGGGGGCAAAGGGAACTGGCCTGGAACCAGTCTCAGAGAACTAAGGTAGAAACGTTCTTCAGTCCATTGAGGCCAAGCCTCCTGCACATCTGACCTCCTTGGCCCTCCTGAGAGGAGAAGGTGGGTAATAAGCAGCACCTAACAAAAGGAAGGAAACCCTGGTGGTGTAGTGGTTAAGTGCTATGGCTGCTAACCAAAAGGTTGGCAGTTCGAATCCACCTGGCACTCCTTGGAAACTCTATGGGGCAATTCTGCTCTGTCCTATAGGGTCTCTATGAGTTGGAATTGACTCGACGGCAATGGATTTGATTTTTTTTTTTTTTTTTTTAACGAAAGGAGAGGTGGGTTTTGCAGTCATGCAGATATGGGTCCAGACCTTCCCTCTACCACTTAATAACTTTATGATTTGGGATCATCTATTGACATTTGAACCTCGGTTTCTTCATTGGTGTGATGGGAAAAATAATATCTACTTCTTCAGGCTAGCAGCGAGTATTCAACAAAAGAATGTATATAAAGTATTTGGCATATTGCCCAGCTCAAAAAGTGGGAACTGCTACTGTTTATATTATCGTTATTGGTGTTTTTCTTAGTTTGTTTGTGCTGCTGTAACAGAAATACCACAAATGGGTGGCTTTAATGAACAGAAATTTATTTTGTCACAATTTAGGAGTCTAGAAGTCCAAATTCAGGGCACTGGCTCTAGGGGAAGGCTATCCCTGTCCTCTCTGGGGGGAAAATCGTTGTCTTAGCTTATTTAGCGCCAGAGTTCCTCGGTTCCTTGGAGATCTCCACGTGGCATCTGTCTTTCTCCCACTGATGCTTACTGGTCTCTATGCCTAATCTGCTCCTTTTATATCTCAAAAGCGATTAGGTTTAAGACACACCCTACTGTCATGACCTCATTAACATAACAAAGTAAACCTGATTCCCCAGTGGGATTACATCCACAGGTATAGAAGTTAGGATTCCAACACATATTTTGTGGGACATAATTCAATCCATAACACCATTCATCATCATCATTCTTGCAACTTCTTGGACTCTTGACATGTAGGTCAGGTAATGTAAGCTGCTGTTTCTGGGCAACAGTAAGACTTCTCAAGTATTGCCCTAAGCACTCAACTGGAGGAAAGGGATGAGGTGAGAAGGTCAATTGGGTTAGGAGGCTGTGGGGTGGGGATGCTCTTCCAGGGGAGAGGCACAGGAGCTGGCAAAGCTTGATATGGGGCAAGGGTATGGTCATGTGAAGCTCCTGCAGAGGGCCACATAAAATCCTCATCAGCTCCCTCATCTGTGACATGAGACAATTAGAGAGACCATCCCTCTGGACTTTCCAGCCCTGAAGCGATTATGATGCTGTGACTACTGCCGACTCCCCTGCCTAATGGACCACATTCCAATGAGCCAGCCCTTGCCAAGAAAGCCATCTGACTTGCATCAGAATTACTGAAGCTTCCTGCCGTGTGTTCCCTATCATCATGTTGACTCAGTCCTCTGGAATGTGGCTTCCTGAGCCACAGCAGAGGTGAGAATGAGGACCAGTGCGACTTGGCACAGCCTTAATCAACGTTGCCTTCCATGCGCAGCACAGCATGGGCTGAGGTGAGACAAAGGAAAATCAAAGGAAAGAATTATTCATGTTCCCCCAGGTCACATCAGCCTAAAGATTCAAATGGATTCTCAGTGAAAATAAAAAAGCAGTATTATTTTCGTTTTAACTACAAGATGCTATTGTAATATGTCCAGTCTCCTGTCAAATGCTCCCCAGTTATTTCTGAGAGTTCTCAAGGGGCATCTCAGACGTGCTTGTAAATAAATCCTCTTGGCTTCCACATCGTGACCACCAGCTGAGGGCCAGGGCCTATCTTCTGCACCCTGTTGGTAATGCTGAAGCTACTCCACATCATGCCCAGAAACCAGTGTGGATGGTGCCACTGTCGTAATGCCTATGAGGCAGTGATGTGCTGCCGCCGCTGTTAAAATCGGAGGTAGTGTTAGCGGAGATCGATGCCCCCTGAAGTTACCTTGTGCCAGCCCTACCCTTCTCATCCCACCCTTGTGTCTCTCTGTGGCTGTGCTTATTCCAAAGTAATGTAACTTCATGTTCTTAACCTCCAAGGAGACTCTTTTTGTGCACACTGCCTTTTTGGGTTTTGTTTCTTTTATGAGGAATTGGGGCACCATAGGGCCAAATGTTGGAGGCCCTTTAGCCTCTAATGGCTAACCTGGAGTCAGCTTCCCACTCTAGGCCACTGCTGGGCTAGGGAGTTGGGGTCTTGTGTTATCAGCAAGATGACTTATGTAGAAGGAACTCTTTAGAAGAGGGCTCTGGAAGTGGTAGGTGCCCTGGGCTATGTCTGTCTGGTCCACTAGGTGAGGACATCACACCCTACTCAGAGTCATCCTTCCCCTCCAATGGCTGTTTACAGATTTATGCACCTGACTCCTTTTCGTTGTGGTTGTTTTTAGTTGACTCTGACTCATGGTGACCTTATATATAGCAGAACAAAATGTTGCCAGATCCTTTGCCATCTTTATGATAGTTGGTATATTTGAGCCCATTGTTGCGTCTATTGTGTCGGTCCATTTCGCTGAGCATTTCCTTTGTTTTCGCTGACTGTCCACTTTATCAACCATGATTTTCTTTCCTAGTGATTGGTCTTTCGTGATGACATGTCCAGAGTAAGCAAGCTGAAGTCTTGCTATCCTTGCTTCCGAGGGGCATCATGGTTGTATTTTGAAATTCTAAGACTGGCTTGTATGTAGGTTCTCCATCTCCCTTGCTAAGAGATTCATGGAGGTCTCTCCCATTGATCTTCCAAATTAGGCTCCATCTTCTCTTACTCTCAGTGGTCAATAAAAAGCTGAGACTGTTGTTAATACAGCTCTCTCTTTTTCCCTATCATCCTCTGTCCTTCTTTGGCTCAGGGACCTTCAGGTTCTAGAAAACAGACATGCTCCACTGTGCAAGACAGGACATTCATAATACACTCCTGCATTTAGGTGCCAAGATGCTGCTTCTCCAACCTAAAGGTATGTGGATTTTATATTTGCCAGCTAGGAGGCCACCTGAGAGCTGGGATAAAATTTCTGGGGCTGCCAATTGGAGTCAGAGCTCTTTATTATTCTTTGCCTCTGGCTCCTTAGAGAGCTAAATTCTACAAGAGGTCCCAAGTTATCAGAGAGGAAGTTTTTCAATTTAATTTCTTCAGGAAGTTGAATTTCTGAAGTCCGAGAAGCTGAAATGGAGCAGTGGAGGGAGCTGGCAAGGGAGTTTCTATCATGTAAGTGGGCAAAGCCAGGTAATGAGGACAGAAGGTAGGTCCTCAGAGGAGCATAGAATGGATGAAGGAGCAGAAGGAATGAAACTATCAGCTTACTGTGATGGGCTGGGATGGCTACTATCTGGATCGCAGAATTGTTACATTCTGGGAATTTCCATTTGATTATCCATGCCACAAAGCCTGGGGGACTCCTCCGGACCATTTCCAGGCCCCTTTTGCAGTGGTTCTTAATCAGGCTACATGCCAGTATCAGCCAGGGAGCTATTTAAAAATAACAGATTCCTGGCCCACATGCCAGACCTTATAAATCAGAATCTGTTGGAGCTGGGGCCCAGGAATCTTATGGCTGTTTAAACCACCCCAGATGGTCCTGATGCAGTCATGGGCCAATCTGGACACTATGTGAAAAATGGATCCAGTCGCATTGGGTTGAAGGCCATTCTCTGTGAATTGTAAAAACAGAAATATTTCCTCTTGGAAAAAGCCTGGAGCAAAGAAAAAGCACTAGCTTTGGTATTTCAAGATGTGGGTTTGAGTCTTGTCTCTACCACTAAGCTAGACTACTCTAGGTAAGTCATTTAACTGCTTTGAGCTGCACTTTCCTCATTTGTAAAATGGGGATAGTAACACCCCTGTCTACTTCACAGAGTTGTGTCAAGAACCAAAGAGGATAGTTATGTGGAAATGAGTAGAGAACTGAAAAAACAGTATTAAAATATATGATATAAAGCTCTATGGAGAGTAATGCTATTTATACTCCATTGATTAATCGACAATGAATTCTATAAATCAAATAATCCCTTGTGAACGCCTCCTATGATTCTGGCCCATGTACAAAAAGTACACAAGGGAGACAAGTTCATTTACACTCTTTACACTTCTTTGGTTTCACCACCAAGAAGGCTGGACTCCCAGGTGAAGATGGGAGATTGAATACATCTGGCCCTACCCTAAAGCTTAGGAAATTTACAGTAAAATAATTTTTTTAATGGTATAAAAACATAAAGAGAATGGGAAAGAAGACAACATTTTAAAAATGGAAGGTAGAAATCCAAGGGATAGTGAAAGATTTGGTAGACTTGAGGAAGCTGAGTCCTAAGCTAGCAGTGGGGAAAGCCAAGAAGTAATGCAAACTGCCTACACAGACCCTTTTTCTCCCAAGGCTCAGTAATTGGTGATTTCATGTACATCTTGAAGTGGAGATGAAAGTAGGGCTGAAAAATAGAAAAAAATGTTGAAGGATTATTTGAGGAAAAATTAAAAAAACAATGCAACTGACGCACCAAAATCCTGCAAAGTCTCAGGAATTGCTAAATCCACATACAACTTGAAGTGATGGTGAAGAGAGAACTGAAAATAGGATAATTGTTGGAAGTTTATTTAAGGAGAATTTTGTCCAATTCCTTCAATCAGAATGTACTGATCCTCTTCCACCCTGGAGTTGATTAGAAGTTTGGTTTCTGGAAAGCATAAGACAGAGAACTTTGGGCTAGGAGACAATAAGCACAACTGAAATCAGGAACCACTTTGGAAAAAGGAGATTAAATGAAAATTCACAAACTAACTGAGACTCTCGGCCTTCTTCTTTCACTTATTTCCCAGAATTCTGGCAACCAGCTTTATATTCTACAGGTAGGGGAGTGTACTCTAACCAGCCCAAGAGAAAATACCTTAAGATTCTCAAATCAGAGATTTTCCCAACAAAATGTCCCAGTTTACCCAACAGGAAAAGCCCAGAGTTACCAATACCTTCCCTTGTGCACTGAGCCTCCAAATTAGTTTTTAGTGACCATCACCAGATATTTGAAGACAGCATCTAATATGAAAGGCAGAGACAAAACCAAAATGAACAAAACAAGAAAACTCAACTTGAAGAAAACTGAACCAACATAGAGAGAGGGAAACTTCTAGGAAAAAAAACAAAAACTACCATTAATAGCCTCAGGAAAATAAGAGAAGAAATTGCATTCATGGAACAGGAACAGGATGCTACAAAAAAGGAATACTGATTGCACCAAAAAAATAGTTCTAGAAAATTGGTAGAAAGTTAAGTAAATCTCTAAAAAGTAGAGCAAAACAAAAGATAAAAGGAATAAGTAACAAGAAGATAGCAAACCAGTCTAGGAGATTAAACATCTAAGTAATAGGAGTTCCAGAAAGAGAAAACAGAGGTGAAGAAATTACTAGTGAAATGATTCAAAAACATTTCCAAAAATTTTTGGACAGGAATATTGAATTGTAAAGATCCACTAAAATAACCAGCACTCAGTGATGAAAAGAGAACTACCAAAAGTCATCATTTGGAAAGTTCAGAATCGTAGGTACAAAAACCAAAACACTCCTACAAGCTTCCAGGTTTTCTTCCCCTCATTGCTATAAAAATATATATAACACAACATTTGCCAATTCAACATTTTTCAGCTGTACAATTTAGTGATACCAATTATATTAATTATGTTGTGCAACGACCACCCATAAGCTTCCAGGTTTTATAAAAAGAATCAAGTATTAGAATGGCACAAAAATTCTTAACAGCAATAATGGAATCTAGAAGACAAAGGAGTAAAGAACAAAATGTATTTCCAACCTTGAAATCTATATCCAGCTGTCTTAGGCTGGGTTCTCTAGAGAAGCAAAACCAGTGAAGCGTATATATGTGTGTGTGTGTGTGTGTGTGTGTGTGTGTGTATATAAAGAGATTTATCTCAAGGAAATGGCTCATGTGGTTGTGAAATGGGTCAGGTGTCAGTCTGGAGGCTTCTCCTGACTAAAGTGATTGCAGGGGCTGATGAACCCAAATCAGCAGGTCAGACAACAGGCTACTGGCCCACAGGGCTGCGGAAGCTGGCAAATCAGGTCAGATGGTAAGCTGCTGGTTCACAGGACTGTGGAAGCTGGTGAATCCCAGAATCGGCAGGTCAGATGGCAGGCTGCTGGCTCAAGTCTCAAGAACCGGAGGTCAGATGATGACAAGCTGGATGCAGGATCCGGAGCAGAGAGCTTTGCCAGAACATCTCTATGTATTGAGTGCAGGCCACAACCCCAAGGTAACTTCCTTTTCAATTGATTGTCTGCTTACATGAAATCACAAAATAGAGGATGACTACGTTATTACATAACTGCCAAATGCCATCATTACATAACTGCCAAACCACTGATAATCATGGCCTAGCCAAGTTGACACATAACATTAACCATCACACCAGCCAAACTATCAATTTAGCATAAGAGAGGAAGATATTTTTCAGACTTGTAAAGATTTTACCTCTTATATGCCCTTTGTCAAGAAGTTAGGGAGAATACGCTCTACCAAAACAACAGAGTAAACCAAAAAAGAGAAAGTCATGGTTTGCTAGTTATTTTTTGTTTGCCCCTTCAGATCCATCCCCTGTTCTTTGTGCCCCAGGAGACTGATATCTGCAGGTTACATCACCTGGGCTTCCTTGCTGACTGATTTACACCTGGATTTGGCCAATGGAGATGTTGGCAGATGATCAGCAGGAAGAAACTGAGATTGTAATATATATTCCCCATGCTCCTTCCCTACTGGACTTCAGTTTGGCAGAGGCTGTATTCTACCTAAGACCGTGACTCCCAGTGGGTGACCCCTCTCCCATGGCTACAGTTCTTACCAGGTTCAGATAACTGCTCCCTTCTTTTGCTGTTATGGCTTTCTGCTGCTCCTGTGTGCAGTCCTAGAGATTAACCAGTCTAGACTTGAACGGGTCAAAGGGCTCTCTGAGAGATTTCACCAAAAAGGTGAATACTATAGAATACTTACTGTGGTTGAAGGTATTAAGCTGAGAGGTACACAACTGGAGGGAAGACTTGGAGTTGAATTAATGATAACATAAAAAGCAAGCAAATGGAAAAACAAATAATACAAATATTAAATTCAGGAAAAACAAAAAGTCTTACTGGAAAGGAAAAGAAACCATAGGATACCACATGGCTCAGCTATAGCGCTCATATAGTCATAATAATGTAACTGAATACTGTATTGGTCTATCCAGAATTACCATATGACTTACTGAGAACAGAGGGAGACAGGAAGTTTGTTACTGAGAGCTAGTGATTTTGGTGGTGGTGAATGAGAATTGCATCCTCATCTTTCACAGTGCGAAGTCAGTAGGTAATTCCTAAAATGGAAAACCAGAGAAATAGCACTATCAGCAAGTTATTTAAAGTAATACCAAAAGAATCAACTAAAAGATGAGAAAATGATTACCTTTGGAGAAAGGGAAATAGTGAGGTGAAGAATTGCTGGTTTTTTTATTTTTTATTTTTATTTTAAAAAGACATGTAGAACTATTATTTCCTTAGGCGACTATCAGGTGTACATTTGATAAAAATAAAACCTATTTTTCTTTAAAAAGTGGGAAAGCAATTAACTTTTCTAATTCTTCCTTATTTTTCTCACCTCAAATACTAAAACTCTATAACCCCCCAAGCCACCTTCTAGAACCCAAGACAAAAAGGTCCAGGAGCAAGGAGGTGTAGAGGATGGGATTGGTTTGTACGTGGTACGTCCTGTTGAAGGGCTGTGTTTTGTTTCATCGTATACGGGGCCATCAGGAGTTAGGGGCTGACTCGATGGCGGCTAACAACAACAACAAAAGGCCCAGCAGTGAAAGAGAAGAGCCGCAGATAGAACTTGCACCCAGCGAAGCACAAAAATGGAAATGATCAGAGGATCCAGCAGAGCAGGCTGAACCATCCTGGACATCAAGAGAGAACCTTAGAGGAAGGAGTCCTGGAATTGAACAGAAAGCCAAGTTCCTTTAGCTGGACCTCAAATCTGCTACCAAACTCCTGGCAGCTCAAAACCAAAACTGGAGCATGAACTGTTATATAATTCTCATGATCAGAGAGAATTATGGAAAGGTCCTCAAGGGAGGAAGAAGAGCTTTCCTTAGCAGCAAATTCTCAAAGAAATATCTCATGTGGAGCTTTTTATAGGAGACCTTCAGGGATGTAGATGACAATGCCCTCAATAATGTTCCTACAGCAAGTGTAGGCCCAAGTTTCCTGTGGCTTCCTTTGATCAAAGCCCAAGGCAGAAGGCTTCGTGGCGTTAACTTAAGAGTTAGGCCCGTATGTGTGGCGTGTTCAGAGAAGTGCCCAAGGATGTCTGGGATGGAGTTGACTGAGTATCAAAAGTCAGAAGAATATGTTCAAAACACCTGAGAAGCATGGAGACTGGTGTGAACGGCAGAATGAAACAGATATTGGAAGCAGGTTTAAAGTCAGAAAAGTAAAGCAGGAAAGTGAGAGGGGTGTTCTGTGAGTGTGAGAATCACCAGACTGTCTCATGGCTGCCAGGAGAGGAACTGACCCGAGGTCCATGCAGAAAAAGCACTGCTTCTCCAGGGACAAGAAAATCCACAGTTGCCTTGGAACCAACTTCTGAAGGCTCTTACCTGCTGTCTTGGGAATGAGGTCCAAGGCTTTCTGGGCCTGATGACTAAGCATGAATGACTTTGTTGTGCCCTGTGTACCCTGTCAGTGTATTTTTATACCCAGAGCATTCTAACCTTGGCAGAAAAGTCATTATGCCTGTGATATGCTTGCATTTCGAAGGGGAACATGAGAAAACAGAGAGCTGCCTGAATTTATTGACTCTGAAAATGCTGTGGAAGCTAAGAAGAGGGCAAATTTTATCTCAGTTTGGAGATTGGAGAGGCTGGAGGAGGTGGCTTTTGGATTTAAGCTTCAATGATGGGGAGGATGTCGACAGGTATGCCACTGGTGGCAATATATCAGGCAAGGACTTGGACAGGAAAGATAGCAGGAGGGGAGTGGTCAGGTGTAGCCAGAGTTCAGGTGCTTAAAGTAAGTGGGGAGAAATGAAGATTGGAAGCAAGACCAGGATGTGCTCTGGAGGGTCTTGAATGCCAGACCAGCAAAGCAACAGGGCACCCAGGGGCTACACCAGCTCTTGCGGGCAGTGGGAGGGCTGCAGGTCCCAAGGTGGGGTGGTGGTGGTGGTATATGTGTGCTAGGAATGTTAACTTCCCTCTCCTGTCCATTTCTAATGTCCAGACCAGCCAGACTCTAATCTCCTTAGCAACTGCTAACATGATTTGGGCTCATTCTCTAGGCCAGGCATGTGCTGGACCCCTTTCATTTCCTATCTCCAGTCTAATGAAATTGGTGCTATTTTATAAGATTATAACAAGTGAAGACTGATAAAAGTTGGGCATTTTCTCAAGGCCCACAGCAGGTAGTGGTAGTAGTAGGATCATAACTCGGGTCAGATGCCCGATGTTTCTTCCATTAACCCAGTCCTTCTATAGCTTTCTTGATTCCAGGAGGTAGTGCAGAGCAGATGCTCAAAAGATTGCTCTTGGCCCCCTTGACTGCAGCTAACACCCCTGGAGAAGGATGCTAGGAAGACTAGGTTGGTTCAGGCAAAAAGGGCCACTTCCTGTGGAGACAGGCTGGGGCTCAGTTTTTGGAGGTAGAAGCTACTTATGTCTCCCAAACTGCTTTCCTGCCCCCTCCTGAGCTCAGGAAACTCACTCAGGACCCCTTGAAGCTCTGCTGTTAAGGAGAGAGCCCCAAAGGGCAGATGGGGGGCTGCCTGCCTCCCAGTGGGTCTGTGGGAAGGGCTCCTAGCCTTGCTCTTGGCTTCCAGAAACCCAGTTGGAGCAGGGGTAGGCCTCGCCAGTGCCATTTAGCTCTTGTGAATGACTGCTCTTGGGGGCCGTGACCTCTTCTGCTCTCAGCTGGTGCAGGCTGAGGGTTCTGGAACTGCCAAGATTGTCTCTCAGCTGAGACTTGAGCCATGATATGTTCTGCTTTCATCCCTGCGTCAGAGGGGGGTAGAAGGTAGCAATGTGGACTCCTCATGATAATTCCTACTCTCTGCAGGAAGCCTGGCCACAGGGTCAGCCTTACCAGTCAGGGAGCAGATAATTAGGCAGGCTTTCTCCCCCACCTCCTATTATGGTGTCTGAGATTTCACTGCTCAAGACTATATGCTTTCTGTCTTTCAGAATGCCCTATTGGAATGCAAATGCCCAGGTAAAGACTGTATTTTAAGTACTTATTCCCTGACTTCTCAGCTAGGAATATTTGAGTGTGATAATTATGGGGAACCTAGAAGACATTTGTGGGGCTGGGACAGGAGTTGAGTCATTAGCAGCACTAAGAGGGGAAGAGGGACATTGATTAGAGGATTTTGAGACACTAAGAAAAGATCTAGATAACCATGTCGGTAAGGACAGGCTCTAAAGTTTAAGTAAAACAAAATAGATTCATTTGGACAAAAAAAAAAAAAACCCAAGCCAGGGATAGGTAGGGCATTCATTCATTCATCCATTTACCCATCCACCCATCCCATCGATCTACCCCATCCCATCGATCCATCCATCCATCCATCCATCCATCCATCCATCCATCCTTCAAACCTATATTAAGTGCTGCTTTGTGCCAGCTACGGTTCCAGGGTGCTGGAGGAGTTACTTAGGTGATTTAGACATGACCCGTTCCCTCAAGGAATGTCTAGTCTGATGGGAGAGGGGAAAAGTAGAGTAGAGATAAGATATGTGTAAAAATGACCTCCAAACAAGATAGTAAGTGTTAAGACTCATAAGAAAGGGAAAGATAAAACAGTGCTGAGAGAGTTCATGGAGGAGGTGGCATCCAAGCTTGAGTCTTGAAGAACAGGTAAGATCCCAACACATGGAACTAGAAGACAGGCATCTGGACCTAGAATGGCTGTTAGTAAAAGAAAGAAGACAGAAAATTGCAGGATTACTTGAGGGCTGGGAAGCAGCCTGTGCACTTCACAGAGCTTGTGAAGGCGAGGTTGGGAGATAAATCTGAAAGGGCCCATCCTTGACTGACAAGCCTTGAGGCTTTGGCTCAGGATGGATTCTGTTCCCAGGAGGGCAGCTGCTTTGCTGTTATGCCTTGGTAAGCATAGGAGGGCTAGTGATGGTGGGCAAGGCTTTGGGAGACCTCAGAGTTCAATGGAGAGGGAGGAGGAAGGGTGACTTGGAATCAGACAGACCTGAATATGATTCCCAGCCTATCTTGTTACTTCCTGAGAAATTAGGGCAAGTGATTTGGCTTTTCTATGACTTCTCTTTTTTCATCTCTAAAAATCTGATTGTTTCCTAAAGGAAAGCATTTAACATAATTAGACCTAAAATTTTTTCACTCACATTTGGAAGCATGGCCCTATGGTACTCTCCAAAAATTTTTTTTTAGCCCTTATAAGTTCTGGAGGGGGCAAAACAACATTTGTTTCAATTCTCCTGTCCCCTGCCTGGATGGGTAAGGAATCCATCCATCCACTCACCCACCAGCTTCTGATTGGTAGAAGCTGAGTGTGGGGGAAGTGACATGACAGTAGAGGACCAAAGGATTCTTACCTACCATGCTCTGGATCTTGAACACAGAGCAGAGGTCCAGTCTTAGAGAGGAGATGAGGCCTGAGTGGGGGCAGCCCCACACTGAGGACTGGCTCCAGATGACTTGTCTGTAAGAAGCAGGCAGTCAAGATCCCAGGGGTTAAGAGGGGGCTTTTCATTGTTTATAACAGTAAAAATTGGAAACAACCTAAATATCCAATAAGAGCAGGTTTATTAAATTATGAAAGGAGTATGTTCTGAAATACTTTGAGACCATGATTTTGATCTCTATTGCCCCTCTGTCAGTTTGTCACACTGTGGTGGCTTGCACGTTGCTGTGATGCTGGAAGCTATGCCAACAGTATTTCAAAGGTCATCCATGGTGGACAGGTTTCAGCAGAGCTTCCAGACTATGACAGACTAGGAAGAAAGGCCTGGTA
>NW_004443961.1:6576348-6584953 GCF_000243295.1 Trichechus manatus latirostris
ATATTAAGTGCTGCTTTGTGCCAGCTACGGTTCCAGGGTGCTGGAGGAGTTACTTAGGTGATTTAGACATGACCCGTTCCCTCAAGGAATGTCTAGTCTGATGGGAGAGGGGAAAAGTAGAGTAGAGATAAGATATGTGTAAAAATGACCTCCAAACAAGATAGTAAGTGTTAAGACTCATAAGAAAGGGAAAGATAAAACAGTGCTGAGAGAGTTCATGGAGGAGGTGGCATCCAAGCTTGAGTCTTGAAGAACAGGTAAGATCCCAACACATGGAACTAGAAGACAGGCATCTGGACCTAGAATGGCTGTTAGTAAAAGAAAGAAGACAGAAAATTGCAGGATTACTTGAGGGCTGGGAAGCAGCCTGTGCACTTCACAGAGCTTGTGAAGGCGAGGTTGGGAGATAAATCTGAAAGGGCCCATCCTTGACTGACAAGCCTTGAGGCTTTGGCTCAGGATGGATTCTGTTCCCAGGAGGGCAGCTGCTTTGCTGTTATGCCTTGGTAAGCATAGGAGGGCTAGTGATGGTGGGCAAGGCTTTGGGAGACCTCAGAGTTCAATGGAGAGGGAGGAGGAAGGGTGACTTGGAATCAGACAGACCTGAATATGATTCCCAGCCTATCTTGTTACTTCCTGAGAAATTAGGGCAAGTGATTTGGCTTTTCTATGACTTCTCTTTTTTCATCTCTAAAAATCTGATTGTTTCCTAAAGGAAAGCATTTAACATAATTAGACCTAAAATTTTTTCACTCACATTTGGAAGCATGGCCCTATGGTACTCTCCAAAAATTTTTTTTTAGCCCTTATAAGTTCTGGAGGGGGCAAAACAACATTTGTTTCAATTCTCCTGTCCCCTGCCTGGATGGGTAAGGAATCCATCCATCCACTCACCCACCAGCTTCTGATTGGTAGAAGCTGAGTGTGGGGGAAGTGACATGACAGTAGAGGACCAAAGGATTCTTACCTACCATGCTCTGGATCTTGAACACAGAGCAGAGGTCCAGTCTTAGAGAGGAGATGAGGCCTGAGTGGGGGCAGCCCCACACTGAGGACTGGCTCCAGATGACTTGTCTGTAAGAAGCAGGCAGTCAAGATCCCAGGGGTTAAGAGGGGGCTTTTCATTGTTTATAACAGTAAAAATTGGAAACAACCTAAATATCCAATAAGAGCAGGTTTATTAAATTATGAAAGGAGTATGTTCTGAAATACTTTGAGACCATGATTTTGATCTCTATTGCCCCTCTGTCAGTTTGTCACACTGTGGTGGCTTGCACGTTGCTGTGATGCTGGAAGCTATGCCAACAGTATTTCAAAGGTCATCCATGGTGGACAGGTTTCAGCAGAGCTTCCAGACTATGACAGACTAGGAAGAAAGGCCTGGTAGTCTACTTGGAAAAATTAGCCATTGAAAACCCTATGGATCACAACATAGTATTGTTTGATATAGTGCTGGAAGATGAACCCCCTAGATTGGAAAGCACTTAAAATACACAGTATCCACAGCAGATGGACTCAAACATACCAACAAGCACGGGGATGGTACAGGACCAGGCAATGTTTCATTCTATTATACATAAGGTTATGATGAGTCGAGCCGATGCAATGGTAACTAACAACAAAAATGGTTTTGATCTAAGTACATTCATTGTAGTGATTTTTGTCATAATATATTCAGTGAAAAAGTAGATTTTAAGGCAGCATGGATCGTCTGAGCCCATTACAAATACAGTAAAACCTGCAAACGTCAGAACCTGTTTAAGGGCGGAAACCTGTCAGAGAAGGAAAACTCAAATATTTTCCACTAAAAGGAGCAATAGAAAAGTGGTAAGGCTGCACCCTGTCAAAGGTGGAAAGCTTGTGAGACCCGGAAAAACAAGGCAGTCCTGTCAAGTTCTGGCTCTCCCACGTTTCACTGTATCTGTATGTTCCTTTCTGTTACAATTGATAAATATCCATTATCCTGGCAAAGGCCTGTCACTCTACTTGTGTTCAAGATCCTATTCATTCTACCTTCTCTAGGGTATGGGAGTTCTCTCCTCTTCCCAGCACAATCATTTTCCCCCTCCTCTGCATTATTGCCATCATCTTAACAACATACGGTAATATGACCCATCCAAAAACCTAGAATAAAATGTAAAATCTTTTCCAACCTCACTGCCTTGGGCTGGGTTCTCTAGAGAGGCAAAACCAGTAAAGCATATAAATATATATAGACAGAAATTTCTATCAAGGAAATGGCTCACTCTGGTTGTAAAGATTGGAACGTCCCAAGTCAGTGGGTCAGGCTAGAGGCTTCTCCTGATTGACATAGCTGCAGGAGTTGGTGAACCCAAGATCGACAGGTCAGAGAGCAGGGCTCTTGCTCACAAGCTGCGAAGATCGACGAATCCCAAGATCGGCAGGCAAGACCACAGGTAAGCTGCTAGCTCAAGTCCCAAGAACCGGAGGTCAGATGAACGGGAGGCAGTTGCAGCATCCAGCGCAAGCAAAAAGCCCCCAAGCCTTGCCAGAAGGTCCGCTTATATTCGATGCAGGCCACACACCCCAGGAAACTCCCTTTCAACTAATTGGCTATTCACAGCAGATCCCATCATGGAGGTGATCACATTATATCAGATCTCATCATGGAAGTGGTCATAACATCATACAACTGCCGAACTACATCGTAACTGTCAAACCACTGAGAATTGCGGCCCAGCCAAGGTGACACACAACCTTAACCATCACACCCACATCTGCCAGTTACTGTGTCGTCTCTGTTCCTTTTATTGCAAGACTTTTTGAACGTGTTATTTTTATCTGCCTCTGCATCCACCCCCTCTTCCTATTCTCTCTTCAACTCACTCCAACCAGGTTTTTGTTTCCACTGCTCCACCCTAAATGCCCTTGTCAAGTCTTCAATCCAGATCTGGCCCTACATTATAAATCAAATGGTCAGTGTCCAGCCCTCCTCTTACTTAACCTTTCAGCAGCATTTGTTACAGCTGGTCACACCCTCCTGCTTAGTGCACTTCCTTTATTCGGCCTCTAGAACATCAGCCTCTCCTGGTTTTCCTCTTCCCTCTCTGGTTATTCTTTCTTAGATGAGTTTGCTCGATTCTTCTCATTTTTCTTCAGTTTTAATGTTGCTATGCTCCGGGACTCAGTCCCTGGAATTTTCTTCTTCCCTGGGTGGTACAAGTGGTTTATCCTCAACTACTTAAAGGTTGATGATTTGAACCTACCCAGTGGCACTGTGGAAGAAAGACCTGGCAATTTGCTTCTGTAAAGATTACAGCTAAGAAGATCCTATGGAATACTTCTAGTCTGTAAGACATGGGGTCACCATGAGTCAGAATCTACTCAGCTGCAATGGGTTTGGTTTGGTTTAGTTTGGTTATACTCTCTATAGGTGATCTCATCCAGGACCATAGTTTTAAATACCGTCTAGACACTGAAATTGCCAAAACTACATCTCCAGTCTCAACACATCTCTGCTTGGATGCTTAATAGGTATCTCAAACTTAAGTTCCCAAACAGAACTTTTGGTTTTCCTCCCAACCTGCCCTCCCCATGCGCCACATCTCATGAAGGAAACCTCTGTCCACTTCAGTCATCTTGTCTCCTCTATTTCACTCACATCCCACTGCTAATGCATCAGCAAATCCTGCTGGTGCTGTGATCTGCTCTAACTGCCAACAATGCCTTAAAATGTTTTCCTGATCCGATGACTTCTGATCTGACTCCACAGCTCTCAGCTGAGTCTAAGCTTCCATTATCTCTTTCTAGTTCTACCTGGTCTCACTGTCTCCTCTCTTGCTTTCTCTGCATAACATCCATCCATCCATCCATCCATCCATCCATCCATCCATCCATCCATCCATCGTTGTTGTTGTTAGGTGCAGTCGAGTTGGCGCTAACTCATAGCGACCCTATGTACAACAAAATAAGCTTCTTTGCTGTTCCTTGAGCATGCCCAGAACATGCCTGCCTTAGGATGCTTTGCATTTGCTCTTCCCCCTGCTGGAAAGTGTCTTCTCTCAGATCCCTGTATAGCTTGTTCCCTCACTTTTGGCCACTCTCAAGTATTTCCTAATCAAAGAGGTATTTTCTGACTTCTCGTCATAAAATAATACCCCCCTTTATTCGACTTGACGGCAGCGGGTTTGGTTTTGGTTTGCTTTCTGTCTCTCGTCATGACCCATTATGTATGGTGTAGGTTGTGCACTGCCCAACTCCAGCGGATGTCATTCACGTTGACTGCATGTGGTCGCCCCCCTGGAGTTCTGCTGTGCACAACCTGTGTAGCTGTATGTGGTAGACCTGCTAACAGACATTATAGTATAAATTTATTCATTTATTTATTTCCTGACCCTCTCAGTAGAATGTAAACTCCTCAAGGATGGGGATGTTGGATACTACAGCATGTAGAACAATACCTGGAACATAGCGGATGCCCAAAAATTATTTGATGAATGAATAAATATGTGCTTGGTGTACGTGCATGGCTATGTGGATGTATTGAGGAAAAAGTCTAAAAAGAAACATAGCAAATGTTGATAATGATTATATCTGAGCAATGGAATTATTTGTGATTTTTCACTGTTGACTTTATCCTTTCCTTAGGGTATGAGTATTTTAATAAAAAGAATATATTATTTTTGCAAACACGTAAGTATTCTGGAATCAGATAAACCTGAGATTGAATTCTGGCTCTATTCTTTAGTTGTCATGTGACCTTGGGCAAATCACCATCTTGGTGGCTCTTTAAAATGGATATATTATCTACTTTATTGGGCTGTTGTGAAGATTAAATAAGATATTTATGTCAAAGCTCGGTATAGTGCCTACCTTAGAGTAAGGCTGTGGTAAATAGTACTCTCTCTCCTCCTTTTAAATATTATTATTATTTGGGGGAGGGAGGTTATTGAGATGTTAACAAAACCCCTTAAACCTTAAGGGGTGAACTGGTCTATGCTTAAAACTTGATATGCTTCAAGGTGGTGCAAGAGAATTGCTGGACTGGACCAGCCATGAAACAGGGCAGGTCGGTACAATTCACATCTCGATGAAGACCCACAATCAGTAGAATTTCAAGTCTTTTAAGACTTCTAGAACCCTTTACATTTTCTTGTGGATTACAGACTGAGTGGGCAGGAGGAGGAAGGAAGGACCCTGTCTTCTATTCTTCACAGAGCCTGGGAATAGAGGCAACTCAAAGAATGACTGAGGCAGCTGGGTGCAAACCGAACTGGATCCCTAGGGTCTGATGGAAGAAAGGAAGGCTGCAAGGGAGCATACCACAGCCCAATGTCCCTACTCTGGGGGTACAGGAGAATTTCCTCATCTTGGCCCAGAGACTTGGGAGGCACTGGAATGGGGCAAAGTTCCAATCTCAAATTGCCGTCCTTCAACTCGGGCAGCAGAGAGCAGATTTGTTACTCATAGTTTTATGGTGATATTTATCTTGGTCGGAGTTCATGCTCATGTCCATCACACAGACGCACTTCATAGATCACCTGCTGGTTTCCAGAGAGCCCACCAGGGACTGTTTCAGCTAGCTGGCTCAGATGTTAACCCTGGTAATGTTGTTGTTAGGTGCCATGAGTTGGTTCGGACTTGTAGTGATCCTCTGTACAACAGAATGAAGTGCTGCCCGGTCCCGTGCCATCCTCACAATTGTTGCTATGTTTGAGCCCGTTGTTGCATCCACTGTGGATTGATATAGTGGTTACAACCCTGGTAATACTTATCGCCTAAATCCTGCTGGACAATGAATAAGGAAGACTGAAGAAGAATTGATGACTTTGGATTATTCTTCAAAGACTATTAAATATACCATGGACTACCAGAAGAAAGGACAAATCTGTCTTGGAAGAACTACATCCAGAGTGATCCTTAGACGTGAGAATGGCAAGGCTTCGTCTCACGTACTTTGAACATGTTATCAGGAGGGACCAGTCCCTGGACAAGGACATCATGCTTAGTAAAGTGGAGGGTCAGTGAAAGAGAGGAAGACCATCAATGAGATGGATTGACACAGTGGCTGCAATGATGGACTCAAGCATAGCAATGATTGTGAGGATGGCACAGGACCAGGAAGTGTTTCGTTCTATTGTATATAGGGTCACTGTGAGTCGGAAGTGGCTCACGGCACCTAACAACAACAAATCCTGCTACTTTTCCCGCCATGGGAAACTTAGTTATGTTAATTTTGAGTAAAACTTGAAGGTCTCGCTTCCTCTCTCTCTTGTTTAAAACTGGAAGGAGCTTGAAGCAGGCAGCTTCCTTCCCCCTGCTCTCTGGCTCACCCTCACTCCTATAAGATTTCCAGAGTTAAAGACACATTCCAAGCAGAAAACTTCCCAAGCCCTCAAATGTGGAGGAGGACAAAGATTGCCAGTGGCCACAAGTCCTTAAGTGACCAAGTGGCTCCAAATCTAAAAGGTGCTTCCCAAACCTTGAACCCGGAATGCCTCTTCCTAGGTATCAATAAAGGCAGAGAAAGAAGCTCTGTCTCCAGATCACCCTGAGGCACTTCTAGAGATCCTGTCCCTTAGTCTTTTAAATGCTCTTCCAGAGGAAAAAGTGGAGGGCAAGTAAAGGAATCTCTCTGTTCTTTATCTCCAGGCTGGGTGTACCAGAAATGCCCACCATGGTGTCTGTCATATCCTTAGCTTCTGAAAGAAACTGCACTATCCTAGGACCATGTGTCTTAGTTGCCTAGTGCTGCGATAATAAGATACACCCAGGTTGGTGGCTATAAAGAACGGGACTTTATTTTCTCAGTTTTGGAGGCTAGAAGTCCAAATCAGGGTATCAGCTATGGGGGAGAGGTCTTCTTTGTTGGTATCTAGGAGTCCTTTGGCATTCCTTGCTGTTCGTTGGCATTCCTTGGTGTTCCTTGGTGTCTGTCTTCCCCGTGTATGTGTCTCTGTGTCTATTCTGCTCTTTTTATAAGACTTTTATAAGACTCAGAAGTGGTAAGGTTTAGAACCTACTCTACTGTCATGTACCCTAAATAACATAACAAAAGGAAACCTGTTTTCAATTAGGGTCACATTCACAGATGCAGTGGTTATGACTTCACCATAATTTTTTGGGGGACATAATTCCATTCCATAACCTGTCATTAATGCTCCCACTGCAGCTACAACTGATTGGACCAAGAGTAGGGACCTGACCCCAAGGGTAGTTAAAACTATTGGCTGATCAGTGGCCCATGAAGTGGTGTAGTGCAAGAAACTCTGCTCCAACAGAAAGGAATAGGGCCAGATATTTGCTCTTGGGAATTTGAAATGGAGAGTCTTAAGCTGAAAGCGTGCATCTCAAGACCCAAAAGGGGTCATTACCCAGTGGAAGTTTGGATAAACCAAAAATATGAGAAAGCAAAAGGCACAATATGGAGAAGATATACATATTTAGGATGTTGAAGCAGTTACTGCGTCTTTGGAAGAGGAGAGTACACAGAAACAAAGATTGCTACTGAGGATCAGCTGTCCTCAGTGAAACTGTTGGTGGGTGTCATAGTTTGGTACTCACAACTTTGAGCATCTCAGTAAGTTGACTTGCAGTAGAGAGACTGAAGCTATTTTGCCAGTTCTTTTTTTCTGCAGTATATAAGAAGAGGGGATGTCAGTGTCCCCCTCCCCACCCTCACCCCACCCCCCAACCTGGGGCTCAATCTTCCAGCAAAAATCCCTGGCACATTCTTAGTGTTCAGAATGAGTCTTGGCAGTCTTTCTATTCTCTGAAAACTTTGGCCATCCATAGAGCTATTTTCCATTAGGTTCCTTTGAGGCTCACGTGAAGATGACATTAGAGATTGTTTCCGTTTTCTTTATGTTTGGCTCCAGGAGCACATTTAGTCTATGTTGAGCCACAGCCTGTACAATTACACAGACACATTGTCCTACCCTCTTATAGTCCCACATTCCTCCAGGATGAAGCCCCGGTTGACTTACAGCCCCACGAAGCACATTTTACAATTGGTAATAGAGGCCCCAGGGATTGTGTGTGAAAGGCTGCAGAAGAGATCAAATCTCCTCAGACACTTTGCTTTGTATTGCATCTTGCTTTTTGCCTTAGCTTCTCTAGGTTTTGTCTTTAATTATGTCTATAGAATAACCCTAGAAGTTGCAACCAAGGGAGAGATCAAGAGGATAATTACCAAACCAAACCTGTTGCCGAGTCAATTCCGACTCATAGTGACCCTGTAGGACAGAGTAGAACTGCGCTATTGAGTTTCCAAGGAGCGCCTGGCAGATTCTAACTGCTGACCCTTTGGTTAGCAGCCAAAGCACTTAACCACTATGCCACCAGGGTTTCCAAGAGGATAATTGGAGATCATTTTATTACATGGAAGAGGCATAGCACTAAGAGAAGATAAAAAGATTGTAGGATTCCCTCCAGTTTAAAGGTTTTCGGGGATAGACATCATAAAAACAATTGAAATCCTTTAAAAGGCAAAGAAATGCAAAATTTAGTTAATTGATGTGGCAGCTTGGATAGAGGTGGCCCATTTACCTGAAGAGATAAAAGAATTGGGAAATAGTCTCTGTCATAGACACATGGAAATCCCTGTATCCCATCAGTCTGGTGGCAAAAATTCCCACAGCATCCC
>NW_004443961.1:6585401-6589269 GCF_000243295.1 Trichechus manatus latirostris
TGGATTTAACACACATAGAATTTCTCTCCCTCTTGAAACTCCACTAAGACTATAGCAAAGGGATTTTTCTTTTCCTTTTAAAGACAGAAACCCATAAGGATGGGGAGAATAGGCAGGAGACAATGGCAATAAATTTGGAATCTGAAAAGCAGATGGATGATGAATGTTAACTTACTTAGCAGATGCAAGAAACCTGAATCTTAAAGTCTGAAGTGGAGAAAGCCAAGAATATTCTAATCTAAACTCCAGAACCTTTATAAGGCTCAGAACAGAAACTAGGGATAAAGATGGGGGGTGTTGTCGTCGTTGGGTGCCGTTGAGTCAATTCTGACTCATAGCGACTCCATGTGACAGAGCAGAACTGCCCCATAGGGTTTTCTTGACTGTGATCTTTATGGGAGCAGGGCTTTCTTCCTCAGAGCCACTGGGTGGGATTGAACCACCAACCTTTCAGTTAGCAGCTGAGCGCTTAACCATTGTGCCACCAACCTCCTTAAGATAGAGTGTAGTGGCCTCAATAGGTGGATAGGTTAATACAAGCAGTTAGATCCTGTCATGGATTGAATTATATCCCCGAAAAATGTGTGTATCAATTTGGCTAGGCCATGATTCCCAGTATTGTGTGGTTGTCCTCCATTTTGTGATTGTAATTTTACATTCAAGAGGATTAGGGTGGGATTGTAACACCCTTACTAAGGTCACATCCCTGATCCAATGTAAAGGGGGTTTCCGTGGTGTGTGGCCTGCACCAGCTTTCATCTTACAAGAGATGAAAGGGAAGAAAGCAAAGAGTTGGGGACCTCATACCACCAAGAAAGCAGTGCCAGGAGCAGAGCATGTTCTTTGGACCTGGGGTCCCTGCGCAGAGAAGCTCCTAGTCCAGGGGAAGATTGATGAGAAGGCCGACAGAGACAGAAAGCCTTCCTCTGGAGCTGACGCCCTGAATTTGGACTTCTAGCCTACTAGACTGTGAGAAAATAAATTTCTCTTTGTTAAAGCCATTCACTTGTGATATTTCTGTTATAGCAGCACTAGATGATTAAGGCAGATCGCTAGATCTCATTTCCCCACGCAGCCCTGTAGGTGAATGCTCTCCCCAACCCAGGCAGAGTATATGTGGAAGTATCTTCTCTGAACAGAGTAACACAGAGCTGTCTGAACTAGAGAAAACCAAGCCACAGGGGACAGTATGAGCATTGTACTGAAGAAAAAAGAGTACGTGAACGTATGCGTGTGATAGCCTGTTAACATCCCCCCAGTCTTCTTTGTCCATTCAGGTCCAAGAACCACTGATAGTGGTTAAGCCTTTATCCCTCAGGCAGGAGGTTGGAAGGGTATACTCCGGGAAATCTGACCAGCCCAAGAGGAAACACCTAGAGATAGTGGCATCAGGGATTCCCAGTTAACTGGCCCAGCCAGACCACCCAACGTGAAGCTTAAAGTCCACAAACCCTGCCCACGCTCAGGACTTCTAATGAGGTTTTTACTTACTCACTTTAAAATAAGAGCAGACAAACTGGTTTCACCAGACAGCTGAGAAAAGGCTCTAATACGAAAGACAGGCACCGAGACAAACAGAAACCAGCGAACTGGAGAAAGCAGAGACTACACAGGAGATGGAAACTTACAAAAATCACTAATATTTAAACAATCAGAGAGATAAGAGAAGATATTACACTCATGAAACAAGAACAAGGTAGGACAAAAAAAGGAAGATTCAGGGAACAAAAAAGAGCTCTTGGAAATGAAAACTAAGAGCTCAAAATGAAAGAAATCAAAAGAAGAGTTGGGAAATAAATGTGAAGAATCCCCCAGATAATAAGCAAGACAATAGAGATGAGAAATAGAAGAAAAAAGAAAAACAATAGGGGACTAGTTTTAGGACAACCAACATCCAAATAATGGAAGTTCTAGGAGGAGAGAAACAGGGTGGGGTGGGGGGCAGGATAGAGGGAGATGAGTTAATCATCAAATAAATAATCAAGAATATTTCCCAGATCTATAGAACAGGAGTTTCTGGATTAAAGAAGCCCATGTAGTACTCAGCACAATGGATGAAAATCCACACTGAGGCATAGCATTATGGGATATACCAGAATTGTGGGGATAATAAGAAGGTCTTATAAGCTCCCAGGGGGAGAAAAATTCAAAAAGTTTCAAGAATTAATCATCAGAATGGGATGAAACGTTGCAGCAGCTATAATGGAAACTAAGAGACAACTGAACAATGACTTCAAAATTTGGAGGGAAAAGAATTTCCAACTTAGAATTTTCTACCCAGCCAAACCATAATTCAATGTGAGGGTAGAAAGGAGACATTCTGGGCACAGATATATCAAAACATTTGCTCCCATGAAGTCATTCTCAGGAAGCTACTGGAGGAATGTACCTCATCAAAACAAGGGAGTAAATACCTTATCAGGGAACAACTAGTAGTTCTGGGTTCCGATAGTCTGGTTTTCTTTTAGGGTGAGAGGATGGTCACTCAGTTCTACATTAGAATGTTGGGCTTTTGAGAATGACTGGGATTTAAAAAGACTGAGATCATTCTAAACTATTCTATTATATATAAATTATATATGGATAATAAATCTAGAAATCTAGCTCAGGGGAGAGATGGAAGGAATCTCCAGGATGATGATCAGGAAGACAGCTGAGCCCTGGGAAGGCGGTTAGTCTACTCAAGAAGTAGACAGCTGAGGGTCATCCTCATCATGTCTTTGGCCATTGTGTACCCTCTTTTTAAACCAGCTAAGCTACTTGAGGATGTGCTCCAACAAAATAGGAATGTAGACCAGGAAAGAGGAAGACATGAGATCCAAGAAATAGGCAGTCCTACTCAAGAGAAAACCCCCCCACCAAAAAAAAAAAAAAAACCCACTGCCAGCGAGTCGATTCTGACTCATAGCAACCCTACAGGGTCTCCAAGGCTGTAAATCTTTACGGAAGCAGACTGCCAATCTTTCTCCCGCAGAGCAGCTGATGGGTTCAAACTGCAGACCTTTTGGTCAGCAGTGGAATGCTTAACCACTGTGCCACCAGGACTGCTACTCAAGACAAGACAAAGGGAATTTCTGGAGTCACAGGGTGACAGTATACGGCAGTAGTAGACCAGCCCAGTCAGAAGGAGAATGAAATTCTCCAGGCAGGAGGTCTCCGTGGGAAAAAATGGCAATGTTATTTCCTGACATGATAACATTTATGGAATATTCTACTGAGAGACCACAGGAAAGCATGGGAAGAATTGCCATATTTTTACACAAATAAAGCGTGTTCTACTTTTGTTTACCAGCTGTACTCCCCTCCCCCAGGTATTTTTGTAAATACATTATGCTTATTCTTTACAGCAATATGTCAATTTTTTAACATGTTGCTGTAAAAAAAATCAGCATAGCATAGTTGCAAAAACATTTTAAAAAATACAGTAGCAATGTGTACCAGACCAAATCAAATACCCACAAAATACCCTGAATAAATTTTAAAAATAAAGCAATTGTTAACTCAAGAAAAACAAAAAATAAGAAAAATAATCCAACCAAAAGGCCCTACACTGCTTAGCTTTGTATAGCATTTACATAGACAAGTAATGGGACCTCTGAGATTGGTTTAATCAAAGATCTTGATATAACTACAGTGAGACAATGGGCTGCAGAAGGTGACATGAGAAAGTTAAATCCTCATCTCTGTTATTGTAGATCAGGAGACAGTGGTTCAAACTGAGCAAACAAAAGTTAGCAGCCTAGCCATATAATTTCAAAATATACCAAAAACCAAAAAAAAAAAAAAAAACCAAATCCATTGCTGTTGATTCTGACTCAGAGCGACCCTATAGGACAGAGTAGAACGGACCCATAGGGTTTCCAACGAG
>NW_004443961.1:6590195-6596972 GCF_000243295.1 Trichechus manatus latirostris
AAAAAAAACCATTGCTATGGAGTCGATTCCGACTTATAGCGACCCTATAGGACAGAGTGGACTCCCCCATAGGGCTTCCAAAGCTGCAATCTTTACAGCAGCAGACTGCCACATCTTTCTCCCAGAGAGTGGCTGGTGGGTTCAAACCACCAATCTTTTGGTTATCAGCTGAGCACTTAACCACTATGCCACCAGGGCTCCTTAGTTTAACCAAAGGTCCCTAAAAATGATGATCAGATTGTTGGAATTATATATATAAAATAATAGTTTGTAAGCTGAATTTAAAAGCTCAAGGGAGCAGAATTCAATTAACATGAATGAATTGAATATTATTTTTAAAAACCAAAGTAACTTCTGAATTTCCTGTTCTGTGCAAACAGCCATCCTTGAATACATCAACCCCCCTCGTATTGTCAAATTAAAAAGCCCATGCTAAATGCTGGAAGCAAGGAGCTGGCTGGGGACGCATGGCTGGCTCTGCTCTTGAAAAGAAAGGAACGTCTTCAGCTGTGGGCTTTCGTGAGCACACCCAGCTGTGTGCTGAAGGGGAGGACTAGGGTGCTCACTGCAGCATCTCAACTACCTGGGAAGCCGGATTCTTCCAAGTGGTTCTGGATCAAGGCGTCTGCAGAGCCAACAGGATGTGCCATTTGCTGGGGAAGCTCTGCCTGGTAGTTCTCAGAGTCAGATACTGTGCCATGAGCAGCTTTCCCCACGGCTCTTGGCAGTTCCCAGTGGGATAGGTAGTAAGGCTGACAAATTGCCTTCTCACTCCTGTTAGTGACCTTCACTGCCCACAGTCATGAGGCTTTGGGGAAATGAACAGTAGCTGCTATTTAGGAATAGATTGTGCCGGGGAGGAGGCTGTACAGCATGAGTAGTGAACCAGGGACACAGTCAGAAACTTTTGTCTGAGGAAGTCCAATCCAAAAGGAAGGGCGACTGTTGACTTAGCCTAGATCTAAGGACCAACACTCGTTTTTATTTATTTATTTATTTATTTATTTATTTTTATTGTACTTCAGTTGAAGGCTTACAGAACAAATAGTTTCTCATGAAACAGTAGTACACATGTTGTTTTATGACATTGGTTAACAACCCCGCAACATATCAACCCTCTAACTTCTCGACCTTTTGTTTTGGTGAAAATACACATAGCCAAAGATACACCATTTCAAAAATTTCTACATGCACAGTTCAGTGACATTGACTATGCTCTTCCAATTGTGCTGTTATTCTCACTTAAGATGAAGGCTTACAGAACAAAATAGTTTCTCATTTAACAGTTACTACAAATGTTGCCCTATGACAACGGTTAACAATCTCACAACACATCAACAATATCCTTACTCAACCTTGGGTTCCCTATCACCAGCTTCCTTGTCCTCTTCTGCCTTCTGGCCCTTGTCACTGGACTACTGTACCTCGTTAGTCTCATTTGGTTTTACGGGGCTGTCCACTCCCAGGCTGAACAGTGAACCTCGGAGGTAGCTTCACCACTGAGCTAAAAAGGTGTCTGAGGGCCATACTCTCGGGGTTTCTCCAGTCTCCTTTAGACCAGTAAATCTGGTCTTTTTTTTTTTTTTGTGAGTTAGAATTATGCTCTACATCCTTCTCAGACCAACACTCGTTTTTGAAGATTACAAGAGAAGATGTTTTCACAGCTACCCTCAGGAACCAATGTTTTCCATGTTTTATAATTCTTCAGGTCTTCTTTAGAATGCTAGACTGCAGAAAGCTAAATTTAAATAGGCAAGATAATTCTAAAGTACTCTATTAAACAGGAATTTAGAAGGACTCCTTAGACCAGGGTCTGCAGACATTTTCTATCAAGGGCCAGATAGTAAATCTTTTAGATTTTGTGGGCTACACGGTCTCAGTCACAACTGCTCAGCTATACCATTGGAGTGCAAAAGCAGCCGCAGACAGTATATAAACGAATGAGTAGGGTTGTGTTCCCATAAAACTTTATTTACAAAAACAGGTGGTAGGCCGGATTTGGCCCACAGAATGTAGTTTGCTCACACTTGCCTTAGATGAAAGTGTGAGGAGGTAGAAATACTAAGGAATAAGTCTCTAATGGTGGAATCTCAGGCTGTTTGACAAGTGGGCAAATACCAGTAAAATCTGATCTGTTACAAATATTAGAAGACTGTCTAAACTTCCTTAAGCTAAAAGGGAATTTATTGGTTTATGTAGTACTGGCTGCAGGAGTAGCTGAATACCAGGACTTGAATGACTTCTCTTTTTCTCATCTTTGGGCTCATATTCCTCTCTGTTGAGCAGCACATTCTCCATCCACATCTCTTTTCATAGTCATGGAATGGCTGCCAGCAGCTACTAAGGCTGTATACTTTCAGGCTTACATCCAGTAGAAAGAACGTGCAATTCCTGGCAGAAGACCTGAGATGAACTCAACCTATACTGGCTTAGGTCAGGTGCCTGTTCAGCCTTGCTATCTGCTAAGACAAGGCCCCCATTTCTGCTCTTCTTCTTCAGAGGGGTTATGATTACTTTTGGGACTTATTATTCCATATAAATGCTGTAATTGCCTTCTCAAACTCCATTGGAAACCTTTCTGGCCTTTTTATTGGAATTGCATTAAATCCATAGACCAGTTTGGGGAATATTACCACCTTGACATTATTAAGTCCTCATATTCATGAGTATGGTATACATCTCTCCATTTATTTAGGCTTTCTTTAGTATCTCGTGATTTATAATTTTCCTGTAGAGTTCTTAGATATGTTTTGTTCAATTTATTTTTAGGTTCTTGATTTTCTTAAATACTGTCATAACTATCTTTATTAGTTATCTATTGCGGCATGCTGCCCCACAACTTAATGGCTTAAAATAGCAATAAACCTTTATTATCTTCGTAGTTTCTCTTGGTCAGGAATTTGGGAGTAGTTTGGCTGGATGGTTCTGGCTCTGAGTCCCTCATGAAATTGCAGACAAGCTTTTGGCTAGGGCTTAGGTCATCTGAAGGTTTGACTAGGGCTGAAGGTTATGCTTCCAAGGTAGCCAACTCACGTGACTGGCAAATTGGAGCTGGTTGTTGGTGGGAGGCCTCAGTTCTGCCCCCATGGGGGCCTCTCCACATGCTGCTTGAGTGTCCTTCACAACATGGCAGCAGGCTTCCCGCAGGGTGAGTTCTCCAAGAGAGAGCTCTAGAGACCCAGGAAGAAGCTATCCTTTTTTATGACCTGACCTCAGAAGTCACAAACATGACTTCTGCCACTTTCTATTTGTTAGAAGTGAGGCACTAGTTTGGCCCACTTTCAAAGAGTTGCTTTTAGATAACAATTATGTTAATAGACAATTTAGACACAGGGATAGTTTTTCGGGTCCATTAGAAATGTGGTACATTGGTTAAGACTGTGGAATTCTTCACTAGACTTTCGGCTCCTGGAAGGCAGGGATCTTTCATCTCTGTTTCTGGTAAGGTAGAACATAGCACATAGTAGCTCCCTGGTAAATATTTGACAAAATAGGCTGAGTGTTTGTAGCAAAAGAGGTTGTTTTCAAAATGGCTAAGGGTTAAAATGTATGCACAATAATAAAAAATATCCATCTGTTAATAAGTGAGAGACTAATAAAGAATATTTACATACATTTGTGCAAGGGATTAACAACATCTCTATTGTATGTTTATGGTAACTGTGCTAAGAGATTTATGGACATAATTTCTAAACAAGTTTTTTTTGTCCCCCCCCCCCCTTAACCAAATCTGTAGCATGTAGGTGCTTAATAAAGAGTGATTTTATCAGACTTCAGCAGTCTGGCTGAGGCGTCCATCAAGTCCCCTCTGTCTCTCAAAGGCCAAAGCAGATTGAAGGCCAAGGGATCTGACCTGCAGGCACTGGGTCACTGTCTGTTGGGATGGAAATGGCAGAGTCAGGCAGATAATTCCTCCCAGGAGAATTCAGGAACAAAGTAGAACAGGGAGGATGAGATACAGCTCACAAATTTTTGCTTGTTTGTTTGTTTTGGGCAACTAGGAAGGTTTGGAAACAACTGTGTGGCCTCAGGAAAGTTGATCCTTTTCATTCAAAAGCATCACTTAAACCAGGTTGGGGTTAAGGCAGTCAGGGACACATAGGTCCAATGCCCTCAACAAAATGCAGTAAGTTGTATCACAAAGCATCTGGGAGAGATTTTGACCCATCTTGCTTCAAGGAATCAGAGCCAATGAGTGATACTGTGAAAAGAATGGGATGGGAGCAAGAATGAGTGTCTGGTGGTGGTGTTGGTGGGAGGACTCCTACTGCAGCCAGAGGGCCCCCGCTTGTCCTCTTGGCCAGCCACTCAGGGCTGGGTGATGAACATAGCTTCGGAGGTGACAGTTGGCCCTGGGGAGCTAAATAAGACCCCTGTCACTGTGAGTCCTCTCGAGGTCGGGACTATGCTCTGTTTGCCTTTGTGTTCCTGGTGCCTGGCACATTGGTAGGCCCTCCTCATAAACATTTGATGAGACCATGAACAAATACGTGAGAGCCAGAACGGGATCTAGGGCAGGAAGCAAAGAAAGGGGTCGGCATGCTTTAGGCCTGGCCTACTGTAAACAAAAACAGAAAAACCCTTTGCCATCGAGTCGATTCTGACTCATAGCCACCCTGTTGGAAAGAGTAGAACTGCCCTATAGGGTTTCCAAGGAGTGACTGGTGGTTTTGAACTGCTGACCTTTTGGTTAGCAGCCATAGCTCTTAACCACTGCACCACTAGGGCTCCTGGCCTGCTGGTAGTATGTATGGAAAAGGCACCCCCTCTGGACGAAAGCAACCAGGGGACACTGGAGCCAATACTGCCTTTCAAGAAAAAGGCGATGACTCCTCTGGGTAGATGCAGCCTCGTGCCAGAGCTCCCAGTCTGCGTGCCCCACTGCTTCTCTCCGCTGGGTGCCCTTGTGCAGGGCACAACCTGTGCAACTGTCCATGGCAACCTCTGGTTACTTCTGCAGTCTGATCTTGCCCTTGACAGTCTCTGAGTTCCAGCCCTTCTGAACTGATTTTAGCCTCCTACAGATGCCCTGATCTTGCCGTCTTTCCTTTGCGTGTGCTTTTCTGTCCTCCTAGAGCACGTTTCATCTGGCTTACTCCTGTTTAGTTTTTAGTTCTAAACTTAGGCATCACTTTCTCTGGGAAGCCTCTCCTGGCCTGAGTCTGGGTTGGATACCCCTTTACATGCTCCCATTGCACCCTATACTTTCACCTTCCTGACACCAATCAGGCTATAATGCCGTGGTTCTCAAAGTCTCATCCTTGGGCAGCATTGGCATCACTTGGGCACTCGTTTGGAATGCAAATTCTCAGGCCCCACCAGTGCCCCCTGAATCAGAAACTCTAGGGAGGGTGGGGACCAAGAATCTGTGCTTTGACAAACCCTCCCTCAGTTTGAGAACCACTGCTATGATGTAGTAGCCTGCTGACTGTTGGGTCCCATGCCAAGTGCAAGCTCCAAGAGGTCAGGGGCTACATCTGTCCTGTTCAGCACTCTATCTGCCGTCCAAGCACACGATAAGCACTCCATCAGTTCTACATGGTGGAATCCAAATGACAAAGGCAAGAAAGAGTGAGGGGACCTGGTCAGAGAGAGTTGCCAAGGATCTGACTTATATCTTCCTACTTCTACTTTCTTCTACTCAACTCTAAAGTCAGCCCCACTAGATGTTCCAGACGTTTTGTTGTTGTTTTGCATTGGCTGGGGACTCATTGCCTTCCCAATAGAATTGCGTCTAAAGAAGCCAGAGGTCCTGGGGCCCTGGGCAGGCCTCATTAGCTTGAAGAATCACCGTGGGACAGAACAGGCAGCTGGGCTGGGGGCGGGTGGTGGGTTGTGGGTTAGTGATGGGATTTGGCTGAGCTCCAGCAAGTCTCTGTACTCCTGGGGGCTTCTGGCAGCTTGAGTGGGGCAGGAACATTGTCTTCTCCACGGGAACCTATCACACAGCACAGGGAGTATAATGAGACAGGCAGAGCCAGATGACTCTGAGAGAATCAAGGGTTATCAGCAGGGGACAGCAAGGGTCACAACCCAGTGACAACATGGCAGCAGCAAAAGGAATTTTAACTGTGTTCACTCTCAGTTCTTTTTTCCCATCTCCTCCTCTCCCTGTTCCTCTACCTACCCATGTGCTGCTATAACACAAATACCACAAGTGGGTAGCTTTAAAGATCAGATCTTTATTTTCTCAGAGTTCACCAAAATACCAAACCCATCGTCATCAAGTCGATTCCGACTCATAGCGACCCTGTAGGACAGGGTAGAACTACTTCATAGGGTTTCCAAGGCTGTAAATGTTTATGGAAACAGACTGCCACATCTTTCTCCTGCAGAGTAGCTGGTGGGTTCAAACCACCAACCTTTCAGTTAGCAGCCAAGTGCTTAACGATTGTGCTACCAAGGCTCTCACAGCTTAGAAGGCTACAAGTCTGAATTCAGGGCACCGGCTCTAGGGGAAACTCTCTTGCTGTCGACTCTGGGGGAAGAGTCTTGTCTCTTTCAGCTTTTGTTGCCCCAGCGTTCCTGGGTTCCTTGACAATCTTCATATGACATCTGTCCTCCCCAGTTTGTGCTTGCTTGTCTCGGTGTCTTTGCTGCTCCTTACAACTCAGTGGTGATTAGGTTTAGGACACACCCTGCAGTGATATGGCCTCATTAACATGACAGAGAAACTCCTGTATCCAAACAGGACTGTATCCACAGGTATAGGGGTGAGTGGGCTCTGGTGGCGCTGTGGTTAAAGAGCTAGGCTGCTAACCAAAAGGTCGGTGGTTC
>NW_004443961.1:6598259-6599294 GCF_000243295.1 Trichechus manatus latirostris
TCTCAGAGCATCCTCTGAACTGCTCCACGCCTGGAGCAACTCCTTGCTAAAAAGGACTGCCCAGCTTGAGTGCCCTTGCTCCAGTTGAAAGAGACAGACTTGGGAGAAACGACATAAATCCATTATTACTGCACTGAGACCTCCTTCTGCTCCTGGCAGAGAAGAGAAATTACCACCCAAGTGATATGAAGCTAGTTTGATTATTTCATTGCATGAAATGCCTCTTGATGCCTGAAAGGCTGTCGTCTTTTAAGATGAAATTACAGACCCATAGTAGACATTATCATTTGCATACATTTCATCTTGAGACTTCTGAAAGTTATGCAATACTCAAGTGGTTTATTTTTCTTCATACTCGTGATACATCAGATCACAGCCCAGATCAGGGAAGACACATATGTAACTCGGATGATTGGAGGAACCTACAAGGAAAGCATCTGCAAGGATGAAGGAATCACCAAGGATGACTCAAGAGCATCATCAAGACAAAGATGTGGCCCGTGGGAGCACCATGACCTTTTAAAGTAACCTGATTTGTCAGTGTTGTTAGCTGCCACAGAGTTGTCCCCAAACTCATGGCAACTCCATGCACAATGGAACGAAATGCACCCTGATCCTGTGTCATCCCCATGATTGGTTTTGGATTGGACTGTTGTGATCCATAGGGTTTTCACTGTTGATTTTTGGAAGTAGATCACTAGGCCTTTCTTCCTAGTCTGTCTTGGTCTGGAAGCTCCACCGAAACCTGCTTAGCATGCAACTTGCCAGCCTCCACTGACAGACAGGTAGTGGCTGTTCATGAGGTGCACTGGCTGGGAATCGAACCCGCGTCTCCCTCATGGAAGGTGAGAACTCTACCACTGAACCACCAATGCCTCAAAGTAATCTGATAAGAGAGGTGAACTTTGCAAGTTTATTTAAAGCAGATTTTCTCCATGTGTTATGTTTCCAAACAACTGGACATTCAGGGATAACAAAAATGCCAGCGCTTTTTCTTCTTAATTGCCCCTTATCATTAAGGACTATTATATTCCC
>NW_004443961.1:6599746-6600936 GCF_000243295.1 Trichechus manatus latirostris
TATCAAGTTGACTATTGACTCATGGTGACCCCATGGGTGTCAGAGTAAGACTGTGCTCCATGGGGTTTTCAATGGCTGATTTTCCAGAAGTAGATTACCAGGCCTTTCTTCCAAGGTGCGTCTGGGTGAACTTGAACCTCCAACCATCTGGTTAGCAACCAAGGATGTTGACCAGTTGCACTACCATGGAAGAGAATACCCTGTTTTAGCTACTTTGAACCCTCTGAGCCCAGCACAGAGCCAGGCATGGTAATGAAGTGCAATTCTTGTTGCATAAACAGATGACTAGCCTGTTTCCCCTGGTACCATTCTTCTTGATAGTTATCAATAGCACAGCCCATGGGCACACTGTAGATATGCAGTGCTGAGGTCTACTGGCATAATGCCAAGGATGCTATACTAGTTAAACACTTTAAGCTTCAAATGAAAGACATTCCATATTACCATTTGTAAGGTGGGCGTTCCACAAAGATACAAGGGAATGTGAAGTAGCATTAGAGGTCATCTTTGTTGTGCATCACCTCCATGGCACAGACAGTGTCACCGAATGTTCTGTATGTAACCCTTTTAATCCTCCCTTAGATTAGTGCCATGTGATGACTTATGGCTAGCAGACTGTGAGAGAAAGTGGTCTGTGTCATTTCTCAACACAGGCAGTTAAGCTCCAGTGTCCCACTTTCAACCTTTTCTGGTTCCTCCACGGTGACCCTGGAGACCACAGGCTCTAGGTGGTTATAAGATGATCATCCTCAATGATTCCTTCATTTCGCGAATGTTCTCCTTGTAGACTCCTGCCATTCATCCTGCTCACAAACGGGTCCTCCTTGATCTCGGTTGCAATTTGATGTGTCAGGAGTGTGAAGAACAATCAAACTTGGTTTTTCCACTGATTGCATTAAACATATTAAACTTATAATGTGAGAGAAAAATTAATTTTTGTTGTGTTCAGCCATTGAGATGATAGAGTTAATTTGTTACCATTGTTACTGTTGTTAGGTGCCGTCCAATGGGTTCTGACTCATAGCACAACAGAACGAAACACTGCCAGGTCCTGTGCCATCTTCACAGTCTTTGCCATGCTTGAGCTAATTGTTGCAGCCAATGTGTCAATCCATCTCTTGGTCTTCTTCTTTTTCGTTGACCCTCTACTTTACCAAGCATGATGTCCTTCTATAGGGACTGGTCCTTCC
>NW_004443961.1:6602480-6606039 GCF_000243295.1 Trichechus manatus latirostris
GAAATCATGATTTATCCCCTGGGGTTGTTTCTCCCCAGAAAAAGTTGGGATTCTGTTCCAACAAAGAAAGGAGGGAGACATTGGGTTAGCAACTCACAGTGTCTGCCAAACCAGCAGATACTACTCAGGCTTAGCCAGGAAGAAGCTAAAGCCAAAAAGGCCTAGGTGGGTATCCAGATATTTCTGTAATTCCATTCCTCAGACTAAGTGTCCCAGAAACATCTGATCCCAAGTGGCTCCTTTTCCCTCCAAGCTGTCAAGGTGCCTGGTCAAGTGACTGTTAAACAGCCTTGGCCTCCTATCTCCTGCCTCCCACCGCCCAAAAGGCTGCCCTTGAGGTAGGGAGGGAAGTGATCCCCACTATCCCTTAGCGAAATCTCTCAGTGAGGTTATGAGGCTGAACAGATTTGTGTTTGAAAAGGGCTTTGAGGCTCTGGCATGAAAGGTACCACAGAAGTGCAAATGCCTGCAGTTCATCAGCCTGTTGAATAGAAGAGAAACTGAATTGCTTGCAACTGGAACTTGGGGGCCTGTGGCTGCTGTCTGAGACTCACACCATGGGTTTCTTTGAAAGCACTTTCTTCTGTGAAGTAGCTATTTGTTCCCTGGGTTCCTCACCCAAGTTAACCCTGGGCGCTTTCCTCACCCATCCCCTTCTGGAGGAAGGCCTCTGCTGGAGGAAGCAAAACAGCAAAATGTTCAACGTTTGGCTCTCAGAACTTTGGTCAGCTCCTTCCCTGCCCTTTTCTAGTATTCACCCCTCTACCACCCAGGCCCTTCCTGTTAGGAGAAAATTGATCCCTTATTCACTACACCAAGGGATTGACCCCATGGTGGGGGAGGGGAGAAACTGAAGATAATGACCTGAGTGCACTTCAACTAACCACCTAGAGAGCTTGTGTTATGGATTGAATTGTGTTCCCCCCAAAATAGGTATCAAAATCCTGGCCATATGCTGTTATGATTTAATCTGTCTCGGGCAGAGTGGATTACTTTCCATAATGTAATCTAATCTATCAATCAGTTGAAGTCATACGAATGTAGGATGGATCCTAAACCTGATCACTTCTGAGTTACACAAAAGAGCAGTATAGACACACACACACACACACACACACACACACACATACACACACCTGAGAGGAAGACAGATGCCACCTACGAGGAAGGAATCCGGAGACGCTGATTTGGACTTCTAGCCTCCAGAACTGTGAGAGAATACATTTCTGTTCTTCAAGGCCACCCACTTGTTGTATTTAGGTTACAGCAGCACTAGGAAACGAAGACAGAATTTTGGTAAAAGTGCAGATCCCCAGGTGCAGCCCAGCTTCTAATGGTGTGGGAATCTGCATTTTTCCAGGCACATGAGTGTTTGCCAGAGAGCATGCTCAATAAACGTTCCTTAAATGATGAATGAATTGCGGAACATTTGTGATGTGCCAAGTTCTGTGCCAAATGGCTTCCCTCTAAATTCCCATTCTATCCTCTCAGAACCCTAGGAATAAAAACCAGTTGCTGTTGCATCAATTCAGACTCATGGCGACCCAATGTGTGTCACAGTAGAACTGTACTCCGTAGAGTTTTCCATGGCTGATTGTTCAGAAGCAGATTGCCAGAGCTCTCTTCCAAGGCACTTCTGGGTAGATTCCAACCTCCAACCTTTCAGTTAGCAACTGAGCAAACGTGTTAACTATTTGTTTGCCCTGCCCAGGGACTTAATAACCCTAGGGGGTAGCTGTTATTCTCAGTATTCCTCCATTTTCTAGATAAAGACAGTTGGCCACATAAATTAGCCAGGATTTGTATCCAGGTTCTACACTAGAATTTTAGCATGATTGAGTTGTCTGTTTCCCTTTCCCAATGATTTACATTTTTAAAGGACCACAGGGTAGGAAATCAGTGGAATGGATCTCCAGTGGTGACGTTTCTGGTAGCAGGGCTGGAGAGAGATGATTACCCCATGCCGCAGCGTCAGGAAGAGTTAAATCTTTTTGACAATTCAATGACTCCCTTTGAGTTTGCCCAAATGGCGCCTGTTGTTGAAGTCAATAGAGCTTACAATTTAATTTCATCTGCCTGCAAACAACCTCTCTCATTAGGGGGTGGAGTGATGATAGGGTTCTCCCAGCCATGCAATTTCACTTTCTACAGGGGCAATGCATAAGTACAGTCACAGTTTTCTGCAGAGAGAGAAGAGACACCCCTCCACCCAAACTGCTTGGAATGAGGAAGCAAGTGTCAGGGTAGGGAGAAAAGGAGGGAAGGAATACGGTAGGGTGAGAAGGGGTGGGCAGGGGTCAAGCTGCACACAGTGTTCCTAAGAGGCAGCTTGGTCTTTTCCCTCTGTGAGCTGTCAGCTGTCCACTTGCAGGCTAATCATTATATTTAATAGAATCTGAATGCTTCCGTTATCCAAATGACAAGGAGGTGGCTTTTCTACCTATTAGAGATGAACTCACAGCATGGGCATGAGGGACTCTTTCTGTTCTTCAACTCTGAGCTAAGCGGACCCTCTGGTTCACTAATAAAGTTGATGATGGTAATAACACCAGTGACAGCGGTGCTCTGAGGACAGTTGCGGTTCAGTGGTAGAATTCTCGCCTTCCATGCGAGAGACCCAGGTTCAATTTCCGGCCAGTGCACCTCATGCCGAGCCACCACACGGCTGTCAGTGGAGTCTGTGTGTTGCTATGATACTGAACAGGTTTCAGTGGAGTTTCCAGACTAAAATGGGCTAGGAAGAAAGGTGTGGCTATCTACTTCCAAAAATCAGCCAGTGAAAACCATATGGATCACAATGTTCTGATCCACAGCCAATCGTGGGGATGGCACAGGACCAGGTAGCGTTACATTGCATTGTACACGGAGTCACCACGAGCCAGGGGTTCACTCAGTGGCAGCTAACAACAGCAAAAACAGCAATGCTAGGAGTAGTTACCATTTGCTTGCTACTGTACTAGCTTCATTGCATACGTTCCATTATTTAATCCTCACAGTAGCTCTGTGAGGTAGGAATCTCATGGCCATTTTGTAGAGGAGGGAACTGAGGCTGAGCTAGAAGAGGTAACTCATCCAATGCTACACAGCTGGTAAAAGACAGAGCCAGGACTGGAACCCAGGTCTGTCTGACATCAAATGTGTACCTTTTCTAACTCTCCTACATGATCCATCCTCAGCTGAGACATAGGCCTACATCCTGTAATCACTGTCGGTGGTTGGGAACGATATCCATGACAACTGAGAAACACTGCATACTGCATTTGGAGGTTTGGGGGTATTTAGACACTCACTTCCCCTTTCCCTAGGGAATATCTTAAGAGAAACTTGTGGGAGGATACTGTTGGAAGTTTCATTTTCTTTTATGAGTTACGGGTGATGGAGTGTATGTGTGTGTTTGCATGTTTTGGCAATACTGTGTCTGATGTGTGACCTGTTTTTTATTAGAGTTGAAGCTTTTGCAGAGAGGGTTATTACTGGTGCTTTGGGAGAGCAGGTGTCAAAGTTGGACTCGCTCTGGCATGTGGAAGTTGATTTCAAGTTCTTTGCTTGGGAGAGGTAC
>NW_004443961.1:6606572-6608047 GCF_000243295.1 Trichechus manatus latirostris
CTTGGCCTGAGGGGGATTCACATTTTCTGTGTTCTCTGCCGCTTCTAGACCCCAGCTCTGCTCCTGCACCTGAGCAACTCCACACACTGCCTTGAAAACTCCACGCACTGCCTCTACCACAGTCTCACATTCACTGCCCAGCGCCTCCCACGTTCAGCACAGTCTGTCACTTGGTTCTAGCTTCCTCGTCTGTCAGCACCAGCTCCCATCCTCAGAGGCTTCAGTATCCACATTATTGACCCTTCCAACACCTAATAGTCTCCATTTCCTAACTTCTTCAATCCCAAAGATGTTCTTTTCTGCTCTTTTAGTCATCCCCAGCCAGGGGTGGATTATCCAATAAGCAAGGTAAACATGGGCTTACTTGTGCTTACTTACTAATCTGTAGTGAACAATATCACATAGGTTTTACCACACCAGATGCTTACTGGGTCATCCACCCCTGTCAAGGATTGTAAATTTGAAAAGAGGATTTGATACTGTAGGAAAGTGCTGTGGGGCTGGGAGAGAGACAGATGCCAGCCATACCTAGAATCAGTCTTTGATGTGGTAAAAAAAATGTGTAATTGTTCACTACAGATTAGTAAGTAAGTACAAGTAAGCCCGTGCTTACCTTGTTTATTGGATAATCTGCCCTTACCCCCAGCACAGTCTTATAGAACTTGTTAGTTGCTATTGAGTTGGCACCAACTCATGGCAACCCATATACAACAGAACAAAACATTGCCCAGTCCTATGCCATGTTCATGATCATTGGCATGTTTGAGTCTATTACTGTGGGCGTTGTATAGTGCCTTCCAACCTAGGGGTAGAATCCTAGATTGGGTGGTGGTGAATCCTAGAACTTATTACCACTTGAAACTGCTTTACTTTCTGTTTTCCCAACTTTGATGTAAACTCCTTGAGAGTGTGAACCTAGTTTAACTTGGATTTACTCATCTTTGTCTCCTGACCCATCACTGAATAAAGATTTTTGCGTCTATTGAATGCCAGTAAACCTAGTTGAATGAATGAATTGTGGCATTAAGTTCAACAGGTTCTCAGAGTCCAATGCTGTGGAAAAACGTAAGTCATACACATAACTTCCACTTTCTCTAACTTCATGTTCAACAAGAACTTTCTGATGGTAAGACAAGGTAAGTCTGTCTCCAAATCATGCTGTACATTGGACATTTGTCATAATCATGGCCACCCTACTTCTTTTGGACTCCTATATTCCATCTTGGTAAGTTTTCATATTCAAATTTGCACCTTGCAATAGCAGAGGCCAGAAAATTCACTTTCCTAGCCACACTTGATGCTAAAGCCAGACATGTGAACCAGCTTCCACCATGGAGACGGGCTCCAGAAAGAAGAAGGTGACATTCAGAATCCACCTTTCCAGAGAGGAAGGCAGGAGTGATTGGTCCTTCAGGGCAGCAGCAATAAAGTTCCTAGGAGTAATGTCTCATACTATTGTCTGCCAGGCAAGCTGT
>NW_004443961.1:6609151-6612960 GCF_000243295.1 Trichechus manatus latirostris
TGCTTTGTACCAGCCGGGCCCACACCAGGCAGGATGCTTTTTCCTCATTATCACCTCATCACTCAGCTCCCTCTTTCTGAGTGGGGTCAGTAAGGTGAGGCTGGGAGCTGAGTGCTGGAACTGAAGTGCTAATGAGGATGAGGAGACAGTGCCCAAGCATCGAGCTTACCCTCTCACTAAGCCCCCTTGAAAATGGTGGCACCATAAGTTCATCTTCCTTCTTTCTGCTAAGTCCAAATGGATTTTAATGCTGCTGTTTTCTAGGGTAAGTAGTATATAGATTGCTTTAGTTCTAAGCAATAAATTGTCTGTCCCCTGGGGAAGGAAATTAATCCAGTATTAGATTGGCACAGAAGGTTCTCATCTTTTTTATTTTTTTTACAAAAAGAAGAAGACATAATTTGTGTGGGGGGAAATGTTTTAGAGAACAGCATCCATCTGGTATGTAAACCTAGTTTCTGTTTAACAAACATGTCTGGAGCACCTGCTATGTGTTAGGCTTTGGACTAGGTGGTAGGAATACAAATAAATGTTGAACATCTATTCCACGCTTTCTTTAGGACAGAAACCATGAGCTTTGTGATGGTTTTATATAGTGTTGACAGCTAAGCTGGAACTGTGCTTCCCAGAGTCCCCTTCCTCATCTGGTTCGGGTTAGGGATGTCCACAAGAGAAATCTGCATGTGATTTGGAAGGCAGAACGGAAGCAGTGAGCGCCATGCTCTGAAGGTGGGGTAGGACACCAGGCACTTCTGCAGCTTACACAGGGCGTCACTGATCTGCTGTTCCCCCTGTTGGCTGGGGCCACTGCTGAGCCTGCAGGCCTTCCAGATCCTGTAGAATCCCCTCCGTCAACTTTCTGAACCAGATGCATGGGCAGCTTTGTGAGCAGGGCACTTTTGTTTGTGAGGCAGAGGTGAAGAGAGATAAGTGTGGGTTCCAGTTTGTCCTTGTGGGTTCAGATTGGTCCTTTTGGGCTCCGGTTTTTCTTCTCTCTCCCCACTCCACATCTAGCTTTTCTTCCTAATTACTGGCTCTGCTGACCTACAGTGACTTCTGGTCTACCACCAGATGTAGCACCGACAGCCTTCCATAGACTTCCTCTCCTCTTCCACTTTGTGAACTCTGTCGGTGACTTTTCTCTAAACCTCCGTTCATCCCTTTTCTATGCTTTTACTTCACTAGCTTCTCCCACAATTGTTTAAGGGCAGCGGTGGCTCAGTGGTAGAATTCTCGCCGTCCATGAAGGAGACCTGGCCAAGGCATCTCATACGCGGCCATGACCTGTCACTGGAGCCTTGTGTGTTGCTATGATGCTGAACAGGTTTCAGTGGAGCTTCCAGACTGAGACAGAATAGAAAAAAAGGGCTGGCAATCTACTTCCAAAAATCAATCAATAAAAACCCTATGGATGACAACGGTTCAATTCTGTTATGCATGGGATTCCCATGAGTTGGGGGCCAAGTCTACAGCAGCTAACAACAATAAAAAAATCTGTATAATAAATCCCTACTCCGTATCACTCAGGTGATATTGGTTTTGGGACTGGGTGGTGGGTAGAGGCCTGAAGGACCTTAAGGAGACTAGTAGTAAAGGCCTGAAGGACAGTCAGGAAGTTTATATTGGAGTCTGGAGAAAAGGCAGCCCTTTACGGAGTGCTGAGAAGTTTGGCAACACTGTTGTCTGCAGTAATGTGAAAAATAAAATATATGTCTAATGAACTGGTAGATTTGGCTAAGGAGATTAAATTTAGGGCAGTAAAACATTTTCTTAGTCAAACATTGACTTCTTAAAAATGAAGTCAAGGGTGTGACTGTAAAACCCTATGTTAAAAACTCAGAAGTACTTAAGAGTGTATCTTCTAGACCTTCTCAGGTAGACATTAGGACTTCTCCAAAGATAGGCTTCTGGATATTCACGTGATAAATAGCTCCTTGAGGTGGTGGTAGAAAGGTGTACTCGTGGTAGATGATGGATGATGGCTTAGAAGGGAGAGTTGCTTTTGTTTTATTTTTTTAAGTGTGTAATGCATTTATTACTCCCCTTTCCCATCACCAGTCCTCCCCATAACATGAGCATGTGCATATACATGACACAAACACAGACACACACACACACACACACGCACGCACGCACGCACACACTCGTCCCCACCCCTCTGCTTCCTAATCAGGAACCCAGACCCCCAGCCACAGACACACAGAGAGCCATGTTGTGAATGCCCTCACTAATGCTATGGACCACTTTACAGGGAAGCATGGAAGTGAAGGAGATTTTCCCTACAGGGACATGTTTGCTAATTGGTTGTTAGTGGAAGAACCTCCAGGGCTTGTAATCTATGTGCTTATTTTCTTTAACACCTGGATGTATGGCTGTATCAGTGCTAACTTTCCTCGCTTGGGTTGTCTCTCAGCCTCCTCCCTGCTCTTGCCAACATCCGGCTCCCCAGCTCAGTGGAGGCTATTAAATTAGTTTAGACAGCAGGTGGGCAGGAAAGAAATTGGAAAACAACAGCTGATCTAAGTCACAGTGCACTGTGGACTCCTGTGAAGGGGACATGAGCTACAGACTCTGTCATGAGAGCCCATTCAGCAAGGGACCAGCCCCCCTCCGTGCCCCCAGAAACACCAGCTCCAAACACTCACTCACAGGGAGAAGAAAGAGGAGTGCTGGGCCCCCTCTTCAGCATCAGCTCCATTTCCACAAGGCCTTGTCCAGCCTCTGCATGCCATCTTGGGCTGTGTGTGTGTGTGTGTGTGTACCCACGCTGAGGGGAGTGGTGGGACTGGAATGAGGGCTCTTCCTCCTGTTGTCATCCAAAGTTTAGGCATCCTATGCTTTAAGTAGGAGCTCTGGTGGCACAGTGGTTAAGTGCTCAGCTGCTAACTGAAAGGTCAGCGGTTTGAACCCACCAGCCACTCCATGGGAGAAAGATGTGGCAGTCTGCTTCTGTAAAGATTTACAGCCTTGGAAACTCTATGGGGCGGTTCTCTTCTGTCCTGTAGGGTCGCCACGAGTCAGAATCAACTTGACAACCACGGGGGTTTTTTTTGTTTTGTTTTATGCTTTACGTATGTGGGGCAGCAGATGGGATTGAAAGAAAATAATGAAGAGAGTTAACATTTGTTGTTATTCACATAGGTACCAGGCACTGTGCTTTACCTGCAATGTTTCATGTAGTGTTTCTAACAACGCTGTGATGTAGGCACTACTGTTACACACATGTTACGGAAGAGGAGACTGAGGCACAGAGAAAAAGCAACACACTCCGTGTTTAATCCTAGGCAATCTGACTCCAGAGTCTGTACTCTTAGCTATTATGTTGGCTTGTTGTTGTTGTTATCTGTTATCACGTTGGCCCCTGACTCATGGTGACCCTATGCCCATTGGAATGAAATGCCACCTGGTCCTGCACTATGCCGATGATCGGTTGCAGATTGGGCGGTTGTGACCCATAGGGTTTTCGTTGACTGATTTTTGAAGTAGATTGCCAAGTTTTTCTTCCTAGTCCGTCTTAGTCTGGAAGATCTGCTAAAACCTGTTGAGCAGTATATCAGCACTCAAGCCTCCACTGACAGATGGGCGGTGGCTGCATGTGAGGTGCATTGACTGGGAATCGAATCTAGGTCTCCTGCATGGAAGGTGAGAATTCTACCACTGAGCAACCAATGTCCCCACTGTGTTGGCAGGCAGCAGAAGTAGAGAGGAACAGCAGAAAATAGAGTGGGTCACTGCTAATGGGCATGAGTAAACCATTTCCTAGTCCCTGGGAAAACCCCAAGGCAGGACCTAGAAAATTCAGTGGAACT
>NW_004443961.1:6613910-6615371 GCF_000243295.1 Trichechus manatus latirostris
GGTGGAAAGGTACTATTGGGCTAATATCTATGGAAGAGGAAGGAAACGAACGCTTACCAAAGGTCCATTATAGGCCAGGAACCTTGTATGTATTGTTTCATGCAAACTTATAAACTTCCCAGTAAGGATGGTATTTTCTTTTCATTTTACACATAAGGCAACTGAGTTCAGAGAGGTTAAGAAACATACCCTAGGATGCCCAGCTAGTTAAGGCTGGAGCTAGGATTTGAGACCAATTCGATCTGCCTTTAGAGCTCAGTGATGACTGTGGAAGCTAAGACTGTGCACCCACTGATCTGTGCAGGGAAGCCAGCACACCTGATGAATTTGTACAGGTAAACCAGCATACCGCACCGATCTGTGCAGGTTAGCCAGTGCACCCCACTGATCTGTGCAGGTTAGCCAGTGCACCCACTGATCTGTGCAGGTTAGTCAGTACACCCCACTGATCTGTGCAGGTTAGCCAGTGCACCCACTGATCTGTGCAGGTAAGCCAGCTCACCCCACTGATCCATGCAAGTATGCCGGTGCACTCAATGATCCATGTAGGTACGACAGAGCACCCACTAATCTGTGCAGATAAGCTAAGGCTTATATGTGTTTTGAGCCATTAAGGAAGTCTTAGAATCCCCAGACCATACTTTGAGAAATAATTAACTTCCAGGACAGAATGGCAGGATTGATGGACAGATCATTTCCTCAGGCATCCCTCTGGTGAGATCCCTTAGACTGGAAAAAGCTAGAACCCTCCAGAAGTTTTACATCCAGCCAAACTCCATGAGAATTTACTCAGCCTACAAAAACAAGGCAGTTAAACCATGCTTCTGACTCTGGTGGTCAGAGGGCCCAGCCGGTCTCCTCTGAGACCCTAATTCAGGCCCAGGTCTTGTGGGTCACTTTGGGTAGCCCTTTGTGGCCCAGAAGTGTCTGAATTTGCACACCTGGAGAAGGAATGCGGCAATGTCTCACCAATAACTTAATCATGTTTTTCTGATGCCTGGAGAGACCCTTGTGGTGTATAATACTTAAATATAGATAGTCTCAGGCTCTTGTTAGGAAGGAGTTTCAGTAATTAAAGGAAAATAGAAATTTTAGTCAGATTCAACATGTCCCATTTGTAATTATCCTCTTGAAGTCCCTTTGTAATTTTTCTTTTTTTTTAAAAGATATTCTGCATTAGCATATTCAATCTAAATTGTTTAATTAAGTGATGGTTTGCTGAAATTAGAGATGAATAAGTTTCCTCTGTTACTCTCAAAGAAGACTGTTTTGTGTTTGACATGCGATGGAAAGAACTCCAAAAAGCAAGGGCTGAAGGCAGGACTGTGCGGTCATTGCCAGGTAATGATGCAAATCTCACATCCACACTTTAAACCCCTCCAACTTAATGTCACAGGTAAACACTAAACTGGCTACTTTGCTTTTTGCCAGCTGCCCCTAAATAGCCTGTTCATTGATCCA
>NW_004443961.1:6616653-6620848 GCF_000243295.1 Trichechus manatus latirostris
AAGAGGTAGGAGCAGGTCCTATCTCTCCAAACTTCATCTGAAAGGGATTGAGTTCTTGAGTATCAGTGGAAATTATTCCTCAATGAAAGATTCAGTGAGTGACTACTCCCCAACTTCTGAATTCAGAGCCTAGCCACCCTCAAACTTCAGTTTCTATTTTTTTGTGAAATATGAAGATACTTGTCTCTCACCAGTTTTGCAAGGTTGAACGTAGAATTTCTGACTCTTCTGCCATTTAACTTTGGAATCCTGAAAAACCACTATAAAAAAGCATTCAGCCCAAGTGAGAAAATCAAGTAAAGACTCAACCCTAGGGCCTGACTTAACCAGCCCTTCCCACTATTCTTTCACTATTTCACACTTTATACCGTGGTGGGGGTAGGTAAGTTTACAGCTCAGAGAGGTCACATCAAATGCCGAATAGCACTCAGCTAAGATGGGGTGGAAACAATTTGAACCCAAGTCTGTTGGCCCCAAAGCTTCCATGTATCTCTCTCTATCCTGCAGTATAGTAGATACTACCTATGCTGGTAACCTAGAGCCAAAGAAGACAGAAGAATTGATGCTTTCGAACCATGGTGTTGGTGAAGAATATTGACTATATAGTGAACTGCCAAAAGAATGAGCAAATAACTCATAGAAGAAATACAACCAGAATGCTCCTTAGAAGCAAGGATGGCAAGACTTCTATCAGGGAAGACCAATTACTAGAAAAGGACATCATGGTTGATAGAGGGTCAGTGAAAATGAGGGAAACTCTCAATGAGATGAATTGACACAATAGCTAAAACAATGAACTCAGACATACCAACGATCATGAAGATGGCTCAGGACTGGGCAACATTTGGTTCTCTTATGTTATAAACAAGGTTGCTATGAGTTTGAGCTGACTCAACAGCAATGAACCACAACAACAACATGTCTACACATGGTAATCAGGAATTCTGTTAGGAAGGGTAGCTTAGGGGGAGGAGATAGATACTGGGTAGGTGACCAGCAGTTTCTGTTATTGGCAACAACCCTTGGATGGGGACAGGGGACAGTGGTCAAGGAGGTCAGAGAGTCAGAGAAGTTGTCCAAGAGAAGGTAAGTATTTTTCCTAAATCAGCTTGGTGTTTTGGTTTTTATTGTCAGTTGGGCATGAACAAATTTTGCTCCACAGAAGGGAATTTTTGAGGCTCTGTTTGGTCAGAGGTTTATATGGAAAACAGTCCAGCTGACAGCTGGGCACACACAGTAAATTACTGCTCGGCTGTGGGTAACAGCAAAGGAGCTCTTAGCCGTAGTTCTCATTTCTCCTCTTCTTTTACGAACACAAGCACACAAAAAATTCTTTGCGGTGACAGTTGTTTTCGCACCAGGGTTCAGCGTGCCTGAGCCTTCTGGAGAATTTTAGAATAGAATGTTATTTGTCATTTCTCTTTGCTTCTCCAGCTTTCTGGAGAGTAAACTGGGACAGGTAGTGTCCCAGTTTCAGTTTTGGCTGCAGGGGTTCAAGATTGTTGCCACTTAGATCCACCTATCCCCAGGGAAGAGATAGATCATGATGGGCCACTGGGGTCTCTTTCATTTGACAATCTAGAGCCCTTGGGGGGCCAGGCCATAGGGCTGGCAAATACCATCAAGAGTAGAATGTACCCCAGGGATCTGGAAATTGCTGCCCATCCACCCCAAGTTAAGTTGGAACCAGTAAGCATGTACTCTAGTACTCCCTGGGCTGAGAGACAGCCTGAGCTACAGGCACAAATGAACCCAGACCCATGGCAGTTATTAAGTCCCAGTGTTTCTGCCCAAGGGCTGATGGGGATCTCTCATGGGGCTTTCCCTCTAGTTAGAGTCATTCGAAGGCCAGTCTGCTTTGGGACAATCCATGGAGCTGGTCATCAGGGTTTACCAAAAGGGGGCAAGTGGACAATTTGGAACGAGCCTCACAATGAGAGGTTTGGTGCATAGGCCGCGAGGTATAGTGGTTAAGAATGTGGGCCCAGAGTTTAGACAACTGAGTTCAAATCTCGTCTCTATTTATTAGCCTTGAGACTTCTGGCATGTTCCTTTATCTTTGTGTGCCTCAGTTTCCTCAGCAGAATATTGGAGTTAATTAGGCATGCTGTTAAATTTTGATCACTTTCACAGGTATCAACCAATTAGACCAAGTTTAGTAAACATGGGCCATAGCCTTGGAACAGGGATCTGGGGGCCTCTGCTCTGCTAACCCTTTAATTGCTGAACATGAGGCAATCCAGAGGGTCCTGGGGAAGGGGACTAGATGAGCAAGGTGGCTGCAGGCACTTTAGGGAGCCCAGGTTTTCAGTTTTTACTATCAATCAGTCAATAGTTCACTGTATTAAGCAACCGGTACTGCTGTACTTGTAGGTTCTTGTTAGGGTCGCCATTTACTGTCGTGCAAGTTGTGCACTGCACACCTCCAGGGTCCACCATTTACCTTGACACCATTGTAGAGGCATGGTGTGGTAATGACAATTTCCTGGCAGACAGCAGTAAAGTGCCTCGAAGAAAGGGTGCCTTTTTCTAACTTGCAATAAGTTGCCATATGGGTTAATGGTGGCGTTGGTTACTGTGAAGGTTAAAGGAGATAACCCAGACCAAGTGCTTAGAGTAGTGCGTGTGTATAGTAAGACCTCAATATAAGTTAGTTCTCTGCAGATCCTGCTTAGGTACTTTGCATTTCCACATACAGTTTAGAATCAGCTTGTTAATTTCTGCAAGATAGCCAGTTGCATTTCACTGGGATTTGGGAAGAATTAACATCTGAAAAATGTAGAGCCTTCCAATCCACGTGAAATTTTTCCACTAAATAAAGGTCTTCTTCCTTAGTTTCTCACAGCAATATTTGGTAGTTTTCAGGTGTTGCACACTTATTCTTAAGTATTTTATGTTTTCTGAGGCTTCTGTAAATAGACATTAAAAACATTTTATTTTTCAATTGTTTGCTGCAAGTATGTAAAGATACAGTTGATTTTTGTGTGTTAACTTTGACAAATTCTCTTAACAGTCCTAATAGTTGATTTGTAGATTGCTCAGGATTTTGTAAGTAAACAATCATGCCATCTGTGAAGAGGCAGTTTTACTTCTTCCTTTCCAATCTTTATGCCTTTTTGTTTTCTTGCCTTATTACACTAGCTAGGCACTTTCAATATAACATTGAAGAGAAATAGTGAAAGTGCCTTTTTCCTGATCTTATGGAGAATATTCAATATTTTATGATTGACCCTAATGATAATGCTTCCATGGGTATTGAGGAGTGTTGATCAATGCCCATGGAAATCAAATGATGTACTGCACTGAGCAAGTCTGCTGCAAAAAAACCTCTTTGAAGTGTTAAAAAGCAAAGATGTCACTTTGAGGACTAAAGTGCACCTGACCCAAGCCGTGATATTTTCAGTTGCCTCGTACTCATGTGAAAGGACAACGAATAAGGAAGACCAGAGAAGAATTGATGCCTTTGAATTATGGTGTTGGAGAAGAATATTGAATATACCATGGATTGGCAGAAGAAAGAACAATCTGTCTTGGAAGAAATATAGCCAGAGTGCTTCTTGGAAGGGAGTATGGCGAGACTTCGTCTCACATACTTTGGATGTGTTAGGAGGAGGGACCAGTCCCTGGAGAAGGACATCATGCTTGATAAAGTAGAAGGTCAGTGAAAAAGAGGAAGACCTTCGACGAGATGGATTGACACAGTGGGTGCAACAACGGGCTCAAACATAACAACAGTTGTGAGGATGGCACAGGACTGGTCTATATTTTGTTCTGTTGTACATAGGGTCACTATGAGTCAAAACTGACTGGATGGCACCTAACAGCAACAAAATAATGATAATGATGTTTTTACTCCTTAGATGTCCTTCATCTGAGTGAGATAGTTCCCTTCTAGTCCTAATTTTCTGAGTTTTAGCACAATGGGCTTTGAATTTTGCCACATCCTCTCTTTTTTAAAATTATGTCTATTGAGATGATCAAATGGATTTTCTCCCTTATTCTGTTAATATAGTGAGTTATATTGATTTTTTGAATGTTAGACCAACGTTGTCTTTTTGGGATAAAATCCAATTGATCATAATGTGTCATCATTTTTATATATTGGTGTGTTTGATTTGCTAATATTTTACTGAGGTTTTTTTTTGTGTCTATGTTCATGAGGCATATTATTCTGTAATTTTCCTTTGTATTTTCT
>NW_004443961.1:6621348-6622560 GCF_000243295.1 Trichechus manatus latirostris
TTTTGCATCATTTTGGTAAGTTACATTTCTCAAGGAATTTGTCCTTTCATCTAAATTGTAGAAGTTATTTCCATTAAGTTGTTCATAATATTCCCTATTTATTCTCTTACTGTCTGTAGGATCAGTAGTTATATTTTCTCCTTCATTCCTCATGTGGGTGATTTATGTTCTCTCTCTCGTTTTTTTTTTTTCTGTTTAGTTGGTATAGGGATTTATGAATTTTGAACTTTGGTGTTTTCCAAAGAACCAACTTTTGACTTTAAATTTTCTGTTTGCTTTCTTTTCATCTACTTCTGCTCTTATCTTTATTAATTTCTTCCTTCTACTTACTTTGCTTCTCTTTTTTAGCCTCTTATGGTACGAATTCAGATCACTGATTTTTGTGACAGAATGTACTTTCCAAAGATGGCCACACAACATCTCTCATCCCACATACTCTTCTAGAAATTTAACTCACCTCCATCAAGAATGAAGTCCTCCTTGGATCTTAAGGGACTTGTGGTTCATTTGTTATCAATACAGTGCAGTAGAAGAGATGCCGTGTGACTGTTGAGTTAGGTTATGAAAGGGGGCACAGGTTTGCCTTGTTATCTGTAAATTTTGTGCTTGAAACCCAAGCTGCCATTCAAGAAGTTCCAGTACCCTGAGGTCACAATGCTGAGAGAAAGCCAAGCCGCATGGGGCGGTCATGTGTAGATGTTTCTGAGGGGCAGCCCAACTTTTGAGCCCTCCTAGCTCAGGAGCTGGGCATGTGAGTGAGCATTCAGACGATTCTCGCACCCAGTCATTGACCACCCCAGCCTCTGGTTCACATTGGAGGTCCACGTGCCCTGTTCTAGGCCTTGGAAACCTTAGTGGAGTTAACTTTCTCTCTAGGTAAGGTTTTAGGAGCGAAGATAGAGCCCAACAAGCCTAAAGGGAAGAAAAATAAAAATGAAGACTTCTAAGACTCAAGGGAAAGGAAACCACAAACAACACTTGAACAAAAGGTCCTTAAAGCCACAGGCTGGAATGGGGGCAGTCAGGGAAGACATCACCTCTGGCCATGGCTTCTCCACCAGGAAGGCATTTACCTCTATCCTCCCAACACACTCCAGGCTCCACTGGGCTTGTTTCAGCAGTACTCAACGCCATTCACTTTTCTGCTTGAAATGCATTTGATTGAGTAGAAGAACACTGTGTTCACCTCTCTTCCAGGAGATGGGAACAGGG
>NW_004443961.1:6623887-6625732 GCF_000243295.1 Trichechus manatus latirostris
ACGGTGACTGGTAATAGTAGCTGCTGAAGCCTTGTTAATTTACTCCCCTCTCACTCTTATCTCCTTCTCACCCAGGCCAGTTTCTTTTACCCCTAATTGAAGTATTGATTGAGTTGGTTGTTTCACTTCTGGCATTGCTGTGCCACACAGAACTATAGAATCATATCATCTTTGATGTGGAAGTGACCCTAGAGTTTAAGGGACTTGTTCGACATCCGTCAACATGTTGTTGCGCGAACAAGTATTTATAAGCCAATTGCTGTGCTAAGCATTTGGATGCAATATGGACAATATTGACACAGTCCTTGTCATTCCTGGAGCTTACAGTTTAGCAGGGGTACAGAGACTTTACGCAAAATATTTCACCGATAACTAGTAGATCAGACTTTTGTTAAGAGGTAAGAAGGAGAGGTAAAGAGCTCTGATAGTGAGTATAATGGGGAACTCGAGTTCTGGGGTATAGGGGAAGGCAGTCTCAAAGAAATACTTTTGGGTGGAGACATGAAGATGAGCAGGAGTTAGGTTGGTGAGGAGTGGGAGGAGGGGAGGGGAGACGCCTTTGGGAAACTGAAAGGTGTTCAATGTAGCTGGACAGAGGTGGAAGCGGGGTGGGATTACCCAGTAAGCAAGGTAAGCATGGGCTTAATTGTGTTTACTTACTTATCAGTAGTGCACAATTTCCCATGGATTTCACCACATCTTTGATGTGGGGAAAAACAGGTGAAATTGTGCACTACAGATGAGTAAGTACGCACAAGTAGGCCCATGCTTACCTTGTTTTACTGGTTAATCCACCCCTGTCAGGGACTGTAAGTTTGAAAAGAGGCTTTGATTCTATAGGGAAGGTGCTGTGAGGTTGGGATAGAGAGAGATGCCAGCCAGACCAAGAAGCAGAATCTTTGATATGGTGAAAAAATGTGAAATTGTTCACTACAGATAATCTGGTAAACTTACCTTTCCTATTGGATAATCTGCCCCTGGGTGGAAGGGTGGGAGGGTTAAGGGAATTGTGTGGTTCGGAACTTTCCAGAGGAGAAGCTCTAGATAAACTGAAGAAGTGAGATGGGCAGGGGCCAGATCAGGACCTGGGGACAATGACAAGGGATTTGACAGTACAAAATAAACACAAAACAAAACAAGTGAATAAAATTGGTCTTCTTTTTCTCGGGCCTTCTAAATGGTTCTCTCCTGCTCTCCATGGCAACCCAGGGTTGGGGATCCTTTGTAGAGTGAACACACACTGCTGGTTGAGGGCCTGAAGCTAACATTTTGAAGGAGTCAAGACTGAAGAGTGATTTCTTTTCCAAATGGATTAACAAAATGCCAGATAATCAATCTGAGTGTACTTGGACCGTCTTTCTAGTTGGGAATTGGGCAGAGTGGAATATTGGCAGCACACTGTAGAGACTATTTCCTTAATATTACTGTGCTTAGCCTGCTTTTGAGGGTGGTCTCAAAGAATGCTTCTTTAGATTCTCTGCATACAGTTCACTGTTAACTGCAGGGAATTCTTCCCAGAAACCTGTAAATAAAGCAACCGTGGAATTAAATTAGCTCCCAGCTATCTTAAGCAAATATCCTACAAGGGAAATTGTGTTATCTAACTGGCCAGTTGATTCTGGGCTTTTTTCAGCTTCAAGAAAGAGTTTAAATGGGATCCCTGTGTATCACTCTCATTTCAAATCTTCTGGAGCAGATAAACATTATCATGAAACTGGCCAAGGATGAAATTTAAATAAGTAGTGATTGGAAAGGATGACAGTAAGAGTTTCCAACCCACAAAAACCGACAGATTAGTTTAATTAACTGCAAAATTTGGAGGACAAAGATACGGGGGAATTATTT
>NW_004443961.1:6627296-6628188 GCF_000243295.1 Trichechus manatus latirostris
TTTCCAAACAGGGTCATATTTACAGGCATGGGGTTAGGATTTCACCACATATTTTGGGGGACACAATTCAATACATAACATGTATGAATACACATATGCACATCCAATTTGTGTTTAGTTACTCTGGTTTTAGAGATGAAGACTCATCTTGATGTAGTAAATTAGAGATCAGTGTGTTTTAAACCTACAGAACCAGGAAAATATTCTGGCAAAGCCAGGGTACAATGTAGCTGGTCTATTTCTGTGGGGAAGATCTATTGATTTTGTCTGCCCAGTGATCGTATTATTTTTTTTTTTTTGATTGCTCCCCTCCCGCTTCCTCCTTTCCATACCACCCCTCCCCCATCATTCCCTGTGGCTCAGGTAGAGCTGTCAATCAGTATACAGTGCACCCTGGCTATGGACTATAACTCAGGCCCTGGTCAATCGTATGACTCTATTTCCCTGGACACAGTGACCCATCCATTGTTAGGTCTGTGATCCAAACAGGCCCTATCAGAATTCTTCCCTGGGAGAGGTAGCCAGAGATTGAAAGAAGAGTATCTGCCAGAGAAGAGAAGCTGGGAGGAAGTGAATCCCTTTGGCAACCTGTAGAGCTGCCAAGCTGAGAAGAGTGAGACAAATAATTTGACGTAGTTGAACCCCTAATTTCAGTCCCTGAGGTTCTGGTTCTTAAGCCCTCTCTCCCTCCCTTCCTTTCCTTTAGGCAACAATTATTATGAGAATTTATGATGTTCCAGACACTTTTCTAAGGGTGGGGAAATGATGGTGGGAAAGACAGACAAAGCATTTTTTCTCTTGATGCTTATATCCTCAGAAGAGGAAGTAGACTATAGATTAGTAAATAAATGATTACAATTACCTCAGATGGCAGGAAGTGCTATGAAGGAGA
>NW_004443961.1:6634720-6635661 GCF_000243295.1 Trichechus manatus latirostris
CTTTGAGAAAACCATTATAATATTAAAGAAATAAAATTATCTAAGGTGATAGAGCAAGTGTGTAAAATTTACATGAATTTGTAGGCTACTGGGCTCTGCTCATCATCATGATGTATGATTTCACTCTTCCTGAGGGATATTAGGAGTCCCTGGGTAGTACAAATGGTTAACATGCTCAGCTGCTAACTGAAAGTTTGAAGGTTCCAGTCTACCTAGGGGAGCCTTGGAAGAAAGGCCTGGTGATTTACTTCCAAAAACTCAGCCACTGAAAAACCTGTGGAGCACAATTCTACTCTGACACATGAGGGGTTGCTGTGAGTGGGAGTTGACTCGATGGCAATTGGTAACTGGAAGGGATTTTAGGAGTACTTTGGTAGAAAATTTGCAGAGGCAACAGAGTATTAAAACGGGTATAAATTCTGGAGTAGAAAAACTTGGGTTCAAAACCACCTCTTATTAGTTCTGTGTCTTTTGGAAAAATTTTTAACTTCTGGGAGCCATTCTTTCCTCAGCCGTCATGTAAGGATAATAAAACTGCCCTCACAGGGTCATTGTGAAATGTGGACTGAGGGGTCCCTGGCTCACGGTAGTCCTTTTTAAAATGATACCGCCCCTTCCACTTACATGATGAGCTGAAATCTGCCTCCAGGAAACTCTCTTTCATTGGTCTCCAGTCTGTCTTCTGGGGCCTCAGGAGAAAGTCTACCCAATTGTTTCCCGCAGTACAATCTCTCAGTCACATTAAAAAAACAAATTGTGGTAAAATACACATAACATAAAATTTACCATTTTAACCATTTTCAAGTGTGCAACACAGTGTACACTCAGTACTAGTGCAGTGCCATTTAGTACAAATTCACAATATTGTGCAACATCACCATTATCTAGTTCCGGAACTTTTCTGTCACCCCAAATGGGAGCCCCATTCCCATTAGAGGTCA
>NW_004443961.1:6636655-6638478 GCF_000243295.1 Trichechus manatus latirostris
GTGCAGCCCGGGAGCTGCATGGACAATTAAATCACTCCCAAGGAAAACCTTGTTTGAGCACCAAAAGTCACGCCTATGATTTGTCTGCGGTTTTTTGTCAATACGTTTTCCTAACCAAGCACCGCACGAAGAGTGCATTAACCAGGCTTCGGTGCTGCCTGCGTACCCAGGGACTGGAATGGGGGAATTCATGGGCAGGCCCCCTTAAACGCCCCATTTAACACCCGCCATCGCTCCCCATCCTCAAGTCTGCCTTTTGTTTACTCAACTCCTAATTCATGTAGGGGGGAAATTAGTGTAACTAGAAGTTTAGGGTCTCATAAAAGGCTTTAACTACTTTCAAAGATATTCACAGATGGCTGCACCGTAAGCATTGTCGAGGCTCAGAGCCGGGTGAGGAGTCGGGCAAACGGAGCCATAAACTGTGTTTGTGTTTTGCTTTAATGGTTTCAGGGGCTGAGTTGTATCGTCACTGGGTTTGGCGCAGGGATGTGTGCGTTTCTGGACTCCCTGCTGTCCTTTCTCACAGAGAGAAACCTCTGCATCCAACGCCGGCTTTGGGCTTGGGAGTTGGGGGCGCATCCACAATCTCTGCTGGGAGCCAGGTGTTGCAGGCCAGCTCAGGCAATGGGCTTCGTCTGTGGGAATAGGAATGGCCCCCGAGTCACAGGCAGGCTTGACCGTGGCAACCCAGACTCCCCAGAAATGAAAGGGAATTCCCTGTTGTTCAAGGAGCAGCTGGAGTTGAGAAGAGCCTCCCCTAAGCCTATGGAAACTCCACTTCAAATCCCACCTCCTCTGAGAAGTCCTAAATAGTTTGTTGTTGTTAGCTGCCAGTTGAGTTGGCTTCCAACGCATGGTGACCCTAAGCACAATGGAACAAAATGCTACCCAGCCCTGCACCATCGCTGTGACGGGTTGCAGATCTGACCGTTGTGATCCACAGGGTTTTCACTGGCTGATTTTCAGAAGTAGATCACCAAGCCTTTCTTCCTAGTCCGTCTTAGTCTGGAAGCTCTGCTGAAAGCTGTTCAGCATCACAGCGACATAGAAGCCTCCACTGACAGACAGGCGGTGGCTGTGCGTGTGGTGCATTGGTCAGCAATCAAACCAGGGTCTTCTGCATGGAAGGTGAGAAGTCTGCTGCTGAACCGTCCACTGCCCCCATCTAAGCAATTCAGAGGCTTTATTTCTCTCTCAAGTAAAGTAAGACTAGGGCAGATATGACACCTTCAGGAAAGGGTCAGAGACTTAGGCACCTTCAGTCTTTGTACTCTATTATGCCTTAGTGGTGGTTCTTGTTTTCCCTAGAACTAAGCTTGCTGCATTTAATGTAAAACATGAAAATAAATACTTTAAATTTTTCCCTTACATGAAAGAAGCCTGGAGGCAGACAGTCCAATTTGGTGACTCCTTGGTATCATCAGAGACCAAGTTCCTTCTGGATTATCCCTCTGCTGTGACCAGGGTGGACATCTCATCCTCAAGGTCTAGGTGGCTGTTCTAGGCACCAAATCTGAGTTCCAGGCAACACAGGGAGGAAAGGAGAAGGGTACACTCTGACCTTGTTAAGGAGATGTTCTACAATCTCACATTCACTGGCAGAACTTGGTTCCACGGCTACCCTTAACTAAGGGAGGGTAGAAAAACATTTTATCTGTGCATATTTCTGGATGCAGCAATGTAAGAGTTCTTTACTGAGAATGGATTTGGGTCTAGCAGTTTCTATTTCAGCCCCTGCAGTCTGTCCTGCTAGCTTGCCAAGCATTTCTAGACATGTCTGAATTGTTAGGACTGAGCAGTAGAAGGCTTTGGCTCAAAAT
>NW_004443961.1:6640183-6641615 GCF_000243295.1 Trichechus manatus latirostris
CTGGGCAGGCCTAGGAACGGGAGCAGAAATGCTGAGAGCTAGCAAGGCAGAGCAGACAGCACGTGAGCTGGAGGGCCTGGCCACAGAGGAGATGGGAGAAATAAACTTGGGATTCAGGTAGCCAGACATCCAAGCGCTCAGGAGTCAAACGAGCAGCATAAGAACTAGTACAAAGCACGTCGTCCTTCCTCCTAGCATCCCTCCTGTTGTCGTTGTTAACTGCTGCTGAGTTGGCCCCCTGTACAACATGATCCACAGAGTTTTCATTAGCTGACTTTCAGAAGTAGATTTCCAGGCCCTTCTTCCTAGTCCGTCTTAGTCTGGAAGCTCCACTGAAACCTACTCAACATCACAGCAACACACCAGCCTCCACTGACAGATGGGCGGTGGCCGCGCATGAGGTGCATTGGCCGAGAGTTGAATCTAAGTCTCCTGCATGGAAAGTGAGAATTCTACCACTGAGCCACCAATGCCTTCCTGTTTGGGATATGGATACATATTAAACTGGTTATGACAAAATCAAAACTGTTCCCACTGCCCTCTCCACTTTGTACACTTTCTGGCATCAAATTTCCAGGAGGTGAGTTCTCTTCTAGAAGACCCCAGGGGAAGAGGCCTAGGCTAAGTTTTAAGTAAGGGAATTCAGCTCAGGGAGAGGGGTGCTTGGAACTCAACACATGTGGTCCTTGAGCCCAGCATCCCTCTCATGCCCAGCCAAATGGGCCTGCGAGAAGTTCTAGGAATGGAACCCCTTAGGATAGCGCTATATGTTGCTCAGGCCGCTTTTAGCTCTAAAATCGCTGTGATTCTAAGCAAGATAAAATTCTGAGGAAACATAAGCCATTTCCTGGAAGCTGCTGCCTCTTAACCTTCTAGTTACCTGATCTTGGGCTGAGGCCCACTCCTTTTGTGGGCCACAGACTTCACTGACTCCAGAATTGTAATGGACAGTATCAGTTTCAGGGTATTCAAAGAAAGAAAATTCTCTCTCAGGTAGAGAAGAATGGATATGTCCAACCGAAAGACCAGGGAGACTTTCTGAGAGTAATTGTGCTCACCTGGCTTTCCAGAGGATGAGCTTTGTGTGGTGTTTCCCTCTGGTCTGGGGAAAGGAAAAGATCCCTGGTGGTGCAGTGGTTAAAGTGTTCAAATGCTAACCCAAAGGTCAGAAGTTCGAAACCACCAGCAACACTGTGGGAGAAAGATGTGGTAGTCTGCTTCTGTAAAGGCTTACAGACTTGGAAACCCTATGGGGTCACTATGAGTCGGAATTGACTTGACAACAGTGGGCTTGGTTTTGGCTTTGGGGGAAAGGAAAGTTTGGAAAGCAATGTGCAAAGGCAAAGAAGCCTTGCAAAAAAATGTCAGTATCGAAGTTTACAATTCTGTGAAGGCAAATATTATTTGTTGGGAAAGACAGAATGATGTTTCA
>NW_004443961.1:6642093-6670534 GCF_000243295.1 Trichechus manatus latirostris
CCTCACACTACTAAGAAAGCAGAGCTGGGGACAGAGTGCGTCCTTTGGATCTGGTGTCTCTGCTCTGAAAAGCTGCTAGACCAGGGGAAAATTGATGACAAGGAGCATCCCCTAGAACTGACAGAAACAAAACCTTCCCCTAGAGCTGATACCCTGAATTTGGACTTCTAGCCTGCTAAACTGTGGAAGAATAAATTTCTCTTTGTTAACTTGTGGTATTTCTGTTACAGCAGCACTAGATGACTAAGACACTTCGTGTTTGATAGTATGTGAAATGGAGAGGCAGCAGCATGCATATAAAACTGAGGACTGTATTTCCCACAGAAAACTAGCCCAAGCCTTGTGTGTAGTGAGCATCATTCCATCATGGGGCGGACGGCAAGAGAAGGCTTTCTGGAGGGAGCCCAACTCCAAGTACCCGGGGAGCTGACCTGAGGTCAGCTGGGCTGGAGGGAAGTTTTTGGCAGGATGAAAACCACTGAGAGTCATGTTGTGTTTCAGACAAAATGGAAGGGACACATTTGTTTGCTTCTCTCTTGGATGCCTTAGACTTTATTGAAAAATAGAATCAGGAGATGCTTTGGCAGTGAGACACTTCTGTAATTCCAGCTGGACTCAAATATTTTATTAGAATCCATTTACACTAGACAGAGTCCCACTTTTTTTTTTTTTTCATTTGAGGAAAGGCCTACCTTATCAACAAAGTGAGTGGCAAATGAGTCAAAGGACCCTGAAAAATAATAGTTTAAAGGTTTACGTGCTAATAATTTAAGGTTTATTAATTTCACCCCAAATTATAGCTTAAAATACAAGAGGAAGAAATAACATAGATTTTTTTCTAATGCGCAAAGTTCATTGAAAAGAAAAAGTTTGAGAAAAACATAGTGATCTGCAATTTTGGCAACATTCCCTTTAATGGGAAAAATCCAGGAGCAGTTCTGAGGGGTCCTTTCTGGGGCACATTCTCAGATATTATAGTCTATGTTGGCTTTTTCTTTTTGTTTTTTAAATGGTTGCAAGGAAGACACATGAATAAATGAATGAATAAAAGGTGACCCCTGTTTTCGAGGAGGGCTTTAGATAGAAATTCTGCAAGAATAAAGAAAGACCCATATACTTCCTAACCTCAGTTTGTGGCCTGAAAAATTTGTAGCTGCAACATAAGCAGAGTAAGAGATACCATACCCTTTAGTGTAATAAGATGTCCTTAAACCTAATTAAGGGCAATGGTGGTTCAGTGGTAGAATTCTCGCCTTCCATGCAGCAGACCTGGGTTCTGTTCCTGGCCAATGCACCTTAATGCACTGTCTGTCGGAGGAGGCTTGTGTGTTGCTATCATGCTGAACAAATTTCGGTGGAGCTTCCAGATTAAGATGGACTAGGAAGAAAGGCCTGACAATCTGCTTCTGAAAGTCAACCGATGAAAACCCTATGGATCACAATGGATGACAATGGTCTGATCTGTAACTGATCATGAAGATGGTGCAGGACCAGGTGGCATTTCATTCCACTGGGCACGGGGTCACCATGAGTTGGACGCTCACCCCACAGCAGCTAACAACAACAAACCTGATCAGCTTTATTAGTTCTCCTCATTGGAGGTGAACTGGGCTGCAGGGTGGGGTCGGGAGGAGTCCTGAGCTTCCACTAGAGGCCACCACAGACCACAAATGCAGCAAGTTCTGCTGTCCAATCCAACAGCAGGCTCTCCTTGGGGTTCCCAGAAGCCACCGAACAGAGCAAAGCCGTGCTGTGCATTCTAGCCTGAACGTGCACACTGTTCTATCTTTGCACTCACATTTTTTAGTGTGGGACTAGCAGGGGCGTTTAGAGTGCCTTGGTGAAAGATTTCTCCTCAAAGGGAGGGAACTCTTCATTGCTGAGAACTGTTTTTACAAGTTGTTCTTTTCTTAAGAGAAGCTGGTAACTTAAAACTCACTTGGCATCGTCTCTGTTTTCCTCAGAGATGCAAGAGATAGTTGAGAGTTCAGTGTAAGCTCACCAGCAGTGCCTTTTTCAGTGACTCCTTCATACTGACTGATTGCATTGAACTCTTCCAACTACTGTCAGAAGTTTCTGGATTAGGGCACAGCTGGGAAGAGGCTTTACTTTTGCCCAATTCTGGGACGTGTGTGCCCTTTAAAAGCCATGTCTCAGCACTTGGGAACCTAATCAGTTGAATATCTCAATTTTGCTTTTTAGAGTTGTTCTCCAAGTCGTAGGTGTTAGATACAATAAAAGCGATGAGCAGCTTGGAAATGTTCTGTCCTGCTATCGTGAGCAGTCAGTATGCCTTTTTTTTTTTTGGTAGACATAGAGATAGACCCTTCTCAGCAGTCTCCTAATCTTAAAACCAGATGAAAATCCTTCAGTAGATCTGCACCGAGTCCTGAGTCCTTAGAATGTGCCCAAGGGCTTTCTTAGTGTGACCTGTACTTCGATGTCAGCTCTCACCTTGCACCTTCTTGTAGCGGATGCTCCAGCCACGGAGAGATGCTTGTAGCTCATGGCACACACTAGGTTGTTCCACACCTTTGTGCTTTATTGATACTGGCCCCCAGAATATCCTTCCCCTTTGTCCATCTGGTGAACGTTGGTGTTAGTTGCCTTTGCGTTGGCTCTGACGGTGGTGGACCCGTGTACAACAGAATGAAACGTTGCCCGGTCCTGTGCCATCTGCATAATAGTTGGTATGTTTAAGTCCCTCATTGTAGCCACTGTGCATTTTGAGCGCCTTCCAACCTAGGGGGCTCATCTTCCAGCATTATATCAGGTAATAGTCTGTCATGACCCATAGACGGGGCCTTTCTTCCTAGTCTGTCTTAGTCTGAAAGCTCTGCTAAAACATGTCCACCACGGGTCACCCTGCTGGTGTTTCAAATACCGATGGCAGAACTTCTAGCATTGTAGCAACATGTAAGCCACCACAGTATGACAAACTGACAGATGGGTGGTGGATCTGGTGCATACCCACTTGTCTTAGTTATCTCGTGCTGCCCTAACAGAAATACCACAAGTGGATGGCTTTAACAAAGAGAAGTGCATTCTCTCACAGTCCAGTAGGCTACAAGTCCAAATTCAAGGCGTCAGCTCCAAGGGAAGGCTTTCTCTGTTGGCTCTGGAGGAAGGTCCATGTCATCAATCTTCCCTTGGTCTGGGAGCTTGTCTTTGCAGAAACCTCAGGTCCAAAGGACATACTCAGCTCCTGGCACTGCTTTCTTGGTGGTATGAGGTTCCCATGTGTCTCTGCTCACTTCTCTCTTTTATATCTCAAAAGAGATTGGCTTAAGACACTATCCAATCTTACAGACCTCATCAGTATAACTTCATCATAGTGATAGAGTTTACAACACATAAGGAAATCACATCAGATTACACAATCATACAATACTGGGAATCATGACCTAGCCAAGTTGATACACACATTTTTTGGGAGACACAATTCAATCCATGACACCACTCATATTCCACACTTCCCCTCCATGAATGCTTTTCTGAATTTCCAGGAAATCCCAGTCTTATTTCCCTTATGCTTCTACTGTACCTTGTTTTGTAGCTTCTTTAGCACTTTAGTGGAGTAATTTAATCATGTGCTCTCACCTCTTCTAGACTGTAAAGATCTTTGAGGGCAAGGACTGTGTCCCAGATAGCTTCATGTTTCTGATGTCAGGTGTCTAACAGGCTGTCAGGAAATGTTTATTGAGGAAATGAAATCAGCTTTGATTTCTTGCAAAAATCTTGTGGTACTGCCAGTTTAACAACGGTGCCACGAAGCTCTTTCCTGCTGAACCGAGAGTCTTGTTGAGGAGGAAAGATTCCAGCTTGGTATTGGAGGCAACATGGTGCTCCCCAATCCTAACTGCAGGTCACAGGGACCACTTAGACTCAAAAGTATTTATTTATTTATTTTTTAAAATTTAATAACTGTATTTTTTATTGTGGTACAAATACATCTGACAAAACATTTCCCATTTCAACATTTTTTGCAAGTACAGTTCAGTGACGTTAATTACAGTCACCATGTTGTACAACCATCGTTGCTATCCATTTCCAAATTTTTCCATCATCCTTAACAGAAAGTCAACGCCCCCTAAGCAATGACTCCCCTTTCCCCTTCCCATCCACCTCTGATAACCACGAATAAACTTTGGTCTCTATATATTTGCCAGTTTTAGATATTTTATATACATGGAATCAAATAACACGTGTCCTTTTGTGACTGACTTATTTCGCTCAGCATAATATTTTCAAGGTTCATCCATGATGCAGCATGTATCAGGATTCCATTTCTCTTTATGACTGAATAATATTCCATTTATGTATGTATCACATTTTGTTCATCCATTTATCTGTTGATGCATGCTTGGCTTGTTCTCATCTTTTGGCTATTGTGAATAATGCTGCAATGAACATCGGTGTGTAAGCATCTGTTTGAGTCCTTGCTTTCAATTCTTTTGGGTATATACCTAGGAGTGGAATTACTGGGTCATAGGTCATGCACAAGTATTTCTTAAGGTAAAGAATTCGCCAACCACAACCGGTAAGGGACTTTATTACACTTCATAATTTATGATCTCTTTTAACAGACTATGTTGCCATTAGGGGCCCAGTAGACCAAGACCGTGGCCCTCATCTAAGGAGCTCCTACAAAGCTCTCAAAATTAACTCCTGGAGAAACACTGAATAGCAGGTTCCAAGCAACTGTGACATAGAGGATATTTATCTTTGCCCAGCACTGCCCATCTGACCTCTCAGATTCTAACTAAGATGTTCAAAGTGCCCTTTTCATTTCCTTTTAAGGACTGCCTGCTGCCCGAACGCCTTGATTATTACTGCATATCTCGGAGTGGACTGTAAAGCTTGTTCGTGTGGCTGTAGCCCTTGAAAGAGGTTGGAGGGCAGGAAAGTCTATGCTATTTACCTTCATATCCTTGAGATCTTGTATAGTGCTACAACACTTAGCACTCAATAAATATTAGTGAAATGAATACATCAGTAAAAACTATGCAGTTTGCCTACCTCCTACTGTGTGTGTGAAATTTCCATTAGAGAGGAGCTCAAATTTTTCTGGAAAAGGCTATGCTCCAGTAATTTTCAGGCTACATGAAAACACTGAATACTTAACACACATCTCAAGATTGTCCCAATTCAGTAGTGGAGCCAGAAGAATCCATATACTATATTTCTGGAGTTCTTTGGGTAGTGTGGACTCTGGTGGTGCAGTGGTTAAGCACTTGGCTGCTAACCAAAAGGTTGGCAGTTTGAACCCATGAGCTGCTCTGTGGAAGAAAGATGTGGCAGTCTACTTCCGTAAAGATTACAGCCTTGGTAACCCTATGGAGCAGTTTGACTCTGTCCTATAGGGTCGCTATGAGTCAGAATAAACTCAACAGCAATAGGTTTGGGTGGGTAGATGGTTCAGTGCTTCACTACTTACAGAAAGTTTGGTAGTTCGAACCCCCCCAGAGGTGCCTTGGAAGAAAGGCCTGGAGAGCTGCTTCTGAAAGGTTACAGCCTTGAAAACCCTGTGGAGTACAGTTCTAGTTTGTGCACATGGGGTCATCATGGATCAGATTTGACTCCATGGCAGCTGGTTTGGTTTATAGTTTAAAAGCCACAGTTACCACCTTTTCTCTTATTTGATCTTTGTAATGCCCCATATGAGATGAATATTACTTTCTACATTTTACTAACAAGAAAACTGGTGCTCAAAGAGGTTAAGTAACTCCCCTGAGATTGCACAGTTGGCAAGTTCCTGAGCCAGTCTTTGAAGAGCTAGGACTTTGGTGTTCTTTTCATTACAGTACACAGCCCTCCTAGCTCAGTCACTATAGGGCAATGCTAATATTGGATACATACCTAATTGAAATGTTTTAAAACATGAGACTAATGTTAGTGTTTTCCATTGCTCTACAAATTATACAGCAAATAATTGAAAAAAATTAGCCTATATTTCAGACACGACATTAATAGCACACATACTGCAAAACATAAGCACTGAAGTACTGCCAGCTCTCCGCTAGTACAATGTATACAAACTATGCTATACGCCGTATAAACTTTTCACTTAACCCCAACGTGACATGCCAGGCATGGAAAAATCGAGAAGGCTTCAATAAGTAGAGATATCTGCAGCTTCTTCAGTTTGTATGTTTGCCCGTTCTATAGTGTTAGGCAAATACAAAACTCTGTCATATCTGTGCAGTGCTTCACAATGAAATGTTGGAAGAATAACAAACCAAATGCATATTGTGCAGTAAATTTGGAAATTTGACTTTTTATAACTTTAGGCATTGTCAGATTCTCTACAGTTCTTCTAAATCCTTTTGCTTTATGGCTTTCATATATCTGAAAAGGTAAGTATATGCAAAATTGGATATTTTCCAAGCAATGTATCTTTCATTTGTAGTTCCTGAAGAGCTCAGCTATATGCGGTAATGTATGTATATTTTAGAACGCTGATGATGGAATAAAGCACTTTACTTAAATATACAATACCTCTACCAACATTCCCTAAACTATTTGGATAAATGTGGTTATGACTTTTATACAGTTTACTGTGTTCTGTCAAACCATACTCATAGCTCTCACTTTGAACTTCAGAAATTGGAAAACGTATCTTATTTCCATCACTTGTTATGGACCATCGAGTTGATTCTGACTCATAGCAACCGTATATGACAAAGTAGAACTGCCCCATAGGGTTTTCTAGACTAATCTGTACAGAAGCAGATTGCCAGGTCTTTTCTCCTGCAGTGCTGCTGGGTAGGTTCCAACTGCTGACCTTTCAGTTAGTAGCCAAGCACTTAACCGTTGTGACACTTGAGGGTCTCATTTGTATCACTTAGGATTGTGTTTAGCTATAAGTTGCAGAACACTTTACTGAGGGACTGAAACCAATGGGAGTTGAAGAATTAGTTCACAGAACAAAGAGCCCAGAGGCAGGCAGCTGCTGGGATTGCTTCAGTGGCTTAATGATATCAAGGCAAGTTTTGTTGCAGTTCTCTTTCCCTCATGTTTGTTACCTCATGGTTGCAAGATGGCTGCTGTTACTCCAGTCATCAAGTCCATATTAGAAGCAGAAAGGAAGCAACAGCCATTTCTAGCCCTTTTGTTTCCCAGAAACCTGCCAGTAGTTTCCGTACTTAATGCCTCTTTGGCCAGCGGCATGTACCTGGCCACTTCCAATTACAACAAGGCCTGGCAAAGGAAATATTTAACTCTTCTAGCTTCTGTTGGGGAAAGTGACAAGGAGAAGGTGGTTGGGAGTGGCCACTGGGTTAGCCAACCAGCAGCTTTTGCCATGGAGTCCCTCTTCACATCTTTGAATCTCCTATAGTCCTAACACAGTGCCTTCAACAGTTATTGACACACGTGGCTTCAAATGGAAGAAACCTTTTCAATCTAATGCAATTTAGAAATGATGACACTGACCCTACAGATGGTAGGCTTTCAAGGGAAGAGGCTAATTGGTGGCTATAGTGTACTAGTAGTCACTTCACATGCATTGAATCATTTAATCCTCAGAACAAGCCCCATTTACAGACGAGCAAAGTGGAGCTCATATGGATTAAGTAGACAGAGGTTGTAGCTCAAGACTTTTCAAGCACAGGTCTGTTTGATGCCAAAACCCATACTGTTTCCACTCTACCACCTTGACTATTGAATGATTCAACTCAGCCTGATAAGTAGATTGTTCTAGTATACCAGAGTGCTCTTGATAATCCTTACAATTGTGTAATGGAAGATCTCACTCAATACTCAATGGCCCTTTATAATCAGATTATTTTTCTATCATCATAGGCTGTAACGGCATTAGTTAGATGTTTTAAGCTGCAATTCCTTTTGAAAAAAAAATTTGGTTTAAGGAGAGGTTATGTGGGTGCCTGTAGTGGGGTTGGGTGAGAGGTAGGTCTTATGCCAGCCTCTGCTATATCTAGGGATAGAGACAGCAGAGCGCCTCAGATCTGATTTCCTTTGTTTAGGGAGGAATCCTTTGAATGGGCCCTCTTGGTTATGCAAAATGAAAGTGAGAAAGTACTCCTTGTCCAAGGAGGGCGTGAGGACTTTTTGTGGCTAGGAGTACCTGGGTGGTGCAAAGAGTTAGTGTGCCTGGCTGCTAACTGAAAGGTTGGTGGTTTGAGTCCACCCAGAGGTGCCTCAGAAGAAAGGCCTGGCAACCTACTTCCAAAAAATTAGCCATTGAAAACCGTAAGGAGCTCAGTTCTACTCTGACACACACGGGGCACCGTGAATCAGAATTGACTCGATGGCAACTTGGTTGGTGTCTTCAGTTGGGCTACCAGGTATGCTGAGCTGATCACTGGGGAGAGCTTGTGTAGGTCCAGACACCACTCCTGCTTCCTGAAATCCATGTGAGGAAAACCAGTTGGGTTGGTCCATTGGCAGAAGGAGGCAGTGGTGGTTTGGTGATAGAATCCTCACCTTCCGTGTTGGAGACCTGTGTTTAAGTCCTGGCCGATGCACCTCATGTGCAGTCACGGCCTGTCTGTCAGTGGAGGCTTATAGGTTGCTATGATGCTGAACAGGGTTCAGTGGAGCTTCCAGATAAGAGAGACTAGGAAGAAAGGCCTGGTGATCTACTTCTGAAAATCAGCCAATGAAAACCATATGGTCCCAGTGGTCTAATCCACAGCTGATCATGGGGATGGTGCAGGATAGAGCATCAGTTCATTCCATTGTGCATGGGGTCACGGACTGACTGGATGGCCGCTAGCGACAACATTAGGACACGAAGGGAACCCCTCCGAGGGCCGTGAGCGGGGCTGGTGCAGCATGTGGCAGACCCAGGAGGCCTCTTGTCTGGTGCCCTAATCTAGGGAGCAGGGGGTGAATAAATGAGTGTAGACCAGGAGCACACATACCAGACTGGGCATCACCACAGAATGCAAAGCACTGATAGAATTGGCAGGACCAGTCCTCATGAGAAACAGTCTCAGACTATGAGAAGCCACAGCAGAAGTGAACTGGTCAACCTTTTCAGTTCTCCACTTGCCTGGGGTTTGGTCAAGATAAGTCTGCTATAGACTAAGTCCTGGGGCTTTGGGGTAGAGACTTCAGGAGGGAAATTCCCAATTTTCAGCTCTGAAAGGCTAATATGGAGTCTAAAGCCACGTTCAGGAGAAGGAAAAGCACTGAATCTTCCAGTGAGTAAATATGTTATTCTACAAAGGGCAATGATGCAAAGTCACTGCTAATCAGGCTTTGCGGAGGAACTGATATATTTCTGGTTCTTCAGGAAGAGGCTACTAACGCCACTCCTAATTGAATTGGTATTAAATTGTTGGGGTTGTAACTGAGAGGCACAGATGCATGTTAATGGAGACATTTTTCTAATGAGAAGTAATTCCTAAAGCAGATAGACAAGATAGAAACAAAGGCTACAGAAGAAGAGTCAGGGGGCCATAGTGGCCCTGCCACTGTGTCTACACAGGGTAGAGAAATTAAAGTGACTCAACTAATAAAAAAAGAAGGATGGGAGAGTTGAGAGCAAAGATTAAGGGAGTTAACTTGGCCACTTATTTATTTTTGAGTAGGTAATATGTTCACATATTCAAAATTCAAAAGATTCAAAAGAGTATAATAAAAATAAGTGTCTCCATTCCTGTCACCCATCTACTTAGCTCCCTGCCTCCATCAATGCTATCAAGCCCTCACATATTTCTTTTTAAATTTTTTTTTTATTGTACTTTAGGTGAAGGTTTACAGAACAAATATTTTCTCATTAAACAGTCTGTACACATATTGTTTTATGACATTGGTTAACAACCCCACGACCCCACGACATGTCAACACACTCCCTTCTCAACCTTGGAGGACTTTTTTTTTTGTGAAAATATACATAGCCAAAGATACACCATTTCCAAAATTTCTACACGCACAGTTCGGTGACATCAATTACGTTCTTCCAGTTGTGCTGCAATTCTCACTTTAGATGAAGGTTTACAGAACAAAATAGTTTCTCACTGAACAGTTAGTACACATGTTGCCCTATGACAGTGGTTAACAACCTTACTACATGTCAACACTGTCCTTACTCAACCTTGGGTTCCCTATCACCAGCTTTCCTGTCCCCTTCTGCCTTCTAGTCCTTGTCCCTGGACTGCTGTGCCTCCTTAGTCCCATTTTGTTCTATGGGGTCAAACTGTTACATATTCCTTGAGAGATATTTTATGAATATATAAGAAAGTATGTGTGTGTATAACTACACTTTTTTATATAGCTAGTATTGTAGTCTACCCACCTTTCTGCACCTTGCTTTTTATTTATTTAAACTTAGCAATGTGACTTGGAGATCATTTCATATGTGTATAGAGACGCTTTGTCATTTTTTCCCCTTTTTTATAGCTGCTAGCCTCTCATTTCTGGCAGTGTCATAATTTGTGGAACCAGCCCTCTGTTCATGGACATTTTAGGTTGTTTCCAGTCTCTTGCTGTTGCAGTGTGTTGCAATGATTAATCTTGTATGTGCATCCTTTTTTATATGTAGGGGTCTACTGCTAGGAGAAATTCCCAGAGAACCACGTATTGTAGTTCGAAGACTTATTTACAAGGGTGCGGACCATTTCTGCACTATAGCTGCTAAACAGACCAACAGATCACTAGCTTTGGTTATTAAGTTCAGTTGAACCTAACAAGCCACACTATACTGAACAAAAAGAAGTTCAGGAGAGCCATCTATGTCTCCCATCTGGCCTCTATGAGACTTCATAATTTTCCTTCACAGTCTTGGGGATGGATGGAGTTAATATTTTCAGACAGAGGCAAGACACTACCTAAGGGGATCCCTCCAGAGCCTCCCAGCTTGCTGCCTTTCACTTTCACATAGTCTCTGCAGGTAAAAAAGGTGATCAAATGTTTGGTTTTAGATGTGCCCCCTCATGTACAACCACCACTCTCTGTCAGTGAAGGGTTGCATGTTGCCATGATGCTAAACAGGTTTCAGCGAAGCTTCCAGACTAAGACAGACTAGGAGGAAAGCCTTAGTGATCTATATCTGAAAAATCAGCCAATGAAAACTTTATGTATCACCACTGTCCAATCTGCAACCAGCCACCGGGGGATGGTGCAGGACCAGGCAGCGTTTTATTCTGTTGTGCATTGGGTCACCATGAGTGGGGGGCCAACTTGATGGCAGCTAACAATAACGACAACTCCAGAGGCACCCTAACCCCTTACTCCAGCTACACTCTGCATACGAAAGAGGCAAAGCAGACATTTTGGTAACAAAGAGGCTTGGGTTTGGTGGAGCAGATAATCAGGCTAATGAGGAGTGGAAATTAAGGTTTGTTGTGGCAGATCCACTTGTAGGTATTTGAGAGTTGGCTGTAATTGAATTTTTATTGTTCAATCAGAATGCAATGCATCCACCAGCCTTTTAAATTTTAACTGAGGGCACATGTTTAAAATTTTAAATTACTAGATCTATTTTGCTTTGATTGGCCGCTATATAAAACCAGACAAAGCCCATCTATAGTAGCACCTAATAGTTCTGAACCATCAATCAAAGTGTGTTTCTACATTTTATTTGTTGCCTCTACTATCGTCACTACCAACCTGCTTTTATTCTTTCACACGGGGTGTGATGGATTAAACTAGTTAGCTGGCCAGATAGATTATACAGGGCACATTAACACTTAGTGTTTTTGATGGAGCTCTGAGTGAAACAAAAACCAGTCCTTTCAGAATACAATTCAGGATGCTGCTTGCTGTGTGTCAGACTGTGAGTCTCACGTTCCCGGAGTGGGCAGATAATAGCCATATAATCACGTTAGTGCCGGTGTATTGTTTTTAACTTTATTTTATTGTGTTTTAGGTGAAAGTTTACAGTGCAAATGAGTTTCTCATTCAAAAATTTATCCACAAATTGTTTTGCGACATTGGTTGTAATCCCCTCAATGTGTCAGCACTTTCCCATTTTCCCTTTCCACCCCAGGTTCTCCATGTCCATTCCTCCAGGTTTCCTGCCTTCTCATCTTTGCTTTTGGGAAGGTGTTGCCCATATGGTCTCATATACTTGACTGAACTAACAAGCCGCTAGATGGCCACTTGCAAGCTTTTAAGACCCCAGACGCTACTCACCAAAGTAGGATGTAGAACATTTTCTTTATGAGCTATGTTATGCCAATTGACCTAGACGTCCCTGGAGACCATGGTCCCCAGCCCTTGGCCCCAGTAACTCGGTCCCTCAAGGTGTTTGGATGTGTCTAGGAAGCTTCTATGGCTTTGCCTTGGTCACGTTGTGCTGCCTTCTTGTATATTGTGTGTTGTCTTTCCCTTCACCAAAGTTAACACTCGTCTACTTGTCTACTATCTAGTTAGTGATTTCCCCTCCCTGTCCCTCCTGCTCGGCATTTCTCAAGCTGAAAGAATTGAAGAAGAAATTCAAGCCTTGAGTTGCAATATTGAATGATTCTACAGGGAAAATATTAAACGATGCAGGAAGCATCAAAAGAAGATGGAAGGAATACACAGAGTCACTATACCAAAAAGAATTAGCTGACATTCAACCATTGCAGGAAGTAGCATATGATCAGGAACTGATGGTACTGAAGGAAAAGGGTGAAGCTGCACTGAAGGCATTGGTGAAAAACAAGCCTTCAGAAATGGACAGAATACCAACTGAGATGTTTCAACAAATGGGTGCAACACTGGAAGTGTTCACTTGTCTATACCAAGAAATTTGGAAGACAGCTACCTGGCCAACAGACTGGAAGAGATCCATATTTATGCCTATTCCAAATAAAGATGATCCAACAGAATGTAGAAATTATTGAACAATACTGTTAATATCACATGCAAGTAAAATTTTGCTGAAGATCATTCAAAAGTGGCTGCAGCGGTACATTGACAGAGAACTTGCAGAAATTCAAGCCGGAATCAGAAGATGACATGGAACCAGGGATATCATTGCTGATGTCAGATGGATCCTGGTGGAACTATTTCTCTTTTTAGTGCTGTTAGAGTTTGTTTTATGTATTTTGGGCCCCTGCCATTGGTTGCATAGGTATTTATTAAGATTACATCATCTTCATGGATTGTCCCATTAATCATTATATAATGTCCTTCCTTGTCTTTTATTGTGGATTTTGCCTTAATGTCTATTTTATCTGAGATTAGTATTGCTATTCCTGTACTTTTTTGGTTGATTTTCCTTGATAATTTTTCCATGCTTTTATTTTTAATGTATTTTTGTGTTTGTGTCTAAGGTGTGACTTTTGTAGACAGCATATTGATGGGTTGTGCTTTTTTATCCATTATGTCATTTTCTGTCTCTTTGTGGGTGCATTTAAGTCATTTACATTCAGTGTGATTATTGATAGGTGTGAGTTTATTTCTGTTATTTTTTTGTGCTTTTTTTTTTTTGTGGTGATGACATTTTTTTTTGTTCCTGTTACTTTCCTGTGCTGAGTTCCTTTTGTTTGTGGAAATTATTTTCATTTCTTTCATTATTGTAGATTTTGTATTTATTGAGTCTTTATGTTTTTCTTTTTTATTTTGATGAGTAGGTTTGTTAACTTTCTTCGTGGTTACCTTGAAATTTACCCTTTACTTCCTAAGTTTGAACCAGTCTTGCATGACTTGATATTGCCTTGACTTCCTTTCCATTTGAAAGATCTCTACCTATGCTGTTTACTCCCCCTCTTACTGTTTTGACATTTTCGTCATTTGCAGATTGACATCTCTGGTTCCCTGTTCTAAATATTTTAGTTTTGTTTTATCTTTGAGAGTTCATTACCTAGGTTGGTATCTGGCTGAAGCTGTCCTGGGTCCTCAATTCAGGTTGTTGTCTGATGATGTTGGTTATCTAACTGAAGGACTCCCTTTAATATTTCTTGTAACTTTGGTTTGGTTTTTACAAATTCCCTTAACTTCTGTTTATCTGGAAATGTCCTAATTTTGCCATCATATTTGAGAGAGAGCTTTGCAGGATATATTATTCTTTGCTGGCAATTTTTTTCTGTCCAGGTTTTCTATATGTCATCCCATTGCCTTCTTGCCTGCAGTTTCTACCAGGTAATCAGAGCTTAGTCTTATTGTTTCCTCTTTGTAAGTGACTTTTCGTTTTTCTTGAGCTGCTATCAGGATTGTTTCTTTGTCTTTGGTTTTGGTGAGTGTGATTATAACATGGCTTAGTGACTTTTTGGGGTCTATCATATAGGGTTTGTTGAGATTCTTGGATTGTCAGCTTTTTGTCTTTCATGATACTAGGAAGTTTTCTGCCAGCAAATATTCAATGAACATCTCTGTATTTTCCACTTTCTCCCTCTCTTTTGGAACTCCAATCACATGAAATTTTTACTCTTGATTGTATCCCACCTAATTCTTAAGTTTTCTGCATTCTTTTCTCTGATTTTAACTCAAAGTGGCATCAGTAGGGTTGCCTTCAATTTCACTGATTCTGTCTTCCATTGTTTCAAATTTGCTCCAAAAACCTTCTATTGAGTTGTCCATTTCTGAAATTTTTGTTGTTTATCTTTTGGATTTCTAATTGCTGTCTTCATGTGACTTCTAATTGTTTATTTATTTTGATGTTTTGTTCTTGTATTATTTTCCTGAATTCTTCTTTTGCTTTGTCTGTGTTTTCCTTGATGTTGGCTATGTTTTGGTTGGTTTTGTCTGTGTTTTCCATGATTTTACCTATTTTTTCCTTAGTTTTGTCTGTGTTTTCCTTGATCTCTTTCCTAATCTCTTGTGGAGCCCTGAATATTAGACTTTTGAATTCCATATCAGGTAGTTCCAGTGCCTTGCCTTCTACCAAAACGTCATTTGGTGCTTTATTTTGGTCACTTGCTGGAGTCATCTTGTCCTCCTTTTTTATATGATTTGATATAGTCTACTGTCTCCGAGATGTTCAGGTATCATTTTCTTTGCTTATTGATTGTAGGTTTATTTATTTTGTCCTGCTTTTTGTTTGGTTTGGTTATGTCTAGGCAGGTAGCCTGGGCATGCTTTGTTGCTTGATGGTCCATGGGCACAATAGTTCTCACCACCTTGTTGGAGTGAGCGGGGCCAGTGGCTCAGCTATGGTGCAATAGGGCAGGTCCAGTGGGGGTGGGGGAAGCAGGAATGGGTCATTTGTATTGCAGTGAGGTGGAGCTAGTGGGGAGGGGGGTGTTGCGGGGCTGGCTCTGCTCAGGGGCCTGGGACATAGCAGGGTGGAGGAAAGAGCAGGAGAGTGGGGTGAACGTAAGGGTGGATGGGGTTAGATGGGGGAAGGGAATAGAGGTGGATCATATTGTGGTCCCCAGCAGTCGAGGCTACCAGGATGGTGCTGTTTGTGCCGCTATTCACCAGAAGCATTGGGGTTGTAGGAGCATGCCCCTTTGGTTACCTTCTGAGAGTGTCTGTGCACTTCCTTGAGCTGTGGCCAGCAAACATGGCCTTACTTCACTTTGTGTGTGTCCACACCATAACTCTGTCTCCTGTCAGGAATACCATGAGGGTGCCTTTCTGTGCTGTATGTGTAGGGTTGTTGGCTTTATTCCAAGATGGCCATGCTGTGTTTTGCCAGTTTGCAGGGAACCTCCACTCCATATCTCTACTCGTTTGCTGTTTTCTATCAGTTTCTTCTTCTCAGTGGACTCTGATCTAATACTTTATCCCTTCAGTTAAGGTTCAGCATTCCAGGATTGATGTTTGTATTTGTTCTGCTTGGTTTTTTGGGTCTTTGTTGCAGAGGGATGGCTTAGTGCTTCTGACTAGTCTGCCATCTTGGCTCCCCCCCGCCACCTTGCCCATTTGAAATTGGATGATTTATCTTTCTGTTATTGAGGTGTTAAATCAGTCTATAGATGTTAGACATTAGACCCTTGTTGGATATAGCATAGCCAAAATTTTTTTCCCAGTCTGTAGGTTCTCTTTTTACTCTTTTGGTGAAGTATTTTTCTGAGTATAAGTGTTTAATTTTTAGGAGGTCCTGGTTAACTAGTTTATCTTCAGGTGTTTGTGCCTTGTTAGTTATGGTTTGTATTCTATTAGTGCAGGCATATTTAATTAGTTTCTTTCTTAGAGGCTTTTATTACAGCATAATGGTCAGTCCTCTGAGAAGCCAGTATCCCTACATCAGATTTTCCTCTCCTCTCCTTTCCCTTAATAACAGTGAGTTTATTTTTGGCAGAATGACTGAGAAACTGCTGAAGCAAACCAACTCCAGATGGTCTTTGTTTCTAAGAAGTAGGCCTCTGGGTTTCTGGGCAGGTGGCTCAAGAGGTTTTCTCCCATTTTCAGTTTTTAATTTATCCAAGTTCTTGATGCTTTTATATTCTGTTACTTGGAGGCAGGATTGTCCAAGGTTCATGCTTAGAGGCTTTCCTGGGCAGAGGCCTGTTGCATACCATTGTGAATTGCACCAACCCTGCTACCTAGACGCCTGACGCCGGCACCATGAGTCTGGGGACCGCGTGTCTCTGCCTCACAAGGAAGACAGGTGGTTGTGGCAGGCCCAGCCATCCCACCATGTTGCTTAGGGCCCACGTCCGTGCTGCTTTATGCTGCTGCCCACTTGTTGTTAGTTGCTGTCAAGTTGGCTATCACTCATGGCGACCTTACGTATAACAGAATGAAACATTACCTGGTCCTGTGCCATCTTCACGATCTTGGTATGTTTGAGTCCATTGTTGCGGCTATTTTGTCAATCCATCTCATTGAGGGTTTCCTTCATTTTTGCTGACCCTCTACTTTACCAACCATGATGTCCTTCTCTAGTGGTTGGTCTTTCTTGATGATGTGTCCAAAGTAAGTGAGCCGAACTCTTGCCATTCTTGCTTCTAAGGAGTACCCTACTTGTATTTGTTCTAAGACTGATGCGTTTATTTTTCTGGAAGTACACAGTATATTCAATATTCTTCATGACTGCTGTTTCTACCAATAATACTAATAACAGTAACAATAGCAAAACCATGTCTTCTATGAGAACCTTGCCAGGATTTATAACATACCAACCAATCTGCCTCCATTTCTAACATCATCCATAACCTTCCTAAGACGTAAAAAGATAGGATCTCATAGTATTGATCCTCTACCATGTGTGGGTACTTTACCTACATTGTTACCAATGCTGCTAACATTAGAGCCTGCCTTTACTAGGTACTGTATCCCAGGCAGAAACCCTGGTGGTTTAGTGGTTAAGAGCTAAGGTTGCTAACTAAAAGGTTGGCAGTTTGAATCCACCAGGTGCTCCTTAGAAACTCTGTGGGGCAGTTCTACCCTGCCCTATAGGGTTGCTATGAGTCAGAATCAACTTAACAGCAACAGGCTTGTTTTTTGTTTTTTTTTTTTTATATCCCAGGCGCTGTTTTATGTATTTTATATTTATAATCTCATTTAATTCTCACAATAATCCTGTGTTGCAGGTACTCTTATCATCCCTGTGGCTGCATGTCTAAAACTTTTTTAGATCAGAAGTGTCTGATAAAATAACAACAACAGCTGTTAACATTTGTTGAGTATTTACTATGTATCAGGCACTATTCAAGGCCCTTTGCATATTTAATTCATTTAGTCCTCACAACAACCTTGTGAGCCATGAAGTAGGCACTACTATTTATCCCCATTTTACAGATGAGAAAAATGAGGCACAGAAGAGGTTAAATAAGTTCCCCAATCTCACTACAAGATAGGAATCAAGTACGCAATTCCTTTCTCTCCTCTCTGCGATATCTGGGCTTGGGGTCATCCTTAACCAAAAACCAACCAACCAACCAACCAAAAAAAACCCCATTGCTGTCGATTTGATTCCAACTCATAGCCACCCTGTAGGACAGAGTAGAACTTCCCCATAGGGTTAGAAAGGAGCAGCTGGTGGATTCCTTTTGATTAGCAGCCAAACACTTAACCACATCCTCAGGGTGACGGAAATACTGAAGCCGCTCCAAGAGTACATCCAGACATGTCAGTACAAAGAGGAAGAAACAATTCCAGGGGCTCTCCTAGGAGGAAGGAAACTTTCCCAGAAACATCCTAGCATACGTTTGCGAGTGTTTCCTTGCCCAGGAACCTACTTATTCCTGAACTAATCCCTAACAAAAGGATTGGGATTGCCTTTAGAAAAATCAGGCCCATCTTCAGAGCTGGGGTTGGGGTCAGCTTCCCCTGAGGCCTGAAACGGAGAGAGGCAGAAACCCAACGCAACCTGGACTTGGAAGTGATGGGTAGAAATCCTAAAATGTATGCTCTGTGGTGGGCACAGGGGGGAATAAGTAGAAAGAAGCATTGAGGTTTCTGGCTGCAGGTTTCCTTTGTGTTTGTAGCCCTATAAATGTAGCTGTACCCTCCTGCCTCACACTGCTGGAAGAATTAGCTGGGAGAAGGTGCTTCTACACAATGGGATCCTATGCAACTGGTAAAGGAATGAGCTCCACAAAGAGCTCTACATGTTAGTCCAATATGATCTCCAGGACATACATTTTTAAGTGAAAAAAAGCAAGGTTCAGATGAGCGCCCGTATCAAGGAAAGGGAGGAATGCAAACATAAACACAAACGGGAAGTCAAACACAAACATCTATCTCTGACTATACACTGTTTTGTAGATTTGACTTTGGAATCATGTAAATTAAAACAAAAAGCAATCCTTAGAAATTAGAAGAAAAATGAAATAAATGAACCTAATTTTGCATCAAGTAGGAGGTTTAACCTTATCAAGAGGAATTATTTCAAATGGCTCTAATAACAATAATTTGGACATCTCTTGTGAGCTGTATCTATCCTAAGGAGAAATAGAACTGCGGAGAAATCTTAAATTGTGAATATCATTAGGAACTAAGATTTTTCAACATGAGAAAAAAAAATACCAAAGTAAAATTAAAGAATTAAATAAAACTTTGCAATTTTAAATTTAAATAGAAAATACCAGTATGAATTTTTTATGTATTTTCTTGTAAAAAAATATTTCCCAGAAATCTCCACTAGAACAGGCCATTAGCAATGGACACCCAGATTGTGGTCTCTAAAGACCATTACCCATGAAACTTGGAGAAATGGTGAGGTCTATGTTTGGGAGAGTAAACGTATGAGATGACTCTGGAGCACCTTGGCATTGCCAGAGAGCAAAGAAAAACACTCCAACACTGTGGAGCAAAATGACAATAGGAACAAAAACAACAGTTGCCGATGAATTCATTCCAATTCATGGAGACCCACCAACCCTTTGGTTAGTAGCCAAATGCCACTCAGGGACTTCCAAGACTATGCAAATTGTGTTAAAAATTTTTTTTGGCATGTTGTATTTGAGATCACTTGGATGTATGGTTTCTAAATTTATGTTTAAAGTAACATCTGGATGGTTTTGTGAGTTTAATTAAAAGTCTAGAGATCTATCAGTTGTGTGAAGTTTGAATAGCTTATGAAATCCCTTACTTTCTTGCATGTCTAATAAAGTATCTTCATTCAGTTAAAAAAAAAAAAATTTAGGAGCCAATTTAAAAGAATCCCACTGGCCAAAGATGGAACAATCTGAGAATCAAAAAGAACATAACTGGATTGAAATACATTAAGCATGTTAATATCCACAAATTCATAATACAAAAAAAAAATCATTGTTCACCTTGGCAGGTGCTGGGGAAGTAACACATTATTCTGAAAACAGGTAAATAAGAGCAAAGAATCCAATCTTTAACTTCTTTTTCCTGCGTGGCCTATGCCTCAGGGCAACCAAATATTTGATAAGAGGAAGTTTTTCTTTATATTAAAAAATCCAGTTAAAAAATGAAGAGGGAATGCTAGATTCAAAATATCAACATCTTCAATCCTTAATGAGATAGTCTATCTAAGCAAGAAACATCAACGACTGCTAAGACCATTATTTGAAAGGCTGATAAACCGAAAGACAAACCCGTTGCTGTCGAGTCGATTCTGACTCATAGCGGCCCTATAGGACAGAGTAGAACTGCCCTATAGGATTTCCAAGGAGTGGCTGGTGAACTTGAGCTGTCAACCTTTTGGTTAGCAGTCAAGCTCTTAACCATTGTGCCACCAGGGCTCCAAAAGGCTGATAGGGAACTTCATAATGGATGAATCAGGCTGGCAATGTCTGATCTGACCGATCAGTATTAACATCAGGCATTCATCTGCCTCCTGATGTGAGGTACCCGGAAGTACACAGCACCCTGTAAAGTCTTCTTGCCAAAAAAATTGAACCTACATATAATCAAGCCTTCCAGTTTGCAGAAAATATTGGGGCGTAGGAAGAAAATATAATGTATGGACTTTTTTGGATTCTGATTTAAATAAATTAACTATTAAAAAATAAATGAGACCCTGTCACAAAGGGACAAATATTGTGTGATCCCACTTATAGGAAATATCTAGTACAGTCAGATGCATACAGACCAAAGTTTATTAGTGGTTACCAGGGGCAGGTGAGATGGAGGGGAAAGGGGGAACTCACGGCTTAGGGGACACTGAGCTTCTGTTAAAGGTTTATGAGAAAAATTGGAAATGAATAATGGTAATGATTGAACAACATGATAAACATAACTAATGTCACTGAATTGTACACGTGAAGAATGTTGAAAAGGCAAATGATTTGTTCCATATGTATTTAAAACCCATTGCCGTTGAGTGGATTCCAACTCATAGTGATCCTATAGGACAGAGTAGAACTGCCCCATAGGGTTTCCAAGTAGCAGCTGGTAGATTTGAACTGCTGACCTTTTGGTTAGCAGTTAAGCTCTTAACCACTGTGTCACCAGGGCCTCACATATATATTTACCACAAAACAAATATATGACACAATGGGAGAAATTTGAACATTAACTGACTATTTGATGATATTAAGGAGATATTGATAACTTTTTAAAATGTAATAATAGTATTATTGTTATATTAAAAAAAAGAGCCCTAATTTTTAAAAGATACATTTAAAATAATATAAAGTCAGGGATTTGTTTCTGAATACTGTAGTGTATGTGTGGGTGAAGTGACTGGCGGTATAGTTAATAAGCCTGACCAGGTATTGATAATGATTGAAGCTGGGTGAAGCTATGCCACCTGTATTTCAGAGACCAGCAGGTGGCATAGTTTCAATGGACAGGTTTCAATGGAGCTTCCAGTATAAGGCTAGGAAAAAAGGCCTGGTGATATACTTCTGAAAATTAGTCAAGGAAAACCCTACAGATCACAACAGAATATTGTCTAATATATGAAGATAAGCCCCCAAGGTTGGAAGACACTCAAAATACACAGTGGCTGCCACAGTGGATTCCAGCATACCAATGATCGTGAAGATGGTGCAGGACTGGGCAACATGTCGTTCTGTTGTACATGGGGTCGCCATGAGTTGGAACCAACTTGAAGCAACTAACAATATCAACAAATTCTATCTGGTGTATGTTTGACATTTTCCATAATCAAACGTTGAAAAGAAAATAATCAGCTATGGTGAACCAATGCTGACTTGTAGCAGTTGTGGCTTTGGCTCTTTGGCTGTAGGCGGAGGCTGAATGCAAACCTTTGGGGCAAAGAGGAGCCATGGCTACCTAGAGTCTTAGGAGTGAAGAGTTGCCTTCCCAGGGCCTCTTTAAGTACATGGGGCCATGGTTTTTCAGGTCTAATGGGCATTGGTGTTTTGATCTTACTCTTCTTGTTACCTCTTCCCCTCCTTCCTGTCTGCCAGGTTCTGGACCGGTGACAGAATTCAGTGGAACACACTAGGGAAGATGTACTGGGGCAAAGGGACTTGTATTTAGGAATTGCGAATTGACTCTTAATCACAGCATACCTCTTGCTGTTTATATTGTGATTTTTGGAGTAACCACAAATCAAGAAATTGTCCTTTTCCATTCGTGGCTAAGACTTGACATCAGTTCTCCATCCCCCAAATCAAGTCTTGGATCCTGTTATAACCTACAGCCCTTGTGGAAAAAAAGGGGTAGTGATGGTGAGCTGACTCTAATCTATTGATTTTGAAGTTAAGATCCCAAGGGAAAAAAAACCCATTCTACAAGATTTCTGCTACTCATCTGGGTATGACCATTTTTATCCAGTCTAGAAAGAAAAAAAAAAAAAAAAAAAGTGAAGTCAAAAGATGAGACATTATGAATTATAAGATTTTCTCCATTCTACTGTTTTTGTGACTCTCGGTGCACAAAATTGCTTGTCTATACTAGAATCTGATCTAAAGTGGTCTCTGACTTAGTACGGAATTATCTAATTCACGATTTCAATTTTTATGTAGTAACTTTTTCTGGTGTTCCAAGAAAAGCCTCACGATGTTCAGGGGCTCTAACACTTGACCAAATTTGAGAACAGAGCCCTGAGCTATTATTATTTAGATTTTAGTGTGAGGGTGGCTTTCCTGAGAGGTAGAATAGCTTCATTGTGGGCATGGAGTGAGAACAGAAAACGCTCCAACCAACCACTGTCTTATTTAAAAGTGTGTTTTTTGATAGTTCCATCTAATGGAAATGATGTAAGTGGAGCAGCACCCAAGCAGGAAGAGATGACGTTTAAGCTCAGCTCTAAGCTCAAAGGTTCCTGGATGTTAGTGATTGAACCCACCAGGCCGGATGCTGTGGGATTTATTTCTTCCTCTACAGGATATAACTAGCTGTAATGACACAAAAATGGAAATTAATCAGGAAGTTTTCCTTTAATTCCTCTTCATCTTTGTTTAAGTATCTCAAGATCTTAGCCAAGGGTTGGAGATCATTGTTGGCAAGAGAAGAAGCCTTCAGCCTTGGTGTGAAACTTGAATAAGACTGAGTGGAGAAGGACACATTTAATTTAATTCACATTTTTCATCTGGCAAATTGGAAGGAAGGGCAGGAAGTACTTAGGCCACCAGCTAATTAACTGTTATTATCTCAGAGCTTTCTCCCAGCCCATGGCTACTGGCGTGCTTCTAAGCCAGATGTCGTGAAGGGAAATCACGTTAAAATGTAGTAACTAGAACTTGCTGCTAACTGAAACGCTGGGGGTTCGAGTCCACTCAAAAGCCCCTTGAAAGAAAGACCTGGTGATCTACTTCTAAAAAATCACTGATTGAAAACCCTATGGAGCACAGTTCTGCTCTGACACCCATGGGGTCACCGTGGGTCAGAATCGACTTGATGGCAACTGGCTAGAAAATTCTGAAGGTTGGGATTCCTAATAGTACTTGGGTCTTGCAGGACATCAACTGTCTAGAACTATGTTCTAGAGATAAAATTTGTCCTTTAATGCTACTAGGATGAAAAAATAGATCAGATAACCACCTTAAGTCTGTGTGGTTCTTCCCATTCTTGTTGGGCCTGATCCCCGTATTCTGTATTCTTATCTCTTTCCCACTTTAAAATAGTTTTCTTGCTGTCATTCTGTCCTGACATGCACCTTGGTTGCACTGTCCACCACAGTGGCCACTCACCACAGGTGGCTACAGAGCACTTGACGTGTGGCTAGTCTGACTTGAGACGTGATACAAGTATTAAATAAACACGCAGAGTTTTGAAGACTGTGAAAAAGAATAGAAACTATCACATTGATATTTTTTATGGTTATTATATGTAGAAATAAAAATAAGTTGGATATACCCTGTTGCCATTGAGTCAATTCTGACTCATGGTGACCCATGTGTTACAGAACAGAACCACTTCATAGGGTTTTCTTAGCTGTCATTTTTATGGAAGCTGATTGCCAGGCCTTTCTTCTGCAGATCTGCTGGGTGGGTTCAAGCCACCAACCTTTAGGTTAGTAGTCAAACCATTCGCTCCACCTAGGGGCCTTATGTTGGCTATATTGGGTCAAATAGGAAATATTAAAATTAATTTTATCCGTCTTTTTATACTTTATAATGTGCCCGTCGGAACATTTAAAATGTGACTTGCATTGGATTTATTTTGCACTAGGAAATATTCATGACGTCTCTGAGTCATGGTACTTTGAGATCAAAGGCATGGGATCTGGAGCTGGATTCCTAGGTTTGAGTTCTGTTTTTCCACTTTGAACTTGTGAGGTCTTAGATAAGTTCTGAATCTCTCTGAGCTTCAGTGGCCCCGTCTGTAAAATGGGGATGGTAGAAGTTGCTGCCTCATTAGGTGAGTATGAGATTGCCTGAGACAGTCATTGGTTCAGGGGAGGTTATGAATAGCACGTTATGAATATTAGTCTGTACCTTTTGCTCTTGCTTCTGCTCTGTTGCTCAACTTTAGAGCTAACACCTTCTTTTGCCAAGAATCACAGACTCTGTTGAAAGGAGCCATAGGGACCCGCCTCCCCAACCCCCTAACTTCTGCAACTGAGGAAATATTTCCCAACAATTACTCATTTCTGCTTGCATTCAACCTCACACCTTTTAAATGAGGCATTAATGGTTCAATGGTAGAATTCTCACCTTTCATATGGGAGACCTGGGTTCGATTTCTGGCCAGTGCACCTCATGCACAGCTACCACTCGTCTGTCATAGTGTGTTGCTAGGATGCTGAACAGGCTTCAGTGGAGCTTCCAGACTAAGAAGGGCTAGGAAGAAAGGCCCGGGGATCTACTTCTGACAATCAGCCGATGAAAACGCTATGGATCACAACAGTCTGATCCACAACTGATCATGGGGCTGGCGCAGGCTGGGCAGTGTTTTATTCTGTTGTACGTGAGGTTGCCATGAGTTGAGGGCTGACTCAGGGCAGTTAACAACGTAGGTGTTTTAAGCATTTTTGAGGGCAGGAACTGCACGTTCGATTTCTTTATTTTACCCACAGCATCCTGCCCACTAAATAACTGTTTAAATCATGAAAAAAGGAGAAAAAGACTTATCTAGGAAATGAAGATCTGGTGACTGGAACAAGTTTAAGAGACACCTTTGGAATCATCCTGAGACCCTATGGCATCAGCATGTAATATGTCTTTCGTTTCTCATGGCAACCAGTAGGATTAACAGATTGCCTATTGTCTGCTGTTTGCAGCAAGATACAGCAAGAATTTCCTCCCAGAGAAAAGGCCATATGTTTTCTCAAAAAGGGAAAGAATGTATAACGTTTGAAAATCTCTGTTAAAAGTCATTCTGTGTTGAGAAATTATGTTTGCTTGCTTTCCTAATGTTTCTATTACAAGGAAAAACATGCCCCTTCTGGCCTCAAATGAAGCAAGATAATGGTGATAGGATGTGGCTCTTAAACCTGCCTTGGGGAGGTAGGAATTATGATTAGATGTTCCCACAGATCCTCTGAGAAGACAGTCTGAAGGGGAAACTCATCTCCCTCTGTGGTGCCCGTGCGGGCTTAGCTGTAGTCCTGGGTGCCACCTCTCTTAACCATCCCTAAAGGCCATGTGAGCTGATCACAGTCTGGGGTCCAGGTCCATCTGGATTAATGGAGAGGCCAAGCTTCAGGCAGGAGGTAGACGGAGTGCAGGTGCGAGCCTGTGGGTTGGCCCTGCATTCTTTAGGGAATAAAAGGACAGCAAACACTTTGTCAGTCTCAGTCTATAACGCTCATCTTTGGTGTTGTTAGCTGCCTTTGAGTTTGCCCTTGACCCCTGCCAGCCCCATGCACAATGGAGGAAAGTGCTGCCTGGTCCTGCACCATCCCCATGATTGGTTGGGGAGTGGATTATTGTGATCATAGGGTTTTCATTGGCTGACTTTCAGAAGTAGATCACCAGGCCTTTCTTTCTAGTCTGTCTTAGTCTGGAAGCTCCACTGAAACCTCTTCAGCATCATAACAACATGCATGCCTCCACTGACAGATGGATGGTGGCTGCACAGCAGGTGGGTATCAAACCTGGGTCTCCTGCATGGAAGGCAAGAATTCTACCACTGAGCTACCACAGCCCCCTGAACAGTCATCTCACTAAGATTAAATCAATCTAAGTGAATGTTGGCTCAGACTGGGGTGGCTTTCTTGATTAGGCAGCTCATCAAGCCAGTCACCATAACATTCTATAGAATATTGGTCATCCAATATTGTGGGGTCCACGCAGGGGCCTAGCTACGGAAAATAGAGCCTATGGCAGTTAGTTTTAAATTGCTGAATGATCTCTCACAGCTGGCAATGGAAACTCTGCTGGTGGATAGAAACTGCTCATTAGCGCCGCTCCTGGAGCGGTACCCAGGGCATGCGCCCTGTCTGTCATGCTTTAGTTAAACTCCGCCAGGTACAAGAGAACTATCCGCGTTTTACTTCGATGTAACTTACATGTATCCCCTCTGGGTGGAGTATTTGGTGGTGCATGAAATGGTCCTGACCCAAACTCAGAGAAACCCCCCTTGTAGGGAAAAATATATAGATAAACCCCAAATATTAATTAAGAGACTTTGTTTGTGGTGTCTGTACATAGGAATTCTGTTTGCTGAATCTTGAGGTTAATAAAAACACTCCATCCCCCGCGGGGAAGCACAGAGAACAAATAATTTTATACAAACCTCAGCAAGCCACACCGCACAAAGGAACAGATGATCAGAGGACTGCTTGCTTCTGGCAATTTCCTCTGAGAAATCTGTAAAACAAGTAACAGTCGACTCAACAACCACAGGCTTTGTCTTGCCTCAAATCCTTCTTCTCCGGAACGGCCGTTTGCCTACAGCCGTCTTCGGCACAGCCTCTTCTGTGTCTTTATTTTCCTCTCCTGCGTGAAGGAGCGCACCCGTTTGCTGTTCAGACAAAAGGCTCTCTTGTAAGAACGAAACTAATAGTGCTTTAGTGACCTTCAGACGATTCCCGGTTCCCACTTTATTGATTTCAAACTGCTTTGTCAGGCTTTTGGGACCCTCCACTGCTGTCAAACCATGGCCCCTTTCCCATGAGTGCATTCTATGCTTTTATTCCTTCTGGCCCTTCTCATCTTAAATTGCCTTCTTCCTTCTCATGTTCTGGCTGACATTTGGGGCTCCATTTAAACTCTGCTTCCTCCGTGAAGACGTCATTGTTTTGTTCAGCTTTCCTGAGTACATTTAATCAGCACCCACACCATGAACACACTACCCTGCATTGTTCACGATTGCTTCAGGTGTGTAAATCATGACATTTCACACTTTCCCTCCACAGAACCTAGCTCCTGCTGAGGATGCTGTGGGTCTTCATACGAAGCCGAATTTTCTGACAGTTAGGAATGCCCCAGATGGAATGAGCTCGCTCAGGACATACAGAGTTCCTTTTCATGGAGGGTATCAACCAGCGGCCACTTGAAAGGGTCTTCCTACTGTGTAGATCTTACCAATGCACTACCAGTTGCTGTTGACTTGATTCCAACTCATGGCGACCCCGTGTGTGTCAAAGTAGGACTCTAGCCCATAGGGTTTTCAGTGGCTGGTTTTTTTGGAAGTAGATCACCAGGTCTTTCTTCCAAGGCATCTCTGGGTAGACTGGAACCTCCAAACTTCAGGTTCGCAGCCGAGCACATTAACCATCTGCACCACCCAGGAACCGTGCAGATCTCAGCATTTTATACATATTTGATGAATTAATAAATGAACGTAGTGTGTTGAAAAAGAGATTCAAATATCCAGTTGGAAATCTGACAAAATTCTTAACTCTGAGATTCTATTATTCTAGAAAATGTTTGCTCATTAAATAAATAAGCATATATTGCATCCGTGGAAAACTTCTCTCATTTCAAAACAATTTCACATTCATTACTTCATTTGATTATAGTAAACCCATGAGAAGTGTGACCCTTCCCCACTAGCTAAATGTTACAGATGGGAAGGTGATGGAAACATAACAAGTGCATGCGGTAAATGCATGAGGAGAGTGGGGTACAGGAATAACCAGAACACCATGGTCTTCATGCACTGGCCTGAGGCCAGTGAGTGGTGGAGGGCTTGGAGGGTCAAGGATAGTAATGGGCACATAAGACCAGAGCTGTGCTACTTCTCAGGTATGGTGTGAACTACCTACCAAATCAGGACTCCAGACAAAGGCTGCTGGCTTCACTACTGGGCAGAGAAGTGAGAATTGCAATTTGGGTGGACATTTTTAGCTCAGTCATAGATGCTATTTTGTTATCTAGTGATGGAGTCTAAAAAACACCCAGAAAATTTGAAAATTCCAAACCATGGGACTTCAGGGGTTAGGAGAGAATTTCTTTCCAGCTTTGAAAAGGGTATTTTAATGGAATGGTGTTAAGTCATCTTACAATAAGGAGTGCCTTTTTGTAAGAGTAGAATGTGTTAAACCAAAAACCAAAATAAAACAAAAATCTAGTTGCTGTTGAGTCAATTCTGACTCACGGCAACCCCATGAGTGTCAGAGTAGAAGTGTGCTCCGTAGGTTTCAGTGGCTGATTTTTTGGAAGTAGATCACCAGGCCTTTCTTCCAAGGCACCTCTAGGTGGACTCGAACTTTCAACCTTTTGGTTAGCAGCCAAGTGCATTAACTGTTTGCACCACCCAGGGACTCTCAGAATGCGTGAAAGGGCCGAGGTAAACCATAGTAGTATTTTGCTAACACTGTCTTGTAAATCATGACCATTGTCATGGTTTGAATTATGTCCCCCCAAAAATGTGTGTATCA